>NC_092014.1:21001557-21330057 GCF_042242105.1 Pempheris klunzingeri | reverse complement strand
GTCATTTTATGGATTCATGTTGAGAACAAGAAATGGACAATAATGAAAGGTTAAAGATTATTAATTTAAACTATGACATAGGTTATACATGGATTATATGGTTTTATATAAAGAAGATAGCTGAAATAAATCAGAACCATGTACCAGAAACAGGCATGCAGTGTGATTTGGTATTTTAAGAGTCTAAGCTTTTAGAAACATCTATGATATTTAAAGAAGTAAATATCACTGATCTCCTGAACGTCTCTGGAGCACAGCCTGCCTTCTAACACCCTTTGAATTTCATAACATTTCCTGTTTTCCTCCCACTGCTTTCATCGTATGCTTAATAAAACACCTCATTCAGATACACACTACATCTTGTTAAAAGTCACCTTCGGGTGAGCTTTAGCTGCAGCCTCTTCTGCTAGTTTACAAATGATCTCATCAGTTTTATGAACAAAAAGATCACACACAGTCCAGTTATTGTGGACTTGATGTACAGTTTGGAAGGAAGAGCGTGAATTTGGAAACACATCCACTTTTTGAGGCCTCATGCAGTAAAGAAACAGAAAATTTGTTACTATTTCTCACTTTCTGTTACTTAACATGTCAAATGTTTGTTTCTCTACACTTTTTTTTAATACAAAAGGCTGAGTTCTTTAAAATCATAAAATGACAAAGTCTTGGACTTGTTATCTAGAAGCTCCCCTCACAGGCAGCCTGGAGACAGTGCAGCTCCTGACACCAATAAGGAACCAACTTCAGCACCGTTAGCATGTTAGCTAGCTGCTAGTTAACGTAGCCGTTGTGTAACGTTTGACTTTTTATATCAGTACTATCAGACTATTAAACAGTTTAACGGAGGGTGTTGAAAAGCAGGACAGTGTCTCACTCTAGAGCGCGTGTTTCGTTCTTTATTTGTGTCTAACAAACGGGCTTTAGCATAGTTTTGGTTTTAGCTTGCTCGGAACTACATTTCCCGTCAGCGCCTGCGACAACGTGTTTTTACAGGAAGTGCCTCTGTCACAGCGTTACCGTGTCATCCGGTTGAGGACTGGAGGACTGAGGCGAGAACAAGCGTCCAGCAGCAGACACAGAGTCGTACCAATGCGCGGACCCAGACAGCTCTTTGGGCTGCAAAAGGACGAAGCTGAGACGTACTGAAACCGAGAGCGACTCGTCTCCTGGAAGGTGAGAGCGGAGGGGGAGAGGGGGGACGGTGGAAGGGTGGGTGTTGTTTTTTTTTAAGCCACCAGACCTTGAATGCCACAGAAGAGTTTTAGCCCATGACAGCCAGTGTAAAGCGTCGCTAACGGTTCGGCAGCGCCATTGTGCATTTCTCCTGTTTACACCGTGTTTATGTTGGTCGCAGGATACCTTGCTGCGATGTAGTGGTTGTTGTTGAACTGAAAACAGACCAGTCGTTGTCTGTCTGCTCACCTCCCCTCCCCTTTGTCTCTGTCTCTGCCTCTGTCAAGTCCACATGACAGCAAATTCTCCAAACCTGCCCCCCCTCCCTGGTTTACACATTGACAGGCTGGGACTCCAAACTTCACTGCTGGATTACAGTGGGTGGGAGCCTTAAAGGGTCTGTCCACTCAAATGACATGACAATATATTTGGTGTGGAGGTCAACCATGTATAGTGTCACAAACATTTGTTGTTGAGGATTTAAAAGTTGTTTAAACGTCTTTTAAGTGTACACTCACATTCAGGGTTACTTCAGCATTATCCCCACTACCATTATAAAATATAAATACACTTCTATGAAATTAAGCAGTCACTTGAAAACAGCAGAGGTTCTATTTCAAACATCAGATGCCACAGAAACCCTGAGGTTTCTTCAAGAAATCTATAAAACTTCAGACTGTGAAAGGCTCAGGACAAGGAAAAAGGTTCATAAGGGCAAAAATGCCACAATAAATAGAAATTATACATAAGAAGATCAATCAACTGCACTGTCCAAATGCCAAACAATTTGAAAACGACAACAGTGGAATGTGGCTCAAAAATTAGGGAATAAAAAGTAGATATGAGCATACTTTACAGCTATGCTCAATTATGGTTATGTGGTGCTCATACTTTTAAGCTTGCAGAGATGCATCATGTTAGGGAAAAAAGGCTTTGATACAAGATTCAAGATGTTTATTGTCACTCTGGTTGTGCCAGTATGCTCGTGTGAAATTCTAAGATATGCATATAGAAATATAGATATAAAACAGAATATGAGGCACTAATTTATGACACCAATGAAAGGTATACATTTCAAGAAAGATACATGTTTATGTATCCGTGCCTATACAGTCAGTGCTCAGATATTGCAGGGAAATAAACATTAATGGTACAGATATTGATGTATTGGAACCCCCTTTAATGTTTCCACAGTGGAGGTCTCCCTCGGTGAAGGGGTATTGATGGGGTACAGATGATCGGGTTTGCACTTGCCCGTGGTGCGTACTTGTGGGAGTATGTGCTGTTTGTAGAGAAGTCTTACAGCCTGAGGAAAGAACCTGTTCCTCAGTTTGCTGGTGCGTGTTTTCATCGTCCTGTGAGTCCTTCCTGAGGGTAGCAGTGAGAACAGGCTCTGAGGATTTGAGTCCGCAGGCTACATTTTTTTAGGTGCCTGAGGCCGCGCATGCACTGCAGCACTGGCCTTTTTGATGTCAGCAGTGGTGTGGTTACCCCATGTCAGCCCCTTGGAGATGTTAACTCCCAGATATTTGAAGTTGTCAAACCTCTTGCGTTGAAATAATCTAAGCTAACTGTGATGCATGTCGCAGATTTCCTAAATATGTGTCATTCTTTCTCCAGGCAGCCATCAGTCCCAGCGTGTACAGTCTGTCACCCCTCCAGGTTGGGCCATGAATAAACAACCAAGCAAGGAGAGTCTAAAGGACAAGGTGAAGGGGATGTTTGGGTTGGGACCCCCCAGGCCACCGAGCAAACAGAGTGACACCAAACCGTCCGAGTTTATCATTACGACTGACATCATTAAGGTGCGCAGAAGACACTGAACATCTGCGCATGTTCATACACACTCATAATCACCATGCTTTTGAGTTTTTTTTCTGATCATGTTTTGCATCTTGTCATGGCCTTGACGTTTTTCAGGAGCTCCACCCGGACTGTGGTCTGAGCAACCGTGTTCGTATGATGAACCACGTCTGTGATCTTGCCAAAACAAAAAAATTTGAGGAGGTGAGTCTGTTCCAGGCGTGATATTTCTGAGACAGCAGTACATGTAATCTTCTGTGTTTGTCAAAATCAGTTTATGCACATGCACGTTTGTGTTTTTCAGCATGCAGTGGAGGCAGTATGGAAGGCCGTGGAGGACATGCTGTCTCCAGAACAGCCACCTGAGGCCAGACATGCTGTCCTGCAGCTGCTAAGGGCCATTATACAGGGACAGGTATCTACAACGTACACACACAATCAAATACAAAATGTAAAAATAGATCCTGTCACTTCACAAAGTCATGCTCTCTACTTATGTGCAGGGTGAGCGGCTTGGCCCTCTGAGAGCCTACTTTTTCAAGGAGATCAGAGACTACCAACCATGCAATGAGGACCTCTCTGATAGGCTGGAAGTCTTCAAGGCCTTAACTGAGAACGGCAAAGACATCACATACCTGGAGGAGGACATAGGTAAAACTCAACAAATACAAATAATATTTGTATGAAGATTTTAACCAAATTTGCATGTCACAGTTCGATTGTTAACCCTCTGTTGTAGCTGACAAATCCTACAAACTGAGATTCTAGCTAATGTGAGCCACCTCTGTAAAAATGTTTGAAATTGTAACTTTGCATCGACATTAATGGTCTTTTGCTTACATTATTTACTGGTGATATTTTTTTCTCTTCTCGCTGTTTTTCTCTGCTCGCACAGCACGCTTTGTCCTTCTGTGGATGGACATAGGTTTCACCTCCGACTTTCTCCATGTTCTCGTCAACCTGGTGAAGTTCAACAGCTGCTACCTGGACCAAAATGTCTCCATCATGGTCCAGTAAGTCAGAGAAACAGATTGATATGCACACGCATTCATTTTTTTAAATCCAGAAGCTGTAATTGACATGCATTTTTTGTTTGTTCTGTCATGTTCTCTGCAGGAAAATCTGTCTCCTGTGCAATAGAACAACATCTTCAACTGATATTGAGGTTTTTATTCATTTTTTTTTCACATTACTTACAAATTTCTGTGATAGTGATGCAACTATAACTAACTATAAGTGGTGCAGTAATGGCAAAGGAAAACATATTTTTTTGATTATGAAAATTAGTTTTTAAGGAGGCACTTAAAAGCTGCAGTGGAGTGTGCTGATCTTACACTGAGGGGAAGGCTGCTCCAAAGCTGAAGGGCTGTAACTGAGAACACGTGGTCACCCTTGGTTTTCAGTCTGGAACAGCTAAAAGTTTTAGATCAGCTGATTTTAGGGGCCTGGCTGGGTGGCAATAGTTAATTTGTTTAATCT
This sequence comes from Pempheris klunzingeri, assembly GCF_042242105.1. Classification (NCBI taxonomy): domain Eukaryota; kingdom Metazoa; phylum Chordata; class Actinopteri; order Acropomatiformes; family Pempheridae; genus Pempheris; species Pempheris klunzingeri. Next base: position 21,325,602 of record NC_092014.1, on the reverse strand, counting down.
GGACCTACCCCACGGGTTGCCATGTTGGTAATTAATAAAGTTTAAACATGTATATTTATCCTTTATGGTCAACTAGTGCAGTGAAGCTAAAATAGAAGCTAAAATGTGACTGACTGGACCACCTACATTTAGTTAATAACCTGGCTGCAGTTTGGAAAAGTTACAATTGTGAGAGTAAATAGAGAGTTATAGTTGTCCAGGTGAGATGATTTAAAAGCATGTTGGTGATGTTTCTTAATTGATGGAAACATGCTTGGATGATGTTGCTGGCATGCTGCTTGTAGTGACCCCTTTTGCCAATCGATCAAGGGCACCTTGTTGCTGATGGTGAGGATGTTTCGACGCGTATAAATGACATGTCCACTCCACTGCTTTGATCCACAATATGGTGCTGTTTATTGTTTACATTCTTCAGTTCCAGTTTCCAATACAAGTCTGACTTTTACACACTTATCAATATTGTCTGCTTACCACTGCAGATTACCAGTTCAGAATTAAACAAACAAACCTAAAACGCCACGACACGTTCTAAAACTGTTTGCCTCTCTTCATCAGCCACACCTGGGTGCATCACCTGGCTGATTATATGCCCTCTCACAATTCACAGCAGGGATGCCCCAAGTGGTGGGAAGCTCACAGCAAAAATAAACAAAGGAATCTAATGCAATACAAATGAAATACATGCACAGAAATGGCTCTTACACTGCTCAAAGGATAAATGACCATATTTGTAGTTTGTGAGGATGATAACCTTAGTCTTTTGCTGTTGAAGTTAAGAGGTTAGCTTCCACCCAGTCCAAGACACTGGATAAACAGGAATCCAGTGTGGCTGCATTATTCAGTTCGTGTGGTTTAAATGAGAGCGCTTCAATTGAGATACTTTATTGATGATATGTCCAATAGGAAGCAAGTACAGTGAGAATAAAATTGGTCCCAGAATAGATCCTTGGGGCAGCCCACAGGTGGCGCTAGCTGCTGAAGAGTTAGATAAATCCTGGCTGGAGACAAAGAATGTCTTGTTTTCCAGGTAAGAGGAGAACCACTCTTGTGGAGCTCTAGTGATTCCTGCGTGTCTCAAGTGTCTCAATGAGAATGTTGTGTTCCACAGTCTCAAAGGCTGCACTTAGGCCCAGTAGCAAGTAAGACAGAATCTGCAGCCAGTAATAAGTCATTTGTCACACAAAGGAGAGCTGTTTCCTTACTGTGTAATTTTCAAAAAACACTTTTTCTACCTGAGTGCCACTAGAAGTTGTGGCAAAACTTTTTCTAATATATATTTTTTTAAATTAAATGGCAACTTTGTAATAGGCAGAAAGTTTTGTATTTTGGCCCGATCCAGTGTGGGGCCCTTTCAGAAGCAGCTCAATACGTACCATCTGTAAGAGGTCAGGCACACATTCAGAGGAAAGAGAACACTTTGTGATAGCGAGCAAATGAAGTGCAATGGCATCCATTGTCTCTTTCAAAAGTTTAGTAGGCTGTGATATGGGAGTAAAACAATTCAATAAATCAATTAAAGGCCAGGCATATCCACAGATGTTGCAGGATATTTGTTTTCTGATGTTATTAAGGAGACGAGGCGGCTGCGGTTGTTTGTGGGGGGTTGATAGTATTGAATAAAAGGTGAGAGTGATGCAGATTGTCAGAGATCACCTGTGAAAAGTATTGACCTCGAGCCTCCTTCACTTTGTTGGTTTAACATCATAATGAGTATTTTAGTGATTGATAGTGGACTTAAATCTCCACTTTCTTTCAGGTCTCTTGCATAACTCTTTTAAGGGTCAGAATGTCTTCATTTATACGCGGGACTGCTCTTATAGTTGTTTTCATCTGGGCAGCAAGAAGGAGAGGAGCAACTTGACACAGTTTATGAAAAGCATTTGTGAGGTCATCTGCATCAGAATGACACTGAAAGAGGAGACTGAATGTTCTCACTGTGTGCTCATTAATAGCACGAAAATGCACCTTCTTTTTGTAATTTGTTTCTACGCTCTGAATCACAGTGTCAAACAAAGATGCACTTATGATCCGACAACTAAAGGTCTCTGACGCAAAGATTAGATCAGTTACATTTAGCCCATTTAGAGCAAACACTAAGAGATTTGATTGGGACGGTCATCAAATGGAAATAAAAGTCACCAACATTTCAACCAAATTTATCATAAGCAAGAACAACAGAAAATGGAAATAGAAATAAAAAACAGAATAGGATTTATTTTTGGTGGGTGATGGATGAGAAGGCAGATTATGGGTGAGGCACCATTTATTTTACACATTAGAGCCTCAAAACTGGAATCAACCACAGTAATAGGGCTGCACCTCAATTTATCTCTGAAGACCGACTCTCAAAGTGTTGATTACATTTATGCTAAGGTGGAATTCCTTTTCCTTTGTGCGGCCTGAAAAAAGGAACTTGACTTTGCATCTATGTGAATATAAGAAACAGGAAAACCTGTTTGTTTTTTTGTGTGAGCGTTAATTTTAAACAATCAAATGGCAAGATGTTTGTAATTAACTACTTTCCCCTTGTCATGACCTTGAAAAATGCATATGGTTTTATTTAAAAAAAGAAAACCATTATGTAAACATTGTCAATACCCATTAACTACATAACCAACACTCCTCTCATTTTATGAACCATTGGCTTTTTTAACTTTGTGCTTTGAAATAGAAACAATACAGCTGAAGTTGGACTTCAGGCTTTTACATAGAGTTGATTCTGATCTGCTGCTGTATGCATTGTGTGTGTGTGTGTGTGTGTAGGTAGCACTACAAGTACTGGATGCAGTGGTGTGTTACAACTGCCTGCCCTCAGACTCTCTCACTGTCTTCATCATCACACTCTGCCGTACTGTCAACGTCAAAGAGTTTTGTGAGTCCTGCTGGAAGGTGAGAGAACGCACACACACTTTCTTTCATCTAAAGACTGTGATTTGATCATTCGTAACCACCTCCTTTCTTCTCATCTGTCGTTCTCCCGCATCGTGTTGCTCTCTGCTTCTCCAGTTGATGAGGAAGGTGCTGGGGACTCACCTCGGCCACAGTGCCATTTACACCATGTGCCGCATAATGGAAGAGAGGTAATATCCCCGGTTTAGACAGTTTCAGCATATTTTTCAGCTTGTGGTGCATTACTGAGCATATATTATTGTGGCTAGGCTATGTGTCTCTCTAACTACCGGCAACCTCCACCAGGGTTTACATGGAGGATGCACCGTTGTTAAGAGGAGCTGTATTCTTTGTTGGAATGGCACTGTGGGGTGCACACAGACTACCTGCCCTCAAAAACACACCGACCCTTGTTCTACCATCTTTCTACAAGGTAACACACACAAACTGATACAATATATGGCCTCTCTCCCGGTAAGCAAATACTGATGGCAGAACTTCTACTTCTGCCGCCTGTGCTTCTGTCTCTTGGCACTATAAACTGCATAGATTTACATACATGCTGCTGTGCCAAGTACAGTTGTGTGTGGCATATGCTGGATCCCCCTTTGTGTTATTACTGTTACTCATACTATAGATGTTTTCTATCAAGCAGTATCCAGGATGACTTTATCAGTTGTCACGCCATCCCTTTCTAAAGATTTTGAAGAGCTAAGCTTGAACAATGATCAGTAAAGATGCATAAAAAATGACTCAATAGAAGGTAGAATGAAAGAAACAAAAGGTGAACGTAAGAATGCACCTGTGAATGTAAAGAATCAGTTGTGATGACTGTTGCTGTCTGACCTCTGCCACTCAGGCCATGTCATGTGCCAACGAGGTGGTATCGTATGAAATCGTCCTCTCCATCACCAGACTGATCAAGAAGTATGGCAAAGAGCTGCAGGTGGTCACCTGGGACATCCTGCTGGGAATCATAGAGCGACTGCTGCAGCAGATCCAGGTACAAGCATACACACATACCGCACATGCACACAGTAAAATGACAGATCTTTTTTTGACCGAGCAGCCGGTCTCACCTGTCTCCATAGACAATCGGCAGTGCAGAGTTGAAGGCCATCGTGTATGAGCTGTTGACCACAGTGGAGGAGCTGTATGAGCAGAACGGTTACCATGGCTCCACAGAGAAGTTCTTCAGTCTGGTGGAGAAATGTGCCGACAAGAGACCCGTTAGTGTTTTTAAGGCTCAATTCCCCGTTGTCATGTTGTTTTCATATTGCTTCTACCTCTCTTATCTTTTTTTTCCTTCTCTAAATCTTGTGTGTGTGTGGACAGGATGCATCAGTGCTCACCCTCATCTCCTACAGGGCACAGTCTATTCAGCCAGCCAAGGATGGCTGGATTCAGAGCCTTTACCGCCTTATGGAGAAATTCTTCAGGTAGAGTGCCCACAAAGATGATAGTGGAGATATCAAACAGTTCTTCTCTGTGTCCCTCTTTGTTAATTATCACCTGGATCTCTCCCCATCTCTGCTGTGTCATAATCTCTCCCATCCCTCTCTGTTATCTGACTTTGTATCTGAAAGGAACGAGACTCGCAGTGTAATAAGGATCAAAGTGCTTCATATCCTGTCCTTCGTTCTCAGTACCAACCGACAGCTATACGAGGTCCGTACTCTCACTCACACACGCAAACATGCACATTTGCATCCATGCTAAATGCCAAGTCCACTGTCACTGTAATTGTCATTGTATGTCTGTCTTGTCTGTGTAGTTAGGGAATAACATTGTTGTGCACTGTTACGTGGTCATCAGTGTGTGGTGAACATTGATGTTTGTTTTGATGTAGTTTTCTCTGATGTGAAGGTCATGACAATTCAACAAGTTAAATCTCTCTCTCGTCGTTTTCTTGACTTGCCCCAGGACGAGTTGATTGAAATGGTGGTGATCCCGCAACTCAGTGGAATAGCTGAAGACCGGGACCTGGCTGTCAGAAAACAGGCCACCCAACTGCTGGTGGACCTTGCAGAGGGCTGCAACACACACCACTTCACCAGCCTGCTGGACATCATTGAGCGGGTACACATACACACACACACACACACACACGATGGCCTTGTCGTCTAACTTTGACCTTTTATGAAGTTGTGTCGTTCTGTCCATTCCAGCCAGGATGAGATAATAATTTCAGTGTTTTGTTTCTCTGAGTAGGTGGCCAGTCGCTCTCTGGTGTGCTCAGGGCCTCTAGAGGTTTCTGAGAGAGACCCCACGACAGAGTCTTCTATGGAGGATGTCAGGACCGCTATACTGGGCCTGCTGGAAATCCTGCAGGTACACACTTCTGATATTAAGGGCTGGACTCAAAAAAGTAACATTAAGACTGATGTTAAGGAGTTATCACAGAAAAAGTCATTCAGTTTCTAATACTCTACTAATATTTTGTTATGTTGTACAAACATAATTGATTTAGATTTCTATAAACTTCTTTGGCCACCAGCATAAGGAAGTAAAATGTATTTTTTTTTAGATTTTTTAAATACGCATGTTTACAGATATTAATGCAGCCTGCACCACAGTACATGGGGAAAACAATCTGGGAGAATGCAATGAATCCGATCTGATAACACTGCATCTTTTTCCCTCTTTGCAGAGCAAGCTTTACAGCTTACCAGCCAGTCACGCTAGTCGTGTGTATGAGTTGCTCATCAGCCACCTGCAGCTTCACTACAAGAACAAGTACTGTTCAGCTATCGCTTCCAGTATTAGACTGCAGGTAAGGGGGGTTCATTATGCTCTGTTTGTTGAACTCTCTCTCCGTTTGTAACATACACTCCCGCTGACTTGTTTTTCTTTGAACTTTCATTCTCTCCGTCAGGTGTTTGACTTCTTCCTGATGATGCGAGCGGACTCTCTTCACCGCCTTGGAGTCCCCAACAAAGACAGGGTCATGAGGTTCAGCCCTTACTGCTACTGTGACGCAGGGTGAGGACGCACACACGCACACATATGTTGTTAGTATCATAATACAGTTCACTGAAGCGCTGACTATATCTTTTGTTGTTTTTAGGGAGCCAGAGAAGCGCAGCAGTGAAAAGAAGCCTACAGGTTCAACATCTCCTCCTGCTGGCAGCCCAGCTCCGCCAGCTGCTCCTTCTGCTTCAACAGGCTCCATACGTTCAGCCTCCCTGCCCTACGCACCTGCCTTCAGTGTCCTCCTCCAGTGCCTCAAGATGGTACAGACACACACACACACACACACACACACACACACACACAAAATCGTATCCAACTCACAGATAAGTGGCATGCATGGAGTAAATAGTAATAGTGCTCCAGGGTTTGTTCTCTATAGCAAATTCAAACAGATGATTACAGCAGTCTTTAAAAACATCACACATGGTTTATTTTCCCTTGTAGGAGACGGATTGGAAGGTGCTGAAGCTGGTTCTCGACAAACTGCCGTGGACGCTGCAGTACAAAGTGCTGCTGCTCACATCACTGTGCAGCTTGGATCAGCTCTGCTCTACGCTCTGCTGCATGGTAGTGCAAATAAAGACACATGCATACAAATCTATAGTCACAAGTCTGTACACATGTGAATTTGCTTGTGTCCAACCATCATTGTATGTCTGTGTGCTTGTAGGTGACGGATCGGCTGATCTCGGAGCGCTTGAAGAAGACCCCAGAAGGGTTTTCTCGCACTGATGTTCAGCTGGCTGTGGTCCCTGTCCTCACCGCCATCACCTCCTACCATAACTACCTGGAGCAGTCGAGACAGGTGCAAACGATACTCTCTGACATCACCAACAGGTTTCTAGCATGTTCTGAAACTTGCACGCTGAGTTTGGAGCCAAAAGAGGCACATTTAGGCATGTCTCTCACGGCTGGTGTCTGTATACCACACACCACCTTATTTCTTAGATTCACCAGCCCCTCCACACACACATTGTACATGGAGGCTGTAACTTTCATGCAGCACGTACAACTGTACTGATGTTAGTTAACTTCCTTTCCCCCCTACAGAGAGAGCTGGTTCAGTGCCTTGAGACCGGCCTAATTTACCGCTGTGCCAAGCAATGTGTGGTGGCCCTTACAATGTGCACAGTGGAGATGCCTGACATCATGATCAAGCTCCTCCCGGCTCTAATAGTCAAGCTCACCCACATCTCTGCAACTGTTGCCATGGCATCTCCCATGCTTGAGTTCCTCTCCAGTGAGCACCAAACCTTTTTTTTTTTTTTTTAAACTTCCTCATTCTTTTCTTAAAATCTACCATTGTTGAATGTTGAAGGTCAGTTAGTCAAATCAAAGCTTTCTGTCTCAAAGAGAGCACAAAATAGTTTTTTCCACTGTTCTGTTTCATAGCTCTGGTGCGCCTGCCCCATCTGTATGCCAACTTTGTAGCCGAGCAGTATGTCAGTGTGTTTGCCATCTCTCTACCCTACACTAACCCATCCAAGTAAGCGCTCACACACACACACACACACACACACACACACACACACACAATTGCACATGTATTCTCAGACGCACAGACACACTTTGACTTGTTTATTTCCCCCATTTCCATCAGGTTCAACCAGTACATCGTGTCGCTGGCCCACCATGTGATCGCCATGTGGTTCATACGCTGCAGACTTCCCTTCCGCAAGGACTTTGTTCAGTACATCACAAAGGTGTGTGCTGGTTTTTCTTCCTGCCTTTTTTATTGATTTTTTTGTATGACCCTTACCCAAAAATTCTTTTGACATTATTTGAGATTCGTTGTAGACCCTGATTTGCTTTTTTTTTTTTTTACTACATTTCAGTTTTGCATCTCTATGAACTTTTTTTTTCCCTCATCGTCAGGGTTTACGTTCAAATGCCCTGCTGCCTTTTGATGACGGTCACGAGCAAAGTTCATTTCGAGCCCGCAGCACCAGCCTCAACGAACGGCCCAAGAGGTAAAGCATCCGTACCACACAGCTGCAAGTGCTGACGTACAAACCAGCAGCACCACACACTGACCATATGGCCGTTGTTGTGTAGGAGGGTTGGGGTTGCCAAGGTATCAAGGGACTCAGCATGATTGGTACTGTGGCGTGATGGTTGCAACAACTTCTCTCAGGTTGCCATGGTGATCATTAGTTCATTTAATTTATTCTTTATGCGTTTTACATTTTGAAATTTGTTCTTTTTCTGCCACAATTTCTTTTTTTTATTCAAAATTCACTTCTCATATTAATGACATACAGGAGGTGGACAAAATATCATGAACATCTGTATAACTGTATTAACAGAGCAAAAGGTTGATTGTTAATTTTTGAAGGTACTATGTCAAGGGTTTTGATTAAACACCTGGCTGTAGTAATAGAAGCTCTACTATTTTGTTGTAATGGATTGATACTATATTGTCCAGGTGTTTGTGTTATTGCGTCCACCATCTGTAGCATACAGAAGTACATATATGGCAGTGGCATGAGGAAAGGCCTTTAGGGTTCCTTCTCTGCTGCCGTCACATCCCGCCATCTGACTGATTGTAACCATAGTAAATACAGACTTTCCATATACACAAAGAGAAATACACACTCTTTCACACAGAGGTGTAAGGAAGTTTTTCCTCAGCAAGGTGTCATTCTCATCCATACATGGTGTGAATGTTTGTCGGTTGTCCGTGTCTTAATCGCTTAAAAACATACGATAAATATTGTAATTGGGAGATAAGTGATTCTGATAAAAACATCAGTAGTAACTCATTACAACACAGTGCAGGTCATCATAGAGAGAAAGAGGGGACCAAACAGTCGTTTAACCAGTGGAGACTCAGCAGACTAACTGGGCTGCATCTGTAACACTCCTTAACAAATGATAACAATTTTGTCTGCAACTGAGAAGTAGAGACTTAGGCATTTTCAATTGTTTGTGTGTCTAAGAAAATGACCTGGGGACACTAGTGTGGATGCACATAAAAACAGTGTCTTAAAAATTAGACAGTTTAGTGTAGATGTAGTCTTAATGTCCTAGTTAAACCACTATATCCACAGTGAATGTATATTTCAAAGACCCAAAATAGCTATAAAAAGTAACCAGTGTTGTTTGAATCCACACCGCACTGTCTGGATGGGCTGGTCCCTAAAGAATCCATTAAAGTGCCTTCCCTTTTTAGCCCTGAGATTCACTGTTGCTTTTTATTGAATCCCTCTCCTCCTCCATTGTGCATTACATACGTACGAGGAAATAACAGACACAGCCTCTTTGTATTTATCTTCTGTTTCAAGCCCTCTCAGTCTTCTTTGGGTCCCGAGGCAGAATGGTTTATTTGGAAAAAAAAGCCAAAACAAAACAAACAAACCTCATAACCCCCTTGCTGCCATTGCAGTCAAGCAACAGTGCCCATTACAGCTTTTCACAGTGATACATAACATCGGATTCTACTGATCTTCTACATCGACCCACTTTCCGTGTTCCATATTGTGTTATCATCCATCCAGTGATCTGTCCTTGTGCTGCTCATTGCTCGCTGTTGGCTTGGAGCGCTGCATGTCAGATTTCATATGAATAATTTCAAGATGATTTTGAATCTTCTCACAAATACAAAAATCTTTTTATAAGCTAATATCAACAGAAACTTTAAGGAAAACTTTGTAGTTTCCACAAACCTTGAATACTTTAATACTAAATCTATAGTTGCAATGATTAGAGTCCTGTCTCATCCTTTAATGGCTCCCTCATGGTTAGTCCAACCATGCTGTGCTCCAACCCTCACATTTAACCCAGCATTTCATTTTCAGTTGGATGAGTTTTTTTCCTTGTGTTTTAACTTTCATGATGTCAGGCCTGTGCTGAGTCCATCCCTACTATTTTACTTCTCCTGTACTAGTCCTTGGCTTCACTATGTACCTGCTGTGTGAAATAATGTTTATTTTGTTGCTCTCCTGAATACTTTGTGTGTATTTTCTTTTCTGAATAGCAGAAGCTGTTTTACCCTCTGCTGTAGCTTGTGTGTGTGTGGTTTTTTTTCCTCTTAAGTTGATGTTTATCCTTTTTTATCCTCTTTTTTTCATATTCCGCTCTCCTGTAATCTGATTCATGGTGTTTTCACTGCTGTTAATTTTCACCTTGTTTTGTTTTTCTTTCAATTCTTCATTTGACCCCTCCCTGCCTGCTGCGATTGGGTGCTGCGTTGTGGTTGTGGTTTTGGGGGGTGGTCGTGTCATCCTGGACCCTTCCTACATACTCTTGGCCCCTCCCTTCTCCTATGACCTCTGCCCTTTGACCTCTGTGCCCTGCCCCCCCCATACCCCTCTCACCGCGTGGCGTGTGCCTTTTGGTGACCTGCTCATGTTGCTCTGGTGCTCGGGTGACGATTCCTGCTGTCCCCTGGTACACCTCCACACACCACACTCCCGAACTCCCAAACCACCACCACCCTCATGATGACCCACCCCCTTACTGCCCACTGCCACCATATCGCCAACCCGGGCCCGTTCCCCTCGCTCTTTGCCATGGGTACCCATCACTGCCCAGTCTGCGGGCAGCAAAAGTGGCGAAGGCGGCAGCGGCGGTAGCCAATAGCAGCAGCTCTCCAGTTAAAGAGCTGAGGGACCTGTCAGCCATGGACGCTTTCCGCTCCCGCAGCATCAGTGTCTCCGAACACGCGGTCCGCAGGTTAGAGAAGAGCCTCCTGGGTAACCAAACAAAAAACAACAACAATCCAAACACTTATTGCTTCCTCCATGGGATGGTTGATGGGGTGTAGGGTCATTGTCATGCCGGGCCGTTGGGCGGGCGTTGGGTGGTTTGTTGCCAGGGATACCTGGAGCGGGTGGTGCATGCTGGAGGAAGGTTTGTGTGTCGACCTTTTGTTTTGGTTTGTTTTGGGCTGCGATCATACATGTGCTGTTTTAGATTTTCTTTTTATGAGTTGCTTTTGCATGCAGTGTTTGAAGACATCGGAAACCATTTGATGTTTTTCCTTTGATTTTGCTCTAACACAGATTTTGCTTTCATTTTCATTGAATTTGTCTTTGGTTTGACGTAGTTTTTTCTGTTTTGCTGGGTGTTTTGCTGACTGGTGTTGATTGGCCTAACAACAAATAAAAGGCAGGAGGGACTGGTGCAAAGCATGCGTGTGACAACAACTGCAACCTAAAACTTCCCTTTTCCTGGTGGGAGGGCACTTCTGCTTCTTCGGCCAGTGACGGGGACAACAGCAACACATCAGCTTTGTTTGCTTGCTTGACATACTTTCATTTTGCTCCACTCATAAACATACACTGTGCTGCTATGACCATGGCAATCTCCTAATGTGGGATTTTAGGACTAGCTGGGCTGATGTGAAATTTTCTATGTTTGATTACAGATTCAAATCATTTGTATCACCACACACACACACACACACACACTCACAAATACCTGCCCTATCTTCATACCTATATGCTTATCTCTGCTTGGCTCAAGTGACTGACAGATGGATGATCTAACATTGCAGTTGTTAGATGTGGCCTCTAAATTGAATATGCCATACCCCTCCTGCCCAACAGATGGCAGTAAAAGCCCAGTACTTTGATGTTTGAAACCACTGTATATTGTATTTAATTTCAGAGTGAAATATGGAACTTTTAAACCTAAACAACTGCACTGTAGATCTGTTTAACCCGCTTCAACTGCCAAATGGCTGCAAATCTGCTATCGTCTCAAACTGTTGGTGTGTGTCTCTTGAACTGTGACACCTGAGTGATGACTTGGACTGAAGCCTGTTTCACTCCAGACAACAGGACATGACCATGTTTGACACTTTTAGACTTTAAGGTGACATAATTCATAAACTAAAATGTATGTGATATGAAAAAATGATTCTGAACACATTTTGTTTTATTCTTCGTGTTTAGCTGAGTGTTACTTTGTCTTTTATAAATAAGAAAGTGATGCATTGAATTCTTAAGAATGCCACGGTATTCAGCTTCACTTTGAATTGTCTAAATTCAGTTTAGTAAAGCTTACTTGTTATCAAAGTGCTAAATGGTATTATAAGACAGTTAACATAGCACACAGTCGAGCGTTTCATGGTCATGTTGTCTGGAGTGCATGTCCATTAGACAGTGAGGTGAAAAGTGCTACATTGTCAGTAGAAGAATGGTAAGTATTGAAAGGTATGGAATAGTTGTTTATTCACACGCTGGGATTTGGTCTGAGTGAGAGATTTCTTCTTGTTCCCTCTGACAGTACTAATGAATCTGCACAGCTGCAATGTAAATCTCTCCTTACACCTTTCAGATTTAGTCATTTTGTTACTGTGTGCATGTGTTTTTAAAACATTTTCATTTGTATCTGCCAACATACCTGAATTTGATTCAGTTCATTTTCAGTTTTAAGTCGAGTCTTGTCAGACAGCCCTCCCCCAGCTATCATAGCATCTTACGTCTTACTGGAGACAGTTACAGGGCTGACACAAAAAGGGGATAGATCCACCAAGGACAGATGTTCCTACTGCATCATCCTCATTCTTTACTGCTTCCATAGATGTTTTCTGTCTCATTTGTTTTAATATTTGTTCCTTGATGTAACTTTTCTTTGTTTCGTGATTCTGTCCGGATGAGGCATGACAAGCTTGCCTGCTTTGCTTAATCCCCTCTGTGATGGACAGAAAGAAATTGCAGGTGTCGTTCTAAAACGCTCATTGTGAGTGTGCTTACTTCTGAGCTGCGAGCCAGGCAGAGCCTTCATTGTGATTGAATTCATGCCCACTGTCTCTCTAGCCCTGACTGATGTCAACATTTGTAAAGGTGCTTTTAACATGATTTGCCTGAAGAGCAGGCAGTAATGGTTGTTGTGGATACAAAGAGGCGCTGCTCACTCTACAGTGAGTGCAAATACATTAAGTGATTTGGCTGCAGCTGAGACATTAACTCACAATTAAACACGTTCACTCACACACAGCTACTACCGGCTGTTTTTTTTTTTTCTACAGCCTTGTGGTGTTCTTGGCATCAAAGCATGTTACACCATAGATCCCTTCGGCCTCCGTCCCAGAGTTTACTAACATTTAGAGAAATAACCAATGGGGCATCGTGCCTGGTGAGCCCACTTATACCACATCCCAGCGTGTGTCTGTATTTGAGTGCTTGAGAGAATGTAATTATGCGTTGGTGTATTTGATTATATGTACACATGTGGCTGCATGTGTGCATATAAATGCTTGCGTTGCATGTGGTACACACAGGAACATGAACATTGGTGCGTTTGTGTGATTCTCATAACTCTGCATTTATCTCTGTCTGTGTATCAGAGCTTGCATGTCTCTGTGTGCACTGATTACATGGTAGAATATATCTGGAGCCGTTGCGCCCCCCGTCCTCCTCTTCCCTGCCCTTCTTGCTGTTGTTTACCCACCTCTGTTTTCTGTAGGATGCACACATCAACCACCACCTGCAGTCTGGGCTCCGCTGATGAAAACGCGGTGACTCAGGCAGATGAGGGGCTGAAGACCGTCCACCTGGAGCTCACAGAGACCTGTTTAGACATGATGGCACGATATGTCTTTTCCAACTTCTCCGCCCTGCCCAAGAGGTTATTATCAGTGTGTTTATGTGGCGGTCGGCACTTCACAATGGTGATGTTTTGTGAAAATAATTGGGAGACGCTGCGTTGGTTGAGATTCTAACCTCATTTACATTCTCAGGTCTCCCATCGCAGAGTTCCTTTTGGCAGGTGGTCGGAGTATGACCTGGCTAGTAGGCAACAAGCTGGTGACAATAACAACCAGCGGAGGGGTCAGGACGCAAGCACTGCTGGGCCTGGACATGGCTGACCGGCTGGGAGGAGGAGGGGAAATGACGAGGTGAAGCATGCTCACTCACGCCAAAAAAACTCCTCAGACTTATACCCACAGTAATGGTGTGGCTCTATTATTGGATGGATTGCTGTGATTGGTAGAGATATTAATGTTACCCTGAGGATAATCTAATGACTTTAGTGATTCCCTTAACTCTTCATTCAGCATTATCATCAGGTCAACATTTTAATCTGTCCGACACACACACAAAATTATCGACATTCCCATTGGCCTCAGCTGTACTTTGTTTAGTGCTAATTAGCAAATGTTAGCATGCTCACATGCTAGATTAAGATGGCAAACACTGTAAACATCATGTGTGCTAAACATCAGCATTTTGGCTTTGCAGTTGTCAGACTGGGAGCATGCTGGCGGTAGCATGTAGCTCAAAGCACCGCTGGGCCCACGTACACAGAGCTGCTAATCCTTTGTTTTTCCTGGTCCTGCAGGTCAGATCCATCACTACACACCCGAATAACCAAAGAAGCTCCAGCAAAACTAGAGTCACAGTCAAGCCAGCAGCACAGTAGAGCCACGCGGATAAGAGTCCGCTCCATGTCAGGTAATAAATATTCAGCTGCTTGCCAGGTAACTTTTGGTCTCAGGACTGAGAGCGCCCCGTGATACACCAGCTTCTCTCTCATTATTGTGGACAACAACTGCAGCTTTGGTGCTAAAGAGGACTCTGCAGTCTCTCCATAGATTATACAGATTTTTTGTGGAATAATTGTAGCCATAATAAGTGCCAGCATGGTAGTGGCAGTCAGTGCTATTTTGCCAACATCGATTTCTGAAACCTCTTTTGAGAAGCAGGTAAAATGAGCTGTCCTGCTGTCTTGAAATGAGAAATAATCAGGTAGTTTTTATCCACAACAGATTTGCTGTTGTCTGTCTGTTAGTTCATTGCCTTTAGACAGCAGCCCACTCCCATGTTTACTCCTGATACATGCCATGCAAATGAAACATCCGCACATCCCAGATGGAAATGGAATTCAAAATTATACATCCTTGCATGATCTTCCACATATTCATTTCTGCTGTACTTTGTGTTCTTTGAATTCTGTAAGCCATCAGAACTAGATCTTGCTGCCTTATGCAAGCGATTTTAAATTGTTTGTGTGATTTTTCTCTGCACAGTACATTGCCCGTCATCATCCTGCGTTTGATGTTTTATTATAGCCATCCTTTTTTTGTTGTTTTTTTTCTTTATTGATTCTATATGTCTTACCAGATGAGCTCTCGGTTTCGAACTGGCCTGAATATAATATGAGTAGAAGAGCTGAGAAATAATGACGAGGATGACCTTCCTCTCTCCGTCCGTTCCAGGTGGCCATGCTCTACGTGCCGGCCCTGCTCAGAGTCTCAGTCCGCTGGTGTCCCCCTCTGAGGGTGAGCTAGCTGCTCCACTCTCTCCCCCCTCTGGCTCCACCCTGGATGGTCTGGGTCCTCCGTCCTCCATCTCTTCTGCCCCGTCCGCTCCCCCGCCACTCAAAGACAACCCCAGCTTGGCCGAGTTTGTGCCTATATTGACGCAGGGCTGGGCAGAGATCTTCATAAGGAGACCATCGGGTATGCAAACCACACTTCTTAATAACAGCATATGAATGAATAGCTTTTTTCAGAGGCTTGTTTTGTTTTTCAAAGAAGATTTAGCTTTGTGGTTGAACAGTGATCAACAAAGTAGCAATACAAGAGACTACTTTCTCACACGTTGTGTTTTTATATGGATTTTGTACCTTTCAGGCTGCCCTTGGATTCTGTTTATCACTGGACAGTATGAAAATGATCATGCAGTACCTTGAGGCCTTTTTGATCAAAATTTTTGTCTGATTGTTTTGTTGCTCTTTCTGTTGAGATGTTCGAAATCTTATTCAATTTTTAAATTCAAGAGCATCCTGACAGTCTTGGGTGTGTAAACTATCCTTTATTGTGCTTGCTTTATTTTCAATTCAACAGAACAACTGTTTAAATTTCACAATTAAAGCAGTGTTTTTCAGCAAAGGATTCACAAATGTTGGATGTCTGAGCTTGCTTGAAGGCACTGAATCCCTGCTTGCAGATGAATAATGACCAAAACACAAAGGCAGCTTAATGTTGTGCACATTTCATGGTTTTGCGAGTTGATTTTATTTATTTCCCTACTGTTCAATATGTGAATGAGTGCCTGAAGCAAATTCGTCTGCTTTGGTAAACTTCAGCACTAAAGTAAAATAAACGTTTTACTTGTAGTTAATGGGCTAAAATAATCAAAAGCCCTTGTGACGTCTTTTACAACAGATTGCTGGTCTAATGCGCTTGCCTGTCTCTCTGTTCTCTTTCTGTCGTCACAGGGAACACAAGCTGGTTAATGTGTCTGGAAAATCCCCCAAGTCCCTTCTCCTCGGAGCTCGGCAACATGCCGCTCCAGGAGCTCTCCAGCGTCCTCATGGCCATGGAGGGAGTGAAGGAGCCGCCCAGCCAGACAGCCAGCGCCCCCGCCAGCACTGCCGCCCCTGCCCCAGCCCCCATCTCCGAACCCTTAACACAAACACACAGCAGCGTCGGAGGGAAGGCAAACCTGATCCAGCGCTCCAACACTGGTGAGTAAAGGTCTGAGGAGGGGAAAGCAAGACGGATCAGAAAGTTTGTGTTATGGTTTCATTTTGTGAGTGTGTGTTGGTGGTTGTTGGTCAGTGCAGGTGAATTATTTCTCCCAAAATGCCATTGTCGTAAGTAAAGTGAAATAAACACAATATTACATCCACAATATTTAGGTACAGAGCAGAAAATAATAAAGGACCAAGAAATGTAATTTTTTGTGTGAAAGCACCCCTCCTGCCTGCCTGACTGCCTGTCCTCTCTAATGGACTGAGCTAAATGCCAAATTGCGTGTAAATTCTCTATTTGAGCCTGAAGGTTGATCAATAGTCCAGCTTTGACATGCTTTCATCAGGAGCCAAATGTCTTTTTTCTAACTATTTTTACAGAAGCCTTTTATCAGTGATGTCCAGTGTCCTGTTCTATTTACATGTTCTCTCTTGCCCTGGGGCTCCAGTTATTCATATCCACATTTTCTCTTTCTTTACCTCATCAACTCATTTTTTTCTTCACTCTTTCACAAACAATTTTACTTCTCTCATCCTCATTTTTCCCCTTGTTCTGATTGGTTTGTTTTTATGTTTTTTCATCTTCACCACACCATGCTGGTTTGTGATTGGCTGCGATGTGTTATGTGCCATCATGCTCAACCGACCTGCACCGCCGCCTACAGTGGGGGGCTCTCTCTGGTCTCTGGGTTTGGGCTCTGCCCCCCCAGGCCCTCCAGCCCCTGGCAGGTTGCACAGGAGCATTTCCTGGGCAGGTACTGTCCACCACATGTGTGCCCCCACACCTCCCCCCTCCAGAAAACTCCTGGTGTAGTGTATTTCTTCTCACTTGCACAGTACAGTGGTCTGTCGGCACAAACCAGAAGAGACATTTGACCATTACATAGCTTTAATTACATCTCTCTACTGGAAGTTGCTATTAAGATTAGAAATATTGTTTTTCCAACAAAATGTTTAAAGGGATAGTTTGACATTTTGGGAAATATGCTTATTCCCTTTTTTTGGCAAGTTAGATGGAAAGATGGACATCCATCTCATATCTGTCTGTTCAATATGAAGCTGAAGCCAGTATCCGGTTAGCTTAGCATGAAGACTTGAAACATGCAGAAACTGCTAGCTGTAAGTGTATGTGACCGATGGTGTGTAGGAGTTTTCTGCACACGTCACAGATAACTCAGTTGTGCAAAAGGCCGTCTGTTTTATACTAAACTGTGCAAGTGAAGGAATTCAGCATTTCTGCTTTACCCATCGGTCTTCTATTAACACGGCAAGGAGGGAGGGTCGTCGACAAGCGATGCTGAAAGCGTTCCTCCACTCGGATCAATCCGTCCAATGACCCCAAAGGACGAATCATGATCTTTTTTTTTTTTTTTTTTTTCCTTCTGTGATTTGTTTTTCCTCCTAATCATTTTCTCTAACTCTGCTGTCCCTGAAATATACTCCCAGGTTGACCTATTTACCCTGTTGTCAACAGGAAAGCCCAGACCCCATCCAACTATAGTATGCTCTCCTTGCCTTACTGGTAGACCAGCAGGGCGATGAAGACGCTTTCAGAGCTGCGGTTTTCAGGGGCAGCACTCAAGTGAAAGGGAGCTGATTGTGTCGGCTTTCTTTTTCTTCTTTGAGTGTTATTTGGGAGACGCAGGAGGGCCTGGTCTGGGCTGCTGTTGTGTGTTTTGGCCGAGATAACCAACAAACCCACCGAACAGATGCATGCTGGGAAAATCAAGTAGATGAAACCGTGAAGGATGGATGCTGCTTGCTGCGTTGATCTGTCTTTGTCTCTGATCTAAGTGTTTGTAGGTTGGATTTACCTAAGGTCATGTTTTAGTAATGTTTGTGTGCACACATATGTGTTTGCCTGATTGCCTTTGAGTTTGTTTGATCTATGTGGATACATCTGATTCTGTTTTGTGTTACCGTGATTAATTAGACTTAGTCTGTGTTAAACTAGATATGAGATAGAACGTGTGTGTGTGTGGTGGCAAATTACTACTGACACTGATGAAATGATGTTTGTTGTGGGGGTCTTACACCTTTTGTATGCTTGTATGTCTCTCTGATTGTGTAACCAGTAGTGGACAGCGCTGTGGTGTGTGTGAGAGAGGGGGTTATTTCATTTGTGTGTGTGTGTGTGTGTGTGTGTGTGTGTGTGTGTGTGTCCACCCATAACCCACACGGTTGTTGCTGTGTCCTGCTGTAGACTCTGTGGTGGTGCTGGAGGAGGGGTCAGGGGTCACCACAGCAAACACCCCACCTGATTGGCTGGAGAGTGAAGAGTTTGAGGCAATGCCCTCGGATCCCATCTTCATGTCTGCAGACAAATTCCCAAAGACCCCGCCGCCGGGAACGCTCAGCAGGGTACGTAGTTTGTGCGTCGGATTTTAATTCTGCATGCAACTTATGCCGCCTGTGGTAAGCAGTAAAGAAAATACAGTGTGTATTGCAGAATGGTCAACAATGCAAGACTGATGAATAGTAATAATCATGGCTTGGTGTGGGCTAATACTGAAAATGTGAAGATATGGTTTACCACAGCATCACTACCACCTGCTATTAGTTACACTCCTTTCTAAGCAGGCCTCCCATCCTTGCACATGGAGCACAGCCAGTGATTACACACCTACCATAATGTGGCTTTGCATGTTTTGGCAATTACCTAATCTGCTAAAACATGCTAATAAGCCCACCAACTTTTACATTTTTTTTAAATCAACTCCTCTAATCGTTCTTCTCTAGTCCTCCTCCACCTCCAGTCAAGATGACGAAAAGTCGACGCTGGAGGAGGTGAGCGAGGGAGCGATTCCCATTGATCAGCCCACTCAGGGGCTCTCCACCCCTGGCAGCCAAGGGCCTGAGCTTCCTTTCCAGACGCACACACAGTCCCAGGGACACGGACTTAATAAGTCCAGCTCCTCTCCGGAGCTCCAAACCCTACCTGAAGCCTTCTCCAAGGCCGCTATGGAGTCAGAGACGGCGCCAGGAGACGCATCGTGGCCCAGAGCACCTTCAGATGGCAAGCCTCAGCCCCAGCAGCCCCATTTTGAGAAAGAGAAGGTGGAGGGAAGCACAGGAGGAGGAGGGGACGTTAACGGACTGGGAGGTCAGAGCCAAGGGGGTGAAAGCCCAGGTGTAGTGTCATCTCAAGGCGGAGGAGCCAGGATGAGGTTGGAGTTTCCGGCAGCAGCAGCGCTACCTGGACCCATCTCCCCCAGCGGAGGCCACCGACCCCGGGGTCACACCATCTCGGTATCAGCCCCCTCCTCCCGGAGGGAGAGGAGGACAGAGAGGGACTCGTACCACAGTCGACCTGGACCCAGCAACACAGAGAAGATCTCTGGTCTGAGCCCCAGGTACTCAACCAACTACTGCAGCTTCTGTCCCCTGTTTCTGCCAAATAAGTGACGCAATCCATCAACTCAAGTCAGTCAGCTAATCTCTGCTCGTTTACTTTGATCCGAAGTGGCGGTCTGTCATGGAGAAAATTTTCAGTAGAAGCCAGTTTTAAATTGAAGTAGTTGAGATGATGAAAAATCTGAAATATTTGAATCAAAGTGTTACAGCACAGTTACAGTTCATAGTTCTTTTTAAACTAAAATATGTTAGAAATGGCTTCCTGTGGTTAATGGCTTAATTTATACAACTTTCTTAAATGTCACTAATAAACAAGGCCGTCACCCAGTGGGTTACAGCCTGTTTCAAATTCTTGTTTGTGCCCAACACAAACTTCTTTTTCTCTCTGTCTGGTTTGTTTCCTCTAGCTTTGTCTTCCTGCAGCTGTACCACTCTCCTTTCTTTGGGAATGAAGCCAACAAGCCACTGCTGCTGCCCAAAACTCAGGTTCGTTGGTGTCTCAGGCTGACCTTGAATCTGCGCCAGTGCACTTCATGCAGCGGTGTTTACATCGTTTGCTCTCTGCCGTAGGTGATTGACCGCGCTGTGAAGGTTCTGGACCAGATGCCTCCTTATGACACCCATAAGATCGGAGTGGTGTTTGTAGGAGCTGGTCAGGTGAGAACACGTGAACGTGGATCGCTGTAATAATTGAATAACTGTCAGACCGTGCCTTTGCTCTCTGACTTCTCACCGACATCCTCTCCACTCTCCTCAGGTTAACAATGAGGTTGCCATCCTGTCAAACGAGTACGGTTCGAACCGCTACGCTGCCTTCCTAACAGGCCTGGGCAAATTAATCCATCTGAAGGACTGCGACCCCGACCAGATCTTCCTCGGAGGCCTCGACCAGTATGGAGACGACGGAGAGTTCACCTACTGTTGGCATGACGACATCATGCAGGGTGAGCACATCTTAGGGTCATTTAGTAATTTGATTTTTTTCCACAATTGTATCTTGCTTGTTACTAGTGTAATCGTGTCTCTGTAGCCATCTTCCACATAGCCACGCTGATGCCAAACAGGGAGAGCGACAAGGGCTGCTGCAACAAAAAGCGTCACATTGGCAACGATTTTGTCATGGTGGTGTACAATGACTCTGGAGAAGAGTACAAACTAGGCACCATTAAGGTACTCACACACACATACACACAGTTATGAAATCCTCTGTATTTTGTACTTGAACCTTTCGTCTTTTCCTCCCATCAGGGTCAGTTCAATTTTGTAGAAGTCATTATAAAACCGCTGGATTATGAATGTAACCTGGTCACACTCCAGTGCCGCAAAGGTGAGCCGATCACTGCGTTTTTTCTCGTCTCGTTCCTCGTCACTCAGTGTTTTACTTAAATTTTAATCCCTCTCTTGCTCTCTCTTTCAGACCTGGAGGGGTTAGTCGACACAACGGTGGCAAAAATTGTTTCAGACCGCAACCTTCCACTCTTGGTCAGACAGATGGCTCTGCATGCAAATGTAAGTCTTCTCCTTGTCTCTTCCTCTCACACCTCATCACACACACACTCGCACAGGCTTCACTCCTCTTTGTCTACCCGCAGATGGCCTCTCTGGTGCATCAGTACAGAGCCAACCCCTCAGATGCTTATGCCTCTAAGTGGCTAGCAAGACTACGACACATTAAGAGGATCAGGACCAGGGTAAGAAACACACAAAGAAAGAAATGGTGCTCCTTCATCACTGTCACCTCTTTTACTTTGTGATGTTTTTCATATTTCATCTCTTAAATTTCATCCATCTTGCCATGTCTTTGCTCTGGATCAGGCCCAGGAAGACATTCAGTCCCGCTCGACTCCCGGCATCTCCCTGACCCAAGGACACACTCAGCAGAACAAGTCGTTTCAGCAGAACACTCCCGCAGCAAACCCAGAGGCCTCCGGGCAGAGGAAAAGACTTGTATCAACAGTGGATGATTTCACTGATTTTGTTTGATTACATTTCTTGTCCTGGCAGACCCACAGACACACACGACCACAGACATGCACACACCTGCCTTAGAGCTGAGGTGAGTCTACGTTCACCTCTCTGTCTGGAGCAATTCAGGACGACACACTGATTTTGGCTTAGAACCAATTGGGACTTTGTATTGGAAAACGTTTGAACTTCACAGTATTATAAAGGCTTATTTTGTGATGAAGTACAGATATGTGAAGACAGTAATTACTCCATATTTTTTCAAAACAGTTTTGAAATGCTAACGCTTTGCACTTTTTAGGTCTAATCATGATGTTTCTGATGTGCAACATGAGATGAGTAAAGTTGTACAGAACACTACATTTGAGAGCAGGGTGTGTTTGTGTGTAGATGTGTGTAGAATAAAAAGTAAACATGAAAAAGTTTTAAAATTTGGATTTGCGCTCTCTGAGTGACTCGACTGCAGGCCTTAAATCTGTAGCAAAAGGCGAGAGAGTAACTATTATATCTGATTTTATTATCATAACACCAAAACCATCTCATTATGCACAGTTCAGCTGTCAAACTCTTTATTTGACTTTGTCAAGTGCAAAAGCATGAGAAGTGCTACAACTGCAAAATACAGATATGAGATACAAATAAGAGCATAGACGAGTGTTTCACAAGACAAATGTGTAACACCATTGTAAAGCAAAATGCACGGTACAACACAAAGACAGCTAGAAGACGAATGTAGACTTTGGCACAGTCTTGTTACTTTGCAGAGAGCAGGAATACGAAGGCTGGCAGAGC
This sequence comes from Pempheris klunzingeri, assembly GCF_042242105.1. NCBI lineage: Eukaryota > Metazoa > Chordata > Actinopteri > Acropomatiformes > Pempheridae > Pempheris > Pempheris klunzingeri. Next base: position 21,303,204 of record NC_092014.1, on the reverse strand, counting down.
CGTTAACTGCTGGGGTTTCTAAAAGTGGCATTCTGTGAACAGAGATTTACATTAAATAGACTGATAGCTTTGGCTGAAGTGCTTCAGTTAAACTGGATAAATGTAAAACTTGGGGGTTTGCAACACCAGTGCTTGACCAATGCATATGCCACTGCAGCACACAAACAATACTGATCATGAAAAGCAAAAATATATACACCACAAAGCCCCAATATATACAGAAAGGTACACACACACGTGAAGCTGGGCCTTTTTCATTCATTTTTATAAGGTCAACTTATTGGGCAGGAAAAAAGGTGAGATAATGTTTCAAAATAACATCTCTCTTAGGGTGGCTGTGTAACGGTGGGATTTGATTGGAAGAGAGGGGAAAAAGGGGCGTCAGACACACTTTGGTATGCCTGTCAGTACCTCTGCAACACCGGCCCTTTTTCATTTCCTTTAAAAAACCATGACAACAGAGCGCCGACACGTCACTTCCTGACTTTTGGCTTAGAGGAGAAAGAAGCTGAAGATTAAAACAGGCTGGAAGTCAAAGTCAGTGGCATGATTTAACCACAAAATATATCATTTCCGTAGGTTACTGAAAACACCCACTTTGCCCCCCCCCCCTCCCCGTTTTGGTTTTCCTGGTTGTCGTTCCAGGTTTTGGGGAAAGGGGTGGGTTCCCTGAGATCTGCCCACTGGACACAGGAAGTACGTATGTTGATCAAAATAAGACATAAAAAAACAGGAATGTTAACAACAAAAGTACCAACAGAAGACAAAGGGAGAAACAAACGCTAGCTATGGATTCAACACCTCGATAATACTTACTAGGACGTCTCTATAATGTAGATATGAAATGGAAAGTTGACACGAGAGATAAATATGGCATTGGATATCAGCTCCATTAGAAAATAAAGTGCTAAGTACAAAATGAATGAATGAATTACTTGGCATGGTAAAACTCAGAATGCATAAATGATGCAAAAGCTTTGGCGACGTTTATAGTTAACATACAGTATGAGTGAAGCTTTCTCTATTGGTTTGGACACTGAGCTTATTACTTTACACCGCACCTCACCGCAAAAAACAAACAATCTACATCAGAACAAAAGTGCATTTAAATCACAACCATAATGAACACAACACATAAAAAAAACAACAAAAAAAAAACATTTTGTAAAGATAATCGCACTGGGAGTTGTTATAGCTTTATGATGGGAGAACTTCACTGTGTGAGTGAAGGCAAATCCTTCCTGCTTCCTCAACTTTTCTCTACAACCAAACCTCAGTAGCACTCCTACGCTACTTTGTTCTGTGCTAGTGCCACTTCCCTTTCACCTTTTCCCGCTTGTCCACTCTGGGGAGGACGGTCAAATCTGCACCCTGAAGAACTGGCTGCTGGGATCCCAACAACCGTGTGTTGTGTGTGTGTGTGTGTGTTTGTGTGTTGTGTGTGTGGTGTGTGTTGTTTTCTCTTGTGCCTCAGTGGACACGTTACAATTAGCGTGTCAGTGCCTACAGTGTTATTTCTATGCATGTGTATACCTGCATGTGCGTTTGTCCGTGGGTTCATAAAACACGACGATTTTCAGACAGGCCACGAGTACCCATGGTGACCGAAATATAAAATCTAAAGCTACGCAGACAGACAACATGACTGAGAAACAGTTTTCTGAGATATACAAAAAGGCTGATAGCATCGTCTGCTTTCAGTTAAGTCCTCGGGTGAGCACGCTGGTGTGCTCCTGTCAGTGACCCCGTGTGACCTCCAGGGTCACATGGGATCGGGGGTCAGTTTCAGTTCGGGGGAAATAAGGAATAGGAGTATTTCTTGGTCTCAACGTTGACCTTTTCTTAGCTGACTAAACCAGCTCAGTTAACATCTGGTGACCTGCACCTTTTTTCTGAGAGAACCGAACTAAGATTTGGACGGATTGCTGCTAATCAGCCTGCAAAGTCATATTTTATTGCATTCTGTTCATCTTTCATAACTCCAAACTCTCTGTGATTCTTATTTCCCTCCTGTACTTGATCCTATTACTTTTCCATTCTTCTGTCTCCTTCCTCTGGGTTTAGAGAGGGGCACCAGGGGACAAAGCCTGCTGCCCCCGCCCCCCTCTCGTCCTGAACCCAATATTAAATCTCTCTCTCTTTTGCTCCACTTTTCACTTCCGTCCATCGCCCTATCCAGAGTCCTCAGGATTTGGGGTGTCCAGGGCCGTGCCTGTCTAGGTTGGGGTGCACCTTGTTTTTGAGGGGTGGGGGTTTGCGTTTTCGCTTGCGCGTGGGAATGGTGGTGGTGTGAGCCGGGTGGTTGAACAGGCTGGATGAGGGGAGGGTCTCTCTCTCTTTGGGCGGGTCCCAGTCCCGGCTAATGGGCGTTGGGGCGGGGGTGGACGGCAAGGAAGGCGTGGCTGCAGGGGTGCATGGAGGTGCAGTTGGTGTTTTGGGCAGCGGGACGTTCGCTGATGAGACTGGGAGAGTGGAGCAGTCGGATTTATCGATGACGGGTGTAGAGGGAGGAGCACTGACTGAAGGTTTGGCTGATGGCTGAGGGGCGGAGGTATGTGTGGTGGCAGAGGCTGGTCTGGGCTTTAAAAAGGGAACTGGTGTGGCTACTGGAGTCTTTCTGGGGTTGGCAGCAGTGTTTCCACAGTCCTTTGGAAGCTCACTTTTATCCGTCTTCTTCCCCTTTCGGCTCCCTTTGTGTTTTTCTTTACCATTCTTTCGTTCTCTCCATCCAGCAGAGTCCTTGTCCTCCCCCTTCCCTCTCTGTCCTGCGTCGTTCCTCGCTCCCCGACTGCCACCTCCTCTCTCCCTCCCTCTACGCCTCCTCTTTCTCTGGGCTCGCTCCAGTCGACACTCAATGTGGTACAGGTCCTCTGTGGCCATAGTCACGCGGTCAAGCTGTTGCAGGAGGGCGTCCAGGGTGGGGAGGAGTCTCCTCAGAGAGGCTTCCGTCTCTGCTCTCTCCCTCCAGCTGGTGCTTCCCATCACCACTCCTGGACTGAGCCCCAAGCCCAGGCCCAACCCGAGGCCCAGGCCGATCCCCGGGGCTTCTGTCAGGCTGCAGGGGCTGGAGGAGGCCGGGCGCCACGAAGCCTCAGAGCCTGCATCGACGCTGTCTGGGGTGGGAGGGGAGTCGGGGCCGTCCAGCGGTGGCAGGCACAGGGACTTACAGTCGCTGGTGGAGGACGAGCGGGAGGGTGGCAGCTCCATGCCCTCAAAACGCACCTTATGACGAAACTAGGAAGAAGATAGAAGAAGAAGAGAGACAAGATGGAGGATTTGAGGGGAAAGAGCAATGATTAACCTATAAATCGTGGATTGTTCCTGGAGTAATGGCCACCAATGAGTGCTTTTATGAATCCTTTTTTATCCGTCTATACATACAATAACCACAGCAGCTGCTGCTATGAAACAGAAAATATACCTCCTTGGCCCTGCTGAGTCCCATCCACATTTTGAGGCGTCTGAGAAACAGCTCGACCATCTCGTAGTCTTGGAGATCCACAGCTGGACGGTACAGCTCTGCTCGTGCGCGCCGGTAGTTCCTCAGTAACACAGAGGTGACCAGCCACAGCAACACCAGCCGAAGTACGGCGAAGCTCACGTGGAAAACCAGTGAGGCGAATGTGTTGGAGGGACCAGTAGTCGTCCAGCTAGGACACCATGACAGCAGCCCACGTCCACCGGCGCCCAACAAAGACAGACAGGCAGAGCTCACGCTGCCGTAGCCGTCCAATACAGAGTGGAAGAGCTGGAGTGGAGGCGGCAGGAAGGAAAAGTTTAAAACTGCTCATTCCTTACAGTAAATATCAGACAAATAAAACTCAATGAAAGCAGGAAAAAATAACAAAACAAGGATTAAACACAATTCAAGACAAAGCAAATCACAAATTGGAAACAAAGGCCAGTAAATGGGTTCAGTCGGTCTCAATTTAAAGTGAAGCTGCGGCAAAAATAAGCTTCACTGCAGTGTGAAGCAGTAAATCAATAACTCAGATATTACATGTGGATGTCACTGGTGAGAATAAAAACAAACTTTCAGACAGATTGACCTGTTAGTGAGAGAGACGAACTGAGAGACGAACACTGTGATGTTTTTAGGAAATATTACACAATATTACACACCGAGCTTATAAATATTTTATATTTGTGCATTTTTCAAAATTAAAGACTGAGTCAAACATAGAGAAGTTTACTATTTGTTAACAGTTAGTGTGTTAGCTTTCCAACATTTGCTAATTAGCAATGAACACTTAGAACAGCTGAGGCTGATGGGAAGGTTAGTTTTGTGGTTGTTTTACATCACATTACATTAGGCTTCTCTTTTGTCCAATGTGATGAACATAAAATTAGGTCAGAAATCAAAGTATTGGACAAAGTGAAATTATTTTGACCTGATGATGGCGCTCCACCATAAAGCTACTGTGTCCTCTTTTTAAAACTGTCTGATAAACGCTTTTGGAACTTATACTCTTATATTTCCTCATTTTCTTTCTCATCTTTCTTCTCTCTGTGTTTCTTCATGTAACATACTTTTGTCATTTCTGCTGGGTAACACTGAGCTACTATATACACAGGTGAGACCTTTCCTCTGACATTCAATATACTATACTCTAAATGATATAAATAAGTGTTGTCATATTATCAACTATTGGTAAAGCAGTCAGAACAATGAGGCGGCTGAACAGTGCAACTGTGTTATGCAGTCTGTGCTTAAGTGAAGGTTTACTGAACTTTCTACCTACAGAATAACAACTGGTGTTGTAAAGAAAAGGGACTTTTGCCGTAACAATGAAACATTTTCTTAACAGACTTAACATAACCATGCATGAAAAGTAAACGTGTGGGAGGACAGATTTTGGACAAGGTTATGCTCTTGTACAGAATACACAATGCACGTGTTTTCTGTGTGTGTGTGTGTGTGTGTGTGTGTGTGTGTGTGCGTGGGGGAGAGGCTCTGTGGGAGAGAAGCAGAAGGAACAGGCAAGAGAAAAAGTCTGACCAGGTGTCCTGTGTGTGAGTAAGCCAGCACCAACAGCAGTAGAGCCAGGGCGACTCCTAACAGCTCCCAGACTGAGCGTCGCAGAGCTCTGCCAAACACGGCCCACTCTCTGAGAAACCGCAGCTGGTGGGAAGCCTGGATCATCAAACACAGAGGGGTCGATATTACAACCCCGACATTATGTTGCAACTTATTTTCAGAGTTTTGTCCCTCACTTCTAGCTGTCATGATGACATTGTGGATTTCACATCACATTTATTTGGCAGATAATCCATCTGATCTTCTCAGTGTCACACACAGCTATGTCAAGCACGTTACACTGAACCAGAATGTATTAGGATGGCATTACTCCATATATACTACTTTATATTACGTACTATTTTCCTTATTGTCATCAAATCACATGAAAGGCTCAAAGCCAGCCATGTGTTAGGCAGACTCTCAGTACTAAAGGTGCAGTGTGTAGGATTTAGTGGTATCTAGCGGTGAGGTTGCAGACTGCAACTAACTGAATATTTCTACGTGTGAAGGAGAAGCTACAGTGGCCAACGAGGATTCATGCTCCCTTGCTTTTTTTTGTGTGAATAACAAGTATGATCCTCCATTTGTCAACATTTGGGTTTTCAAACCTCTCTCAAGACAATATATTATTCCTCCTCTTTCTCTTCCAGGCCCTGTTTGTCTATTCTGGGCTACTGTAGAAGGATGGAGTCCATGGAAGAGGATCCGTTCCTTTCGTAGATATAAAAGGTTCATTCTAACCTAATGAAAGCTAGTTACAGGTGATACCACACTACTGAAAACACACTTATGAACATCATATTCCATTTCTGCCAATAAATCCCCCTAAATCCTACACACTGCACCTTTAATGACTTCCTGACCCTTTCTATGGCTCTACACTCGGAGCCAATTAGTTCCTATTGAAGTATACACGTTAAAAATTGCTCACAAATGCAGTTTCAATTTCTTAAGCAGAAAAAGTCTTCAGCAAATGTTACTTAAACAGGAATGAATAGAGAAAATAGTGCATTTGTTGGGGACTATTGCCAGCTGGGTATTAACACACACATGGTGGTAGTGAGTGTTATTAACAGCAGGATGCTGTATGGGGACTGACTCTAAATCAACTTGAAGGAACAAGTTACCCAGTGCAACACTGTGACTCACTGATGTGTTTTTGGATAACAATAGAGCCCCATGGCACAGTAAGTAAGATCTATCAGGCTTTGGATATACACACACAACACTTGCAATACAATACAACAACAAGAACATCATTGTGAACAAGATCAGTTCATTGTGAGTTGGTGCTCACACACAAGAGTGCGGATGTGGATGACTGTATATACATTCCTGCTAGTGGTGGTAATGTGCCAACAAATGCAGGGAAGAAAAGGAGTGGAAACTAGTACACATGGATCTAAACACTACAGCTAATAAGCTTTTATGAGGGGGGAAATGTTATTCATCGTGTTTGTTACGAATGCTTTGGTGAGTAACACTGAACATTTGTTTGTTTATTAAAAAAACTAACTAACTACAGTATTTTTTAATCACTGATAAGCCTGATCGCCAAAACTAGAAAAATGAGACCAAAGTTGTAGCAGGAGTTATTCCTTGATACATTTCTAGGTAGCCCTGCTGTCTCTGGTCTCCCTCTCTTACCTTGAGCACCAGTATGAACAACAGCAAGGCAGACATGACTGTGTACATCTGACTCTGTCTGGCCAGGGGGAGGAAGTCTGTGAATGCGTCCCGTGGGTGTTTCAGGTAGGACGTCCACTGCCGCGTGGCCATGGTGCAGCGACTCAGGTGCAGCCCGCACACCGACGCTGCCAGGGCCAGTTTGCAGATGCCCAGGAGCCTCCAGGCTGACAGCAAGTACACGTAGCCCTCTCTGAGGAAACCCAAGATCCCCCGGACCAGGAAATACAACACCAGGCCGAGGAGGACGATCTGGCAAAACAGGAAACCACCACGCTCAACATGTAGACTGGAGACCCATCACCAAAATAATACCAAGGCCTGGGGATTTAACTGCAGCTTTTTTTGTACGGGTTGCCAGTGGTTACCATGAGAAGCAGCTGCAGGTCCAGGCCTGTGATTGGCCATAGAGTGATGACAAGAAGGTCAAGGCTGGACTGGGCGCGCTCAGAAACTGGAAACTCAAACAGGAAGGAGAAGACAGCCAGGAGGTCTGTGTTGATGTTGAAGAGTGAGAACTCCACAAATACAGCATGGGTCCTATGAACGCGCACACACACACACACACACACACACACACACACACACACACACACACACACACACACACACACACACACACACACAAATACACACTTAATGGACTGTGATGAGATCAGGAGTCAAGATATTTCAGAGTCACTTCCTGTTTTGGTTACATCTCTTTTTTGGAGCTTTAATATTTTATTTATCTTATTTAAGCTGAGTGATTCCATTACAGGAAGTTTTATTTCAAATGAAAGATAAAAAGTCTGCTTTTGTTCAAAAGACACAGTTCAGAGTGCTGAAAGAGACCTCAAACACCCACTTTTTATTGACGTTCAGTTGCTCCCCTCTGAATATCTGCAACCTAACACCAAATGTGGTATTAACTAGATTAAATTGTTATTTAAGCCATCAGTTATCATTTTCAGAAAAATTGTTGAACGCCAGCCCACATTCGTAGCTCATTCTTTACTGGAATGTTTTCTATTCATTGTTTAAGGGCGGCTGTGGCTCAGTGGTAGAGTGGGTTGCCCCTCAATCAGAAGGTCGGGGGTTCGATCCCAACATGTCGAAGTGTCCTTGAGCAAGACACTGAACCCCTACTTACTCCTGAAGCATGGCTGCATGGCTTCAGTGTGTGGATGAGTATGATGTGATGTGATGATGTGTGAATGGGGATGTCATGTAAAGCGCTTTGAGTAGCTGAAATAACTAGAAAGGTGCTCTACAAATACAGACCATTCATGTGTAGCTTTTTAATGACTGCGGACTGTGAGACAAATTGCACTTCAGATTTATAAAACCATGGTTCTGTCTTATTCCAGTCATTGCGAAACTGTGTGCAGATACACATCGAGCCCGTTTTCCACTCCCTTAAATCTGGCCCCTGGACTTTGGAACAACCTGGTCAGTGAGATCAGTGAGCAAACTTCTCTTTTAAAACCTCAAAAATAAACTTATATGAAACATGAAACACTTTTTATCGACTTTATTGGCTTGACCTATGCATTTAATATCTGTAGTATAGAGTATTTGAGTTTTCCTACTATTTCCAGTCCTGACTTTCCCAGTTCACTACCTGTGGTCGAGCCAGTGCAGCTGCTGCAGCTGCTGCAAGGAGGAAGAGGCCTCCTCCAGGCTTCTGTTCAGCTGGTGGACAACATCTCCGCTGTTATACACCCTCATCTGACCCAAACGCCGCACCCTGGAAAGATGAGCGACAGGAGACACAGAGGAGAAAAAAGAACATCGTCAAAGTTAAAGACCAGATGCTGAACAGATACTGAATCTGACCTACAAGTTAACTTAACGCGTGCCTTCTTAAAGCCTGGTTTTCGATCCTTTTCTTACCAGTTTTTATCGCCAGCTCTGAAAGCAGGCAGATTCTCCCGAACCCTGCCCTTTCCCCAAACACTGTCTGCTACCCCGGAACCACCTGCACATCAGAGAGGATCAAATTTAGATTAAATTGCATTAATGTAACTAATTCCCCTTGAAGGAAAACTAATTGAGGATGAGTTAAGTAAACAGATGTTCAGAAACAGTCCCAATACTGTCTGCTGGAGTACCCATGGTGCTAAACATTAAGGTTTTATTCAGTTGACTCGATATTATCAAAAAAAAAAAAAATGACACAAAGAAAAAAAGAAAAACATGTCCAAAAATATCTATTTTTCATGCGTCTTCAGTCTCAGTAGGTTAGTGAGATTCTCAGTTTGTTGAATCTTCCTCCCACCATGTTCACAACAAAGGAAAAGAAAGTGACCACATTCTAATCTCACCCTGTGTGACACGGACTTGGCGGAGCCTCGGCGTGCCGAGTAAAACGCTTCCCGTGTCTCTCACGAGCGCGGAGTCATTCAGTAGCCGTGGTAACAGCGACTCATTCAGCCACGTCAGAACGTCATCACGGCTGAGGGAATAAAAAAAATGCGAGGATTTGAAAAGAACACGTATTGTGTGTTTGTCATATGCTACATTACAGAGCTGTCGCAATGTTGGATCAACATTTGCTAACAAACTACTTGAGAACATCTTACAGTGTGTTTGTGTGTGCTCAGGATGGCTGTACAGTCGACTGAGAGACACTCTGGATCTGCTTCATTTTAAACAAACATTAGTTATGGACACACTTCGCTTGAGCCAATTTCTTGAGATGCTTGAATATAATAAAACATCCAGCTTAGGTCTCAGGAGTACACAAGAGAAAAACTAGGGGTTCTGTCATGGGAGCAGCACGGAAATCTGTTTTTTTTCCGCTCACTGTGTCTGCCAGAAAGTCTTAGAAGCAGAAGGTCTCCCTTAATGAAATAAGATGTTATTCACGATAAAGGAAACTAATAAAAGGTCTAAGCTAATATTTTTTTGAAATATAATTCACGTTTTGACCTCCAGAATATCTTCAGGTGTGGTTAAGTGTGCCACTGAAATCGTACCTATAAGTGTGTGTGTGTGTGTGTGTGTGTGTGTACCTGCTGATGTTGTGGTACTCAGGTGTGTGTAGTGCTCGTTGCAGCTGAGTGCGCAGTCTCAGGCTGTGTGTGTCTTTGGCCGAGTCAGAGTAGTTGAGAAGCAAAACCACCAACAGAAAAAACATGTAAACCAGGAAATTCTGAAAAATAAGGAACAACAGTTGTATTCAGAGCCAATGTCCCACATCATGTCTCTAACCTTGTGCCTCTGTCTCTGTCTGGCTCACCTTCAGCATGGTGTGCAACATGTGGACCTTTCTGGCCTGATGCCGAGCCTGAGACAGAGCAAAGCCCTGTGGCGGTCTCACCCTGGGAACCCGTTGCACCACTCTCTCCACCCGGGGGAACTCCACCAGCACGTCCTGGTCTTCTGGGCGCAGGCGAAGCACCCACACTGCATAGTAAACTGCCTCACACAACACCTGCGGGACAGAGGGCGGAGGACAAACGGTGCTGTTAGGTTTGGAAACTTAAGAGGTTGTTAAATTTACTCAACCGAAAATCGTTTGCGTGATTCTGATTCATCAGCTGAAATGAAAAGAGGAAAACATCAGTTGGGACACAAAGTGTTACCATGACCACAGCTACATGGGAATTTAGTTACAGGAACTTTTGGGCGTGTGCAGTATACACATGAAATTCCAGCTTTTCAGGGACATAGAAAAACAGTCTGTTTTTCAACTTGAAGTCAGTCAGTCATTTTGAGTCCTTCTGAAGACTTACAGGGTTTTTTTTAAACCTGTCTGTTACTTTTTTGGCCACATGGGGGCAGCATAACAAGCTTTAAACACAACACAATATTATCATCTTATAAAGTTGGCATGGCGAACATGTTAGTGTTGCATATTTGCACATCCAGCTGATACAGACAACATTAGAATTCATTTAGAGATATGTTTTTAGCCAAGTCCAATATTAACTCTACTTTTAGCTCCGTTTTTGGTCTCTGCCAACTCCTGTGGGAAATATCTGGCACTTCAGCTGCTAATGCTCCAACATGCTCACCAGCTACTTGCTGACTTTGAATGTCTGTCGGTTTGAGTACAACCGGTTTCAGAGCTAAGAGCTTTTTTTTTGCTGGAAACAGCTGCCTGCTGCGGCTGAAAACGGGGTTGGTGAGAACAGTGAGAGTGAGCCAACACAGTAAAGTAGCAGGCCATACAAACCAAAACAATGTAATTTCTGGTGATAATTGGCTCTACAAGCAGTACGTTTCAAACTGCCCATAGTTATTTGATCCACTCTTAATGAGAGATATTGATTTGAGTAGCATTAAATTAAAATGTCTATGTCTTTGGTGAAGACAGAATAAATGTACCTTAATTGGCTCCAACAGCAGGCAGGAGCACAGGAAACTGGCAAAACAGGAGATGAGCCACATCATGGCCACACTTTGACTGAAGCCGTGACCTGCCCAAATTGAAACAGCGCTGGCCAGGGCGATTCCTGCCCAGCTGCCCCACAGGGCGGCACGTCCACACCAGGGAGGAAACCGTCTGGGACGGCACACGTCTGTGACAACTGGAGAGGGGAAAGGAAGGAGTGGGGTTGGAGGAAAGAACTTTGTAAAAGGAAATACTGACAAAGAAAAGTGAAATGAAATGACCCAAGAGGACATGATGCTCTAAAACAAAGCAGGATGATGAGGCAGTAAAAAGCCAGACATGAAGACAGAGTTATATCAACTTTTGATTCACAGTATTAACTATTTAAGAGTAAGGAGTTGGCATTTTGATTGTCTTGTCTGATATATACACTTTTGAAGGTAATTTCACACTTCACACAAAAACAAATAGTTTAATTCGATTTCAACAGTCTATTCAGTAAATAAAATACAATCAACCAAACAAGTTTCTCCAAGAAGAACAAATGATGTCATAAGATCTTTGGTCTCAGATAAATGTTTTTTCTCCAACAACAAAATATTTCTTTTACTTATTAGACATCAAGACAGCAAAATGAAAGCACCATGCATAAATAGCCATAACTATAGCCATAGTTCATTACTGTATAAAAGTCAGTCTTACTCATTACTTATCTTTCTTTTTTAGATGGTACTCAAATTTTGCTCTTTACCTAATGATTATAGGTTTTATCCTATAAAAAATAGGGTGATTTATGTTCCTGTGTCACTAATCCGACTAGATAGCAAAACACGCAGGGCAGAGCAGATGATCGATCTATGAGGAATGCTCTTTCAGATGCCCTTTTAACTCCGATTTGGAGATCTTTGACAAAGACTTTGCTCTGCCAATTACATGAAATCTGAAATAACATCACAACAACAAAGATGTTCTTTTGCACCTGCGTGTGATTTACCGACAACAAAGACCTTTCTTTCATTTTGCTTGCTAAAATAATCTTGAAACAAAGAAGAGGGAGCACTATCCGAGCTCTGAATTTTGATTTTAGGGAAATTACAAAAATCAAATAATTAGAATAATAAAATAACAAATAAAGAATAAAATTATAATAAAACTCAAAATTGCTCACATATTTAGGAGAGAACCAGAGATGAGACTCTTATGGTTTGGAGTGATTGTACAAAATATCATTGTTCATGATGAGTAATGTGTTATCTGAGGAAATATGTATAACTATTCACATTTGATTAGAACATTTGACAGCATGTTTCACTACTGTTGTTTATTCAAAATACAAGAATAAAACATGGTATTTGATTTTGATATTTATTAAGTACTATGTGGCACTAAACTACCCTTGGTATATATTTGTGCTGAAATATCTTGTCTGCCCACAATTGATTTTGTTTCCTGCTTCAATTTGGTTTTATTTTCTATAATTTAATCCCCTTTCATTAATCCCCATTTATATATTAGATTTTTGTTAACTAAACCTATTAGGGATTTCACACAATCAACTTTTTAAAAACCAAATATAATCAAATAGCAGAATGAAATATTACGCGTAAAGTGTGGTGTTTCTTAAGGAATTAACAATATGGCAGATTTGAGGCAAATCCTTGTGTCTGACTATGCAAGAGATACTCTTATGTTTCTCCTACACTTTGCTGTAAGTAGGATATTATTCCCTTGATGAATGGGTCTCATTCATAACACTAAGCACACTTTGCTCTTTAAAGCACTACTAAGTGTAACTCGTGAGGTTTGATGAATACAGGCTGTGAGTGCAGGTATGAATTTTGATCGACAGTTCAGACTTATAGTTACAGGATGCCTTCACACACACACACACACACACACACACACACACACACACACACACACACACACACACACACACACACACCTGTATTTGAGGTGAAAGCAGTTTTTGGTGGATCTCTTCTCACAGATTCCAGAGGAAGAGGCTCATTCAGCTTCTGGAGGAGAATCACTTCAGTTTTATCTCCGAAAATGCTCGACCTGAGAAACGCACACAGGCAATGGAAATTAGATTAAACTCAAATGCTCAAAAGGAGAACTAGGGTTTCCACTGCTTTTCATCAAAGTATGCTAATAAAACTGCTGAAATATCAGCCTCTCTCTCAGGGATTACACTTACAGGTCAGCCATCTCACTTTCATCTGTCTGAGGAAAGAAGTTCTGTCCGTCTGTCAGGATGTGTTTGATCAGATCCTCGTCTGTGAGTGACCAGCAACAGTTTGGACTTCAGTGCTCTCATTTGACACAGACAGTGTGACAATACAACCAAATGCTCTCTGTACCTAGTACACTGAGTGTGCTACTGGTTTAAAAGACTGGCTGCTTTACCTGAGGAGGTGAAATATTTGTTGCGTTGCTCAGTCCCCTCCTCGTCGTCAGGGTTAAAGGTCATGTCAACACCCAGGTGCCTGCTCCCCTGACCCCTCTTCAGCCTGGGCAGCCCTGCCCCATGCCCCGCCCCTCCCGCCACTGACACATCACTCAGCAGCTCTGGCCAATCCCTGTCTTCCATGTCCTCCTCTGCCATGCCCCAACTCTCCACACTGAAATACACAGTGAGAGATATTTGTCATGTAGTGTGACTTCTTTAGAGTCTCCGTCTGTCTCTCTTACAACAAACAAAACAATCTAATTCTAAGGGGAATGATAATGATGCTGCAATAACACTAGACCGAATAGACCATTATAGCTTTTAGATTTATAGTTGTTTTCTGACAAAAAAATCATAGAGGCCAGCATTAAAACTTCTTCCCTATTTTCTGTTCAGTCTGAAGTTCTCTTTTTATTTTTTTGAAAATCTTTCTCTTCTGTTCTCTGTTATCTTCAATTAATCTGACTGCCGCCAGTTATACTTCACTTGGCATTTGTCTTCCAATAAGTAAGATATGCATCATCTAAAAGCACTATCATGGCAACAGATCAACTAACCTTTTGGTTGATGGAGTGGGCAAATCCACATTGGTCTCCTCTGAGTTGGTCTGAGAAACAGAGATGAATGCATGTATTCATAATTAGATGGATAGATTGAGAGAAAGACAGAGAGACAGAGATATATACACTAATGATCTCACAGTGGAAAAGCATAAAAGTTTTCCTTGCTTGACTGCGCCGTTAGTTTATTTTTTCAGACAATCACTAGGCCGGAAAAACCATGGGGTTTGTTTGAATTACATTTTCATTCCACAAAGTAAAAAATATACTAAGGCAGCCGAACTTAAACTACATCAGACATGATTAAATTTGATATATCAGTCTTGTCCCATGAGACTCTACCTCGCCATTAAAAAAGAGGAATGAACTTCCAGCCATGGAGTTGTCCAGGAAGTCGTCAATCTCCACTGACTCTTGGTCGACTTGTGGTGGCACCTGCTCCACTGACACGCACTATTGTTCACACACACACACAGAGAAAATATTCAGCCTCAAGGTTGGGTTGTTCGAAGAACCTTGACTGGGTTACAGTTTTGGTCAGGTCTGTGTTACCTTGCTGCGGCTCATTCTGAAGAGCGTGAAGACGAGCAGGTAGAGAGGGTAGACAATCAGACAGGTCACCACACCTGCCGCTACCGTCTCTCCATTTAATGAAGCAAGCCTGGACACGGCCCGCGGGCTGCAGCACAGAGTGGCATTCAAATGTAGGAATGAATCATTAGTTGTCGTAACGTGGACACACAGACAGGTAGGCAGATAACACAGAAAAAAGGATGTTCCTCTACCTGAATCTCTTGTCCACCACGATGCTGTACCACAGCGTGTTGGCCAACAGGAAGAGCTGCAGCAACAAAGCACAGCAGGTTGCTCTCTGCAGGCGAGTGAAAGGGCTGCGGGGGGGTCTCTCCCACAGCGAAAGCCACAGGTGACTCTCGCACAGCGCCCTCTGCAGCTCACACCGCAGGAGGCGGGGCAACTGACGAAGCACAGCCTCCTCTGAGGGAAACAGGAAGTGACACGAGGAACAAACGGGCATCAGCCATCAGCAGATGCTTATTACGAATGATTTGGTTATAGATTCTTACCTGTGGCCTCCACCTCAATTTCTACCCGTCCGTCAGTTTTCTCATTGTCTACTGACAGCCACTCCTCAACCAGGAAGTAGTAGCTGCTTCCTGTCTGCAAGTCTTTGACCAAGACGTACTGTAGCATCCATGCTGGGGACAGACCTGAGAGAGGGTCAAGCAACGGTTACAATCAGACATCAGCTGGTTGTGATTGCAGCTCTCTGTTGTGTGTGCGAGTGTCAGTCAGTACCCTTGTTGTCATGCCAAATTCGTATTTTCCAGACACTGCCCAGGCTGGTATCTGTGGCAATATGAAAGATGTCAAGAGCATTGCGTGTGAAAGCTCCTCTGCTGTCTAGATGACGGTGTCCGCTACGGCTCTCCCGTCCATGCAAACTGATTCCCACATGAGCCGTGGTGCCTGGAGGGACAGAGAGAGAGACTCATTAGCTCAACTGTTTTTCACAAATTCTGAACTCTGCTGAGCCTCTTCTTTTTATCGGCATGTTTAATTTGTAGTTATATCGTTTTTTCTATTTACATAATTAAGGTAATGGCCTCTTATATACATTTTCTAAAAGCAATTGCACTTCTAAAGGGGCTCTATACAAAAATGGCAGCACACATAAGTGTCCTAAACTCTCACCGTCTCCATTTTGTCATGTTTACCATATTCTATTTGAATATATTTATTACCCATCTCAACGGGGTCATGTTTTCAGTGCCGTTTGTCTGTTTGTCGGCAGAATTGCAGAAGAACTCCTGGCCCAATTTTCATGAAACTTGGTGGAGGGTTGTAGCATGAGCCAAGCAAGAACCTATTCAATTTTGGAGTAGATCCAAACTGGTGTCTGTGGCAATGCAAATGGTGTGGTGCGACGAAACACACAACAAACATTCTTTTTGGCATAATTCTTATAGCTATGGAACTATATCCTGGTATATATGGGGGTTGTGCTTGTAGACTCATTGAAGACTAGACTACTGGCCTTGACAGAGTCTATGTTTTTAAATGCCCTTCTAGTGCTGAACTATGACTATGTCATGTATTTGTTTTTTGATTTATCTATTTTGATTATCCCGAGTAATTTAAATAAAAATGCTGCATATGCACATCTGTCTGCTTTGTTTTACTGAGACTTGGCATTCAATCAGGGTTGTCTTTTCAGGCCTTTATTCAGGCTAATACAGTAATATGTAGCTTCAGTGTCTATATAGTACTGTGTATACCCAATGAGCTTTTAAATAACACCTATGCCTCCCTAACTCACCTGCCCCTCGGCTCCAGCCAGTCTTGACCTGGACCTCGTACTTAAACAGCCCGTCTCGGCCACACAGTGGAACCACACCAGCCCGGCGTAGATCCAGCTGGTCCAACTTGTGCAAGATGGCTGCTGCCACAACATAGCTGAGTAAACCCAATATGCACACCAACAGGACGACCAGGCTTGGTGCACCAGACCGCTCCTGAACAAGAGGGGAAACGGTTTAAAATGCTGTGTTCACATGGTGCTGTCATTTTGCTGTCAAGTGTTTGCTCTTGTGATACTGACTGGAACTTTAAAGCTGATGGCGTTGGCCGGTACGAACATGCCTGCAGCAAAAGCTGTAAGGTGCCTGGTGCTGCAAACTGCTCTGCTGGCATTGGTTTCAGCCAGGGGCACCATGCCATCTGTCCGCCACTGCTTCTCTGTCTCACTGAAGTACTGACACAGAGAGGCAAACACCCCGACCTCCAGACGAACACCCACTGGCTGAGAGCTGGGGCTGCACGCCGTGCTCACGTTGATAAAGTAGTCCAGAGTGGTGTCATACAACCTGTGTAACACATGACAGAGCAGTTTGGTTATAGTCGAAGGTTACAGAAACAAATTAACTGCTTTGATACCCATTAGCTTAACCTGAGGCCCTCCACTGCAGCCCCAGTTGCTACAAACAGTAGTGAGCTAACGTGCATGTATGAAACACATGACGTGACATGGAAGTGGATGAACAAGGGCTCTTACTCTGGCGACAGGAAGAAGGTGTATTTCCTGTGGTCAAGATCTTGCCCCCTGGTCATGCCGAGTGTGATACGTTTCCTATCAGTGCAGTTGAACTCATTGGGCCCTTCGTGTGAATGAAGGTAGGCTGTGATGCGTGGCTCCTCCGCACTCTCTTTTCTTTTATCCTTCTCTCTGACATCTGGAGAAAGAAAAGGAAAAAATGAAACTAGGTCAAAACATTCACACACAATAAATTTTAAAACTGTATTACAAAGAAATTAAATAGGCTTCTATTTATCATAGCACTTGTAGGGATGTCACTGAATGACCAAATCAGGCAGTTGTGTAGTTTAGAAGCTGAGTTCAATGAGTTCTCTTTGTAGCCATCATGTTAATGCATTTATAGAATGGAACTGTCTCGTCTAATTACTATACGTTGACAAGTCCATCGCAAAATCACACCTCCATGCTGTAATTAAATACTGGCACAATTCATAATTATATGTTATTTCTGGCAATAATGTTACATTAGATGTCCCTTCAATTATAAGAGAGCCAGTGGTGCCAAAACAACACTGAATGGTTCTTTATTGGTCCCTGAGTGAAAATTGCAGTGCCACACCTGCTTGGACAAATTACAACAATGAAAGGAACCATAATAAAAATGAGAAGGCTACAAGAGGTCCACCCCTTTTGTAATGCAATCCAACACAACACTACCACAGTTACACATTCAAAGGACCTTCCTCACACAGTTTCAACAACAACGTTAGAAGCTTAATCAGTGGGTGGCTTTGTTGTATTGTGTGTGATGACTACGACAGCTCACCCTCCAGAGAGGTAAAGTTGAGCTGCACAAACAGCCCGGCCTGTTTGTTGGTGTTTCCTGTGCTGACCCTGACGATGACGGAGTCACACTGGCTGATGTTAACAATTCCAGCTGTGGGCACCCCTCCAGTACCAGAACCCTCAGGACCTGCCTCTGCTCCACCACTTCCATTGTTAATGGCAACAGTGATGGCTAGACTATCGTCCAGTCCTGAGATTGGAATCTGGGTGCCATTTTCAGTGCGGAACTCCATGGATGCCACCTCGGTAGAGACGGTGTAGTTTGCCACATAGTTGAAGGGGAAGGGGTTGGACTCCACCTGGTGAGAAAAAGAAAGGAAAGTGGATCTGATGAAGTAAAGGTAAAATAGGACTGTTTCACGTGGTGTTTATTCTTAATTAACCAGTGGTTACTTCAAGGCAGAGTTGATCATCCAATGAAAGTCCTTTATCTTATTTTTTGATCACCCGCCCCAGTGAGATTAGCATTGGGTCCCACTGGACTCATTGGGTGCCAATGCAGGTTTCTACTGCCAAGTCCTTTAACAGCGATCTAAAGAGAGAAAACTTAAAAGGAGAATTTTCTCCTTGGCTGAGCAGTTTCCATCATGTCGTTACCTGAAACAGTAGCTGCATGATGCTGTTTCCTGCTGCAGCTCTGCCAAGACTGTTGTTGAAAGCTCGGGGAATAGAGAACCGCTGGCACTCTGCAAAAAAGGAGAGGAGAGAGGATGAAAAGATTAATCACGGATATAAACTTCTTCCTTTCTTCTTCCTTCACAGGCCTGTTTTAGAGTATACAACTTTTTCATAGATTATATGGGGATAAAAGTTACCTACAAAATATAACTTTCATCTGTTTATGAGACACTAAATACCCAAGCCCACCTGGACTGTTGTTGCCATGGTAGCAGAGCAGGCTCTGGGGGTCGGCCAGTTTTCCTGTGGCAGCTATCTCAGCTCCCCTCAGCACAAGCGGCTCCTCATTGAGCACACGGGCGTGCATTAGGATCAGCATGAGGACTGAGGACAGGCTGTAAGCCTTAGCCGCCACTCGCAGAGGGTGTGGTTCCAGTGAGGAGGGAGAGGGGTCTAACAGGGTGCCCCCTTGCTCCTCACCAGAGGAGGAAAAAGAGGAGGTCAAGGGGGTGGAGGGGGAATCCACGTAGGCCGACTGGATGTAAGACTGTTGTGTTGACTGGCTGACCTGATGGATCAGGTCACCTGGAAGGAGGAAGAGGATGTAAGATTTATAGTGAAGGGAGATATTGTGAGGGAAAAAAAGAAAGGTGGAGAAAAGGTTACAGCTGTGGAGTTTTTTTAGCTGTTGTTTGTTGTCACTCAGGACACCAGCTATAAATCTTCCAAATAAGGGAACAGAAAGTCGGTGTTGGTGAGTGGTGGTGTGTACATGGTGCTTTTCAGGAAATACGGGTAGTCAGCCCATCAGTGATGGATTATGTACGTAGTAAGATCCAGTGAATGAAATGGAGAATACAAAAGCCGTCATTGGAAACAGGGTTGATTGCTAACCGTAGCAGTTTTACAATAAATCTATGCAGCGAGACAGAAAACGTTCTTTCTTACCCATGATGTTCAGGATGTTGTCAGCTATCTCAGTGGGAGTGACGGTGCCCTGTTTGGTGTCACTTTGCAGTATCTCAAGCATGGACTCCAGCTTGTTCAAAGTGCTGTTCTGACACTCCTCGCAGATGAACTCTCGACTCACCGCCTGGAAAACACACACACACACAAACATCATATGTTTGCTTTCTTTTCATTTTTTCTTTTATTTCATTCCTTTTTTTATTCTTTGCCTTTTCCAATTGTCCTTTACTTTGTTACTTTGTTACTTTGTTTCTTTTCCCTTCCTGCCCCGCTCTCTTTCCTTCCCACCTCGCCTCCCTCTCACCCTGCTCACCGTGCACTGAGCTAAAGCAGCGGAGGTCTGCTGGATGTCGTTGACAGTGGTCAGGTCTAGAGCGGTCAGAGCTCTGGTGATGTTGCTGCGGACTCTGACTCGGTAACTGCGCTCATCTCGGGACACCGGTACCGACTCCCTGGTCTGCTCATACTGTATGAAGGTAAATGCAGGTAAGTGTGCCTCATGTATTATCAGATTATGAATGCTTGGATCAAAAAATGCATTAATCAATGTTTGGTGGCTAGAGGCATCCTACCTCATTTAGGACTGTAATAAAAGCCAACGATAACTCTCGCACTCTCTGTGAGTCGCCCTGCTCCAACAGCTTCTTGAGTTTGCTGTCTGTCAGCTCAGACAGCCAATGGGGAAGGCTGTGGTACTCAGGGGGGGGATCTGGCAGCACAACCTCAATGGACCTGGACACAAACACAAAACAAAAAGCGCCATTATTGAATATGCTGTAGTTTCTAACTTTGCTATTTTTGTGTGAACTTGGATGTGCATGGATTTGCCAGCATGCAAGTGGACAGACAGTACTGTGGTTTAACCATAACAGGCACAAGATTTGAAGGTTAGATTTTAGGATAATGTTTTAGGATAAATAAATTATTTTTTCTGCCCAAAATCAGATAAATTCCTGAATGCTTCCTGAATTCCAACAGCCAAT
This sequence comes from Pempheris klunzingeri, assembly GCF_042242105.1. Taxonomy (NCBI): domain Eukaryota; kingdom Metazoa; phylum Chordata; class Actinopteri; order Acropomatiformes; family Pempheridae; genus Pempheris; species Pempheris klunzingeri. Next base: position 21,282,694 of record NC_092014.1, on the reverse strand, counting down.
TTTGTAGATATTTTTTTTAACTTTACAGCTGCTGTTAGACTCAATAATAATTTATGATAATCTAATCTATAATTCATAATAATCTAAGAGAGGCTACATCCTCTGTTAAACTATGAGCTGAAAAGTCACTGCAGTGATTAACTGTTTTCAGCGGAGCTAACTGGGACTGTGTATCAATCAGAAAAGTGTCAATAATATACAGGCTCAATGGGCTACTGTACACAAAAAAAGTCAAAGGATTGAATCGTATTTAGTTGGAATCACTGCTGCTTAATGAACTAAACAACTGAGTGCAATGTAGTTACTCATTGAGCGCAGTGTTGGCAGCTCCCTGGTGGTCCTCCACTGTGATGGATACGGCCACGCGGTGTCGGGCTGAGCTGAAGCCTGGGGGCAAGAAGGCAGAGTGCTCTGGACTGCTGCCTTTGTACACACAGAAGTCCTCACAGTAGTCTTCTCTGCATCGTGTCACCAGTAGACTGTAGAGCAAAGGAGTCTCTGAGACGCCTAGGTCACTATAACCTGGAGGCATCAAAGTGAGAGGGGCAAAGAGGACAAACAAACAAGTGATGAAGAGACGAGGACCTTGACGACTAAGTGAAGAGTAATGGAGAACGTGGAGGAAGGGGTGGGCCCTCCGTCTTCCTACCTGAGCAGTTGAAGTGCACCCTGTCTAACAGTGTGCGTATCCTCAAGCCTTCGGCGTCTCCGACCCCATACTCCATCCCAGCTTCCCCTCCCCCTCTCAGGTGGCACGCCCCACCAGCTGGGGGCATATTGTGGTGCAGAGTGATGGAGGCGGCGCCCTCGCCATCCAGACTGCCATCGGTCACATGCAGGGTGAAGATGTAGGAGTCTCCCTGGCGCAGGACGCCCTGTCGCAGCACCAGGTTCATGCCGTCACTTCCTGTGGTGGTGGAGGAGGAGTCTAGGACCAGAGTCTCGTTCTGCAGCGTCCTGGCACTCCAGCGCTGAGAGACGGAAGAGAAAGATTTTAATGAAAGCTAGCTACATTTGGTGCTTTCCTCAGAAATATTAAAGCACCCATAAATCAAATGAGCAGCAATTAGCCAGCCTAAAAGCTTTCATTAACGGTGGGGACAACTCCATATTTCTTTTTTTTTTTATTTGTTTTGATGTTTTTGTTATTGTGTTTGGTTTAATAAAGACCAACACTTGATGCCAGCAGTAACGGGCAGTGGAATTAGTCTCATGAATAATTCATGGGGTATAATGCTTTTAGTGTGTTCTTTCCTGGGTTGCAGGTTTTGAGGGTTATAAGGGGTAATTAGTTTGAGGATGAGAAGCAGACGTTGAGGTCTAAAATCGCCTTAGTTCAAAAGTTTGGGAAAACACTTAATCGCTTTCTTGCCAAGAGTTAGATGAGAAGATTGTTTGTTTTCTGTAAAGCTAGTTGCCTGGCAACTTCATGGTGGCGAAAACAGTACTGCTCCTCTAAGCTAAGCTAATAGGTTGCTGGCTGCAGCTTCAAATCTATTGTATAGACTGAACGTAGTATTGATCTTCTCTGCTAACTCTCACCAAGAAACTGAATAAGTGTACTTTGCAAAATGTTGAAATACATTTTTTATTCATATTAAGTTCAATTAAGACATGTTTCTGAAGTCAGATATGTTTCATCTTTTGAAAGTTGCTTTTTGTGTTCATGATCAGATTATTATAATTCCTCTAAACAAAGCGCATTACTCAAGTCTTGACCTCTCTTCATTAGAGTTTAGAATTAAATATAAAACCTTTGTTATCACCTGTCAGCCTCTACATGGTGAAGCCCCTGAGTATATTTCTAAAGAAAGGTTTTTATCACCGTCTGACATCTGGGTGCCTTTACACATTTATGCTGCTAATCCAGTGACACTATTCTTGGCACACCCAGTAGCAACCTCATGGCATCATTGTAAGTGACTTTAATTATCTTCATACTGAAAGATGATTCAATCAAATTAATGCAGTGCTCATAATTTAATGTTTTGCAGTATGACAATCTGGGTCAGATCCAAGAGACAACTCCTCCAGGTACAAGCACGTTTCCAGCTGTTTCTATTACAGCTGATGCTACTGTTTCACTTGTCTGATGACAAATGTACAGCATTAACTACATATAGTCAGATACATGCAAAGAGTACCAAATTCAAAATTACCCCTGAGCAAAATGGAGACTCAAGTACAGTATAATCATAAAAAACGGACCTCTACCAAGCACAGCTGAGCGCAGTCAGCTGCTATGTGCAATTTGAGGCCCAGTGACTCAACAAGTGTTTTGTCTTTCAAATTGTTTCCCTGTGTTAGTAAGGACCAAACACATTCTCACTGGCTCCAGTTGTACAATGACCTCATTCGCACGCCCACACAGTACTGCCTGCTTTACAAACCCCAGAGAAAGCCTGAATAGAGGAGAGAGGTGGAGCAGGAGGAGGAGAAGGACGGGAAGGATCTGGAAATGTTCATCTCACTTCTGCGGTGCAGTGATCTCATTTTGCTGAGACAGATTTGGATTTGGAGTGTGTGCCTTTGCCTGTGTGTGTGTGTGTGTGTGTGTGTGTGTGTTTACCCCGCGTTGAAAGCCCTGGCAGTTGGTGCAGGTTCCTCTGAGGTAGACGTATGAGTTCTGGCTGACCACGTAGATGGACTGGGCCTTGCAAGACACACACTCCAGATACACCATGGGAATATGGCCACTTTGGACGAGCACCTGTCTCACACACACACACACACACACACAAACAAATGCCGTCGAATGTTAGCACTTCAGGATGCAGTCAGTCCAATAAGAAAACTGACTCCACCTAAAACCCCAAAATACAAACACAATGATTTATTGATCCACGTGTAGTTTCTCACTCTCTCTTTCTTTGCGTCTCACATGAGACTCTACCCCACTGCCTTTTGTCCTTTAATCTTATATTGTATTTTAACTCATCAAACAGAGTGAGGGGTGAATGTGTTTTGCTGGTAGCAGCTTATTGTTGTTCCCGGTTGTTGAGCTGCCAAACAATGGACAAGAGACACCAAATCAAAAGCTCTAAAGGAAGGAACAGAGAATGCCGGGAACTTGAGATTTGGGAGAAAATGGTTATTACTGGGAGAGACTGATTGTCATTATTGAGATAAGATAAACCTTTATTCGTCCCACATTTGGGAAATTTACAAACAGTGAATGAGGTGACTGAAATGAGTAAACAATGAGACAAGCTCAGCGAAAACTTCAGGTGAAACACTGAAAAATAATAAACAATCCAAGTGAAATCCCTCCACAGACAAGACAGACAGGCAGTATCGACATGTTCATTATTAATTAGTTCACTGATTTATTCTTGTATATTATCTATTCATCAGTGTGCATCTATCCACATGTGATTAAGCATGACCAAATGGAAGCTAAATATATTGAACATCCTTCCTGTGGCAAGCCAAAGCAAACACAACCGCTGCTTAAACTACATTTCCCACTGTGTTCCACCATGAACAGCTTTTTCAACACTGGTCATTTTCATCCAGATTGCTATGCAACACAAATTACAGAGAGAGGCACTATTCTGACAGCAGCACTGGAGCTCAAGCTTTCATTTTCTTTTAGAAGTCGAGGGGTTGGTTCACAGTGAGCGATAAATCACTTCTAACGTGCTCCATGTGTTACTGTTACAGTGAGAAAGTAGAGAGATGAAACACATGACACTAATCTCTGTTCACACAATGTAAAAGGGTTATTGTGACAGATATTACCCAATTTTCTTAACTCCCAAATATCAATATGCATGCATGTATGCATGTGTGAAGGAGACTGTGTGCACTCACAGTCTGTGTGGTGGACTCTGGGGCCATGCCATCTTTGCTGATAGTCAGTATGAAAGTGTATTCCACGCCCGCCTCCAGCTCGGAGCCAGAGATTCCCAGGACCGGACCGCTGGAGCCGAGGCCAAAGTTCAGAGTGGAGCAGTGCTCTGCACCCTGCAAGCAGAATTGGGCCATAATTTTAGCAGTGTTTTGTTCACGAAACACATCACATTAACATAACAAGAGAAGAGACCTAAAATTAGAAAGAGACATTCATCAGGTGCAGTTTAACTGCTGCAACTTAAGAAATTTCTCATTTTAAGAAAGTCATACAAGCCTTTTTTCATATTAGGAACTAGCACCTTCTTATGTCTGGGATAACTTAATGTTTCAACATGGAAAAAACTACAAGAAACATGCTGAGGCTGCTTTGTGTTTTTTGTGCCCCTAAATAATGGTCTAGCCTCCTTTCCCTAAAAAGAAATTAGACTTGTATGTTTTTAATCTGACCACACAAAACCCCAAATCTTCCTCATATTTTGGGTTTTAGTTAAGTAAATTAAAAAACAAACAATAAACAGTCCCTCTGTTTGTTCACCATAAACACTTCAATACTGATTTTCATTATTTAAATCTTCTTGTTTGTAAAGATCCTATGAAAATAGGTTGTCATCAACATCATCACAAATGTGGTGATATTTCACTGTGACAGCTCTGCCAACATTGTGTGAAAGTAAATGATTCTTTTTCCTTTTTAAACCAATTCCATCCTACTGCATATGTATCCAAGGTCAGAACAGTGTTCCATCAACTGTCTCTGTTGACTCCTTGTCTCTATCTTTTCAGCTTTGAGTCCTTCTGCAATAGTGCAAGGCTGTTTCACCCTTTGTCATGTCCATTTTTCTCTTTATCAGCAGCGTTACACAGATATCAGTGTGTGTAACGTGTGTGTGTGCATGTTGTTTACTGTAAGTGTGTAATTGTCAGGGTGGGGAGCAAAGCACCAGCTGTGGAATGCTGAGTTTATCTCTAAACAGTTGCATAACCCTTTAAATGCCTGCCTGCTTAGATGTACAGTACACGCACACCCACACGCACACACACACACACACACTCCTTCAGGACACACCCGTCCCATTGGGTCTTATATTGTGGTCTTTTGCTGCACTGGCAGAATGTGTATCCACCCAGCCGAGGAAGCGGCGAGTGTGAAAAAACACTAAATGAACTTACACTCACACACACACTCGACATTCAAGAGACACAATCACAGACAGTCCTGAACTAAGCCCTCCTCCTCACATCAATTCTTCCAAGCCTCTTTGAAGGCAGCTGCAGTACTTGGGACCAGATGACCATTACTTTTTCCACTGTCTCCCTTGCAGAATCAAAGCAGTCCTCCAAATTCCATCCTATGAATTCACTATTAAAAACTACTATAAGAGTAGAGTAGAGTTTGGTTTGACAATTCAACACTTTTCTATTGTCTTTAAGCCAAAGAGACAGTGACAATCCTTAGACAGGATTGTCACTGTCTCTTTTCCACAGGAGGAAAAGCAGAACAGCAAAGAACTCTGTTGTACGAGTCCTCGTCTACATTTATTAACACCACATTCACCATTCACTTTTCTACTAGATATTTATATACATTGTACTAGAAATAACCTGAGTTTATTTATATTTTACTTTTCTTCCCGGCACCACTGAAACTCAACTCTCTGACCTTTACAGTCACAAAGTAAAGACACTAACGACACCCCACCAGCACTCCTTTCAGCTACATCCTCTGGCTAAAAAGAGAACTTACAGTTCTCACTGCAATATTTATTTTATATTCATTCATTGAATGTACAGTGTAGTGTCATGAGACTGGACGCATGTCGCAAAATCTGAATGTTGTTCCTTGTGTTATTTCATTCGGCTCTCAGTTCTGAAGTATGTGACAGTGACTTGTTTCATGCCAGCCCTCACCTTCGAAGTGCTCTGACAGTCCCAGTGGTAGTGGAGCAGTGACTGGCTGTCTGGGTCCATGTTGGGGTCGTAGGACTGCTCCGCACTGAGCTGCAAGTCCTGTGTCCTGGACCACACCCTGTAGGTGCCCCCCTCTATGATGGGCATCAGCCTGTTGAGGATGGCGAGGTAATGACAATTTTAAATTCGACTGGTTATTGACTTATTTGTCTAAAGATCAACACAAAATACGCTTAAATGTCTTTGCTAACCTCTGCAGAGGAGGGCAGACACCTTAATGTCAACAATATGTAGTGTAGACCTGTATGTGAAGTTAGCTGATTGGTTGATCAAACATCCTGTTGGAAAATGTCCTCCTTTCCTTTGTTTTTTATTGCATCAAACTGCTTATCACAAGCAGGATTAAACAATAAATTAGAAAGAATCAAAATTGTTTGTTTCTCTACTCACCTGGCAGCCATGACACTGAGATGCAGGCAGGCAGCCTTCCTAAGTGGCACGCCCTCATACGACAGAGAAAACACCAAGGTGTAGTTCCCTGCTGCCAGAGCCATCTTAGGCAATGACAGCTGCAGCCGCCCCACGTCCACTTCCACTGGCAGTCGAACTACTGAGGCACGCAAAGAATGAGATGGCTGAGTCACCACTCCAGAGGGAATACTACGGTCATCACAGGAGGTGGCTGAGAGTATCTGCCAGTGGTACTGAGCTCCGTAGCGTAGGCATCCTTTCAAGTCCACGCTGGCCTCCACTAAAGCGGACTGGGAGCGCCAGATGGGCAGACGGGGGGCTTGAATCACTTGCACCTCTGGCTCCTCACACTCTAGTACACTGATGTTTACCTCCACCTGGGCCAACACCCAGCTCACCAGGTTACTACACTTCACCTGGCAGGGAGGAAAATAGGCTGGTGAAATCATAAAACTGAGAAGATGTCAAGCTTTTACGCACAGTATCAGACAAATTAATGTACCTCATAATTTACACATCGACAAATAAATAGAGTACATGGACTGGTGTAGTTCAAAGAAGCATACTTGGACCAGGTAGTGTCCTGGGCGTCTGTACTCATAACCCACAGTTGTGGTGTTGGTGCGAACTGGAGTAGAACCATCACCAAAGTCCCATAAGTACTCCACAGGATTAGAGTAGGGCGTGACATTGGCCATCAAGGTCACCGTCTTATTGACGAAAGTGTCCCGAGGTGCTGCATACAGGATGGCGGTCGTCAGCAGGTTTTGCACCTGGATATACTCGGTGATGTTCTGAGCATGTAGTGCATTGAAGGCCTTCAGGTAGATGGTCAATAAACCTGCTTCCTCTGGCGTGTAGGACACCTGGGGTTGTGTGATTCATTTAGACATATCACTATTTGTGCATCTTAACAGCTATTTGCTACATTGCGATATTCATGTCAAAATAATAAAGGCTAAATATTGAAGTGATCTGACCTCTTTGCCAATATGTGATGCCTGGCGGAGGTGGTGTAGATCAAATGTCCACAGGAAATGAACAGGTTTTCCTGTCTGGATGTTGGCCACAAACGATCTCTTTACACCTACAGGGATTGCTGCACAACTTCCCAGGATGGAAAGTCCACGCACCGGCTCCATCACCTCGACCTGGTGGTGCCGCCTCTTGAAACTCACCTGGATTGTCATATTGCAAAACATAAAAATATGTGCACTTTATATACATGATTAAATCATCTTGGAGTATGCTAATAATCAAAGTCACCATAATGCCATGAGGTTGCTACTGAGTATGCCAGGAAAAGTGTATTATCTTATTACACTTATTATTAATAAGTGTATTAAAAGTGGATTATCAGCATGAATGCATAAATGCACCCAGATGTCAGCCAGTAAAAAAAACCTTGAGTGTATATATAGTGCAGACTGACAAAAATGACAAAAATAATTTATTAATTGGTAAATGCTACCAAAAGCTGACATGACCGTAACTGATCAGTCAAACCACCTATTTTACATGCTCTTACAATGTATTTTAACTGTTTCCAATGACTTTACCTGGTTGTGAGCGGTGAGATTCACCATGTACGTATCCACCCTGCTGAATATGTGGACGTAGGTTTGGTTGGGCTGAATTACAGTGGCATCTCCGCTGATGCTGAGGATGAGACAAACGTCTGAACCCGCTGCCATAGAAATGGTGAACTCCACCTTCTCACCGACTGCTGCAATCTTTTTACTTGCCCTCAGCTCCAACCCCTGAATCTTGTCCAGAACAAAGAACTCCCTCGAAACCACTTTCCCGCTGACATCATTGGTAGCATTCAGAGTAACAATGGCTGTTTTTGGCTCCAAGAAAGTAAGGGAAGTTTTCTTCCCAGTTTCTGATCTTCCGTCCAACAGCCATGTCCACGTCACATTGCTTCCTGTCAGCACATCCCCCAGCAGCGACATGCTGACGCCTGTTGCTACGTAATGCTCCTCTGTCACATTGGTAGCTGTGAACCTCAGCCCAGAAATGATTTCCTGGACACTAACAATCTCTGACACAACCTTTGAGCTAACTTCATTGAAGACCTCCACAGTAACTTGCTTTAAACCAGGACTGACAAAGGTGTGGGTCCTCCAGGACTTGTTCCACTGCAGAGCATCCCCATTCACTGACCAGCGGTACTGCAGGTCTGAGCCTTCAGTAGTCAGTACTGTCAGGTTAGTTGGAGCATTGACTGGAATTGGGTTGTTGCTGATCTGCAGGTACACCTCTCCTGCTGCTTCCAGGAAGTGGATGGTTCTGTTGACGGAGAGCTGGCCCAGGAGGTTGGCTGCCTGGAGAAAGATGTCGCATGTGCCTGGTGTGGAGAAATTCACCTCCACTGTCTTCCCGCTTATGTTGAAGTTTGAGCTGATGGGGTCTAGCTCTCTGATGAGGTTCCACGTAAACGTCATGTTGGTTCCTTCCTTTAACACTGCTTGAAGGTGGAGGACACGGTTTGTAGCAAAGCAACAACCACTCAATGCCGTGCCTCCACCTCCTCCAACCTCCTCCTCTGCTAAAATCTGGAGCCCCTCTAGCTCACGTTGGACAAACAGGAAGATACTCGCTTGTGCCGTTCCTACGTCGTTCTCTGCAGTCACAATGATGTTGAAAGTGCCGACGGAGCGAAAGGTGTAGAACATGGTGTGGGTCCCTAGGATTGGGGTGCAGCGGTCACACAAGATCCAAGAGAACCGGACACTGCCCCCTTCCTCCATTTGGGCCTCAAAGTGGACGGAGGCATTGAGCGGGACATTTATCAAGCTGGCGCTGACGGTCAACCCACAGATTGCTGCAAGCACAGCAACAGGTAAAGTGGTGTGATTCCTGCTAACTCTATTGGCTGCTGTCAGTGTAACATTGTAGTTTCCAGAGATGTTGTAGGTGTGAAGGATATTCTGGCCTGTGTGCACATTTCCATCTCCAAAGTTCCAGTCGTAAGTGACATTGGAAGCCGGGGAAGATGTTGTGAAAGCATACGGGGCTCTAAGGGTCAGGTTATTGTACTTAGTGCCATTATGTTGAATGACAATTGGTCCTACGGGCATCAGAATCTCAATCACAACACTGGTGTTACTGGTGGAGATGTTGTTGAAGACAGTGACTGTCACTATGTAATGACCTGGTTTTTCATACGTTGTCATAATATTCCCAGAGCCACGGATGAGCACAAAGTCTTCTTCTCTACCAAAGTCCCACTGGTAGCTGTAATTAAATTCTGGCTCAGCTCTGACTTGGAACTGGATCTCCTCCCCAACAGCGTAGTGTGATTTCTCAAGGGTAAGGCTGAAGTTGGTTAAAGCCGGCTGTACACACACCCAGTTAAAGAAGTTGGCCTTGGTGGCCTTGTTTACCCCGCTGGAAAGAAGCAGAGAGAGGTGGTAGTTCCCACTTGTCCAGTAAGTGTGTGAGACACTGGGGATGCCGTGGTGTGTTTCGTTGGTGCTTCCGTCTCCGAAACTCCATTCATAAAGATGAGCTGATGCGTTACCGGACACCCACGCCTGAAAGTTGATGGGGGTTCGCTCTTGGACACACCCTGACGGTTCCATCCTCACAACTTGGAAGACAAACACCTGCACTGGTAGGATTGTCCAGCCAGAGCTCACAGCATTCGCAGCAGTCACATTCACGGTGTAGTTGCCGTCTCTGATGTAGCTGTGTGACACGTGAGGTTCAGATGTTGTGTAGATGGTCCCATCACCCATAGAGAAGGTCCACGTGATGTTATTGCCTGAAGTAAGGCGTGCCCATACTGTAGTAGGGCTGTGAAGCTCTGTGGGAGAGGAGCTTTCAGCCGTTAAATTTTCAAGCTCCTCATAAACAAACATCTCTGCACAAGCCTCCATAGAACTTATGGTGTTGTTTACCGATACACAGACATTAAACACACCACTCTGTGCATAGGTGTGTCTCACACGTCGACCTTGCAGCGGGCCAGAAGCATCTCCAAAGTGCCAGTCATAGTGAATGCCATAGGGTGAGGGTAGAGGGTGAGCCTCAAAATCTGCTGATTTGCCAGTGAGGAGGAATCGTGGCTCTGTTTGTATATCAACACGAGTGAGGATGCTGTAGACACTCATGTTGATGCTCTGACTGATGTTATCATAACGATTGGACACTGACACCAGGGCTGTGTATATTCCTGTGCCAAAAGAGGAAAGAAAAGGAGGTGAAATTTAGCATATGCCATTGTCTACCTGCCAAAACACTAAGACATTTTAACATTGCATAATTAAAACAAAGTTAAACTACAGTGGCTGCTGGCCACGCATGCTGGTACGGCAGATAGAGAGGTAGGCGAGTAATTACCTGGCTGAGAGTAGATATAGGTGACATTGTTGCTTAGGAGGACCTGATTGGGTGACTCTGGGCAGAGGAGGGAGGGGGCGTAGGGAGGCTTGTACTCAAACTCCATATATCCACCATCACCAAAAGACCATCTGCAGCATAACAGAGACAATGTAAAACCATTAAAAGAAGGCCTTGAGAGAAATACATGAAACTTAGTGAATTCCATTTTTCACACAAACACACACAGCAACTAGCTGGAAAGTGGGAATCTTCTTTGACGAGGCAATAGAGGCTTTGGACGAGGAGAAGTGGAAACTCAAAACTCAGGAAGCCTCTCTGGACCAAGTATGGTCAGAGTGGAGGGAAACTAAGTGAAAGAGTGCACCACAGTTGGGAGGGTGGGAATGTGAAGGAGGGAGGGAGAGAAAAGAGTAGAGAGTGGAAGAGAGAGTGGAAGAAAAAGGGAAAAAAAAAGTACGGGGGAAACAGCCGAGCAGAAGGGAAAATTCTTGTCAGCAATCTGCTTTAACCACACGGTTATAAATCCAAGGCTCTGCATGGTTTGACTGCTCCAGTGCTATTATGGAGCACAGGAAGACAAAAACAGAGAAAAGAGACAGAGACCGAGAGATTGAGAGAGGAGAAGAAAGGAGCTGTCAAACACAAACAGATGCACTATATTTTCATCTCAGTCTTTAAAAAAAGAACCATGGAGAGAAACAGATTTTTATATATTTTGTTTTGAAACAAACCACAGAGGATTATCTATCTATCTATCTATCTATCTATCTATCTATCTATCCCCTGTCTGTACATACCGAAAGGTGGCAGCCACAGACATGTCCACGAGCACAGAAGTGGTGAGAGTCTGAATGGAGCCCTGAGGGACCACATCTGGTACGCCCTTTACTGTGAGGTTGGCCATGGGCTGCAGCCGATCCACGGTCACGTTGAAATGCTCTGTGAGGGTGCTGACATGGTTCATGGCCGTCACCTGGAAGAGATGCCACACAGCCAGTAAGACGAGTGAAGGCAGCTGGTGAGAAGTTGAGGTTTTGTGACACATCTACAGTACGTTAGCTTTAATTGTGACACAACACTATGAGGTGCAAGCATAAGGTTTCCAAACACATAACGTGTCCTATATAAGGCCTCTAGTGGATTAATCTGTGACTAGTTTAATAATTGCTTAATTTTTCTAGTTGTTTTCTCAGACAGAATGGCAAAAATGTTATTTATAGATTGACAATTATTTGACAAAACAGTCAGACCTAGTCTCTGGGAACAACATATTCCAGAGGGGTCTTCAAGATAACAAAATGCAAGTAATGACTTGCATGACAATCCCACAAACTGCATTAACATAATATTCAAGCTTGTATGTGCAATAGATGATACATCAACCAAAAATATAATACAATCTATCCGACAAATCTAACAAATCTATCCGAAAATTGTTATTTTCCATGTTTTCAGATACTGACAGGTTGTCTTACTGATTTTTCCCATGTTCACTGAGTGATGCTGTTTGTGAAACTGTCTGATTACTAATGATGAACCTTCCAGTTAAACCCTAGTGTCCAAACTTAAAGCAGAACATAAAAGGTTTTGCTCAGTTTAATCACAACTGAAATTGTTAAATTTGCAAACATTTTTTTAGTGTTTGTGGTCTCTTGTGGCCAAAAACAAACATCAAAAACAAAGTGTCTAATATGAATGTAATTAAAACAATGAATACTCTGGTCTAAACAGACAGTTTGGTGGTATGATAAGAATTGAACTCATTGGGTTTGAATGTGTAACAGAAACTCACTGTGAGCTTGTAGCTGGCAGCGTGCTGGTAGATGACATTGAGGACAGTGTTGTAATAGGTGAAATAGGGCTTGTCATCCACTGTCCATTTAAATGTGGGATTGGAACCTTCAAGAACTGATGCTGTGTAGCTCTACAACACACAAAAATAGAAACATATAAACATACGTATGAAGACGTGATGAAAATACAGTGTGCATAATATCCGTGTCAAATACGAACTCTTAATAAAACGACCAGTGAAGTGAAACATAAGCACAAAAACACTCACCACAACTGACTCCATGAGCACCCGGTGTGCAGGGTGAGGCTGCACCACCATTCCGCTGAGTGGCACTTCCAGCTGGACGACCACAGTTAGGCTGGCCTCCGTCACATTATTATGGGCTTCCAGCTCCACATGCACTGGACCCCTCCGCTCCTCCATCCCCAGGCTAAGATCCAGCACTGCATACAAGCTGGGCTCTGTGACCTCGACCCCGGACCCTGAGCTCAGGCCAGGCTGACAGAGCGCTGAGCTGGAGGAAAACTCTTTGGGACAGTCGGACTGGAAGGTCACACTTCGATTAGTGCCACGCCGAGAGGCCTTTGTTAAGTAGCGAGACTGGACACGGAGCAGCAGGCGGGTGTCATTGGGCTGCAGGTAGAGGGTGCCATTCTGGGGACGTGGGTGGAGGATCATCAAGCCCAGAGGAGGCACCACCCGCAACAGGCATGATGCTGAGGCTGGGTATGATGGCTCAGCTGAAGTCACCTGGAATTTATCAAATAATATTTTGTGTCATTTATTTTGTTAATACAACAGAATAACAATATAGGTGAAAGGGTGTATAGCTAAATGTATCATTAATATTTCAAGCACTTATTGGATGTTGATTTATTACCCTGTGTTAGCACGTCTCTATAGAGACATTTGAATATGTTGAATGCGCGCTGCATTATAACATAGAGCTTTGATGTCTTACCAGCAGGCTGTAGAGTCCCGGCTGGGGTAGACCAGCAGACAGCTGTGCTCCCTGCAGCTGTGTCTCACTGTGTCCCACATAGAGCACTCTGACGGGGCAAACTACATCCTCTAGCCAGCCTCCTTCACCATCTTCCACCAGCTTCTCCACGTCAAGCTCTGGGTCAGGCAGAGGATCAGCGTCATGGTCAGCCAAGGTGTCTCTTGACTGAGTGTTGTTGATCCAGAACCACTCTGATTGGTTGAGGGCTAAAACAGGTTGTCGCCACTGTTGTGGGAAGGATTGGCAGCGGAGAAGGGAGGCGGGGCCAGCATCGTGCTGCAGGGCAATGACATCACCACGGGCAACCAGGAGGTCCTCTAATTGTTCTTGTACCTGGGAGAAACAGGGATCCAGACAGAGTTAAGTTGTAGGCAAATACAGATCAAAGTCAGATAGAGAGAAGTGAAATTGTAGGTTTGTCTGCAGACAGGAAGTGTCTTTTCGATTGAGTCTTTTGTTGCAGTGAATTGGCAGGCCTTGAGCAACAGCTGTAATCCCTTAACTGTTTATCCAAATGCCCTAAAATTAAAGCTGGCAGTCAGAGCTTAAACACTAAAAACTCTCTCCCTGACTAAATAACTTTGGAGATAAAAGTAAATCCTCTCACCAGTATGTGTGCAGCTGGTCCTGCTGAGAGAGTGAAGACCACCTCGTTCTGTAGGATGTATCGGGGCCTCAGCGCCCCGGGGGGCAGGTGGTGGGCCTGGGTGCAGTTAGGACATGAAGATGGCTGGCAGGGACTAGAGAGGGGCAGACAACGCCGCTGGAAGGGACACCACTGCTCTAGTCGGGGGCACGACGGTGGATCCCCGCTCCTGGTATCGTTGGGGACACAAACAGCCACCGGTGCACACACTGGACCTTCACAATCTGAGACACAAGGAGTATCTTGTTTTAATCACTTATTGGACATTGGATATATTACAAAAAAATTCTTTCCCCTGTTCCCTTTTACAAACTAGCTCATTTGATATCTGCCTCTTTCCTACTTAATACACAGCTAACTGTTTCATACACTATTAATCTGTAACAATGCATCATATCATACAAGCTGATCATATGTTTGCAGGCGTAAGTACAATATAAATCTGAAAAACAATTATAACTGTCAAATAAATGGAGTAAAAAGTACAAGACTTTCCTCTGAAATGTAGTGGGGTATACTCAGTAAAGTACAAGTACCTCAAACTTGTACTTAAAATGTATTTCATTTCCACCTCTGGATGTAGTATATTTATATTTTTCATAATTTTTGCAGTTTAATTACAAAGGCTGTATAGCAAATAGCTATCAGTAGACAAATAGAGCATTTTAATTTGAAAGAAGCACATAAAGTACAAAAAGACAAACAAAACAGAATCTGAAGCTGTCAATGTGGTTTTGCCTGGTACTTTACATCTGACAAGAATAATGGAGCAAAACTGCAGATAAAAGCAATCAATTACTTCATCAAAGAGATGAAATCTGTGTGTGTGTTTGTGTGAGAGTGTGTGTGTGTGTTTGTTGTGGGAACAAATTTAGTGTGCTGGGCTGATATCCGTCTCTGAGTAGGGTAGAGCACGCCTGCTTTCTATGTAATTAATAATCCAGTGGCATTATTTCAATGTCTCTGCTTTCTCATCCCCTGCAGCTACATTCACAAATTCCAATTGAAACTCTCACAGAAAATGTGCTCTTTTATCTTTAACGAGCTGCTTGGCTTTTCTGTTTCTCACATCTGCCATGTGCATCCACTCTCTGATCGTCTGTCTATTGCACAGCTTTGCTGTTATGTCTCAGTGGACAATTCTAAAAAAGCACAGAAAGCTTTTTTTGGGCCTTGTGCCAGGCAGTGTTGCAGTTACGTACTGTGTGTCTGGACGAGGGCAGGAAGCGCTCAGAAGGGAGGTGACCCTGATTGGTCTTGTTTCCTTCCTCTCCTGTTTTGCCCCACTTTCTGGCTCCATTTAAACTTTTCTTTCATGTTCTCCTTTAGACCAGTGGGTTTGTGTGTGTCTGTGTGGGTGTTTTCGCCACGCTGGATGTGTGCAGGTGGTCTCTTTTTTAACACCTTTCTGATACTCACCAGGAATGTGTGGATGGTTTTTATGTGTTGTATGTGTGTTATTGTTTGTGAGAGAGCTTGTTTCTGTGTTTGACTCACTGGGCAGCAGCAGGTGCAGGCCGGGATAATGACAATAAGGTCTGTAGGTCTGGAATCGGACGTGGATTTGCGAGCTGAGCTCCTGAGTAACAAACTCCAGGGAGGACAGACGGCCTGCCTGAACAAAGCTTAGAGCTGGGAACAACAGCACCTGGGAGAGAAAAACAGAGGAGAAAAACAGAGGAGAAAATAGAGAAAAGCAGATAGAAAGTAGATTAAAAACGGGTTTGAGGAGAACAGTACGACGGTTAAATAAACAAGCTGAGATTCCTCCTCACCTCTATGCCACCACTGGGAGGTTGTGGAGTAGAGAGCGGAGTGGATGGGGCGCAGTGCAAGTGATTATGAGAGGGAAACACAGGCAGGCCCACTATGTAGATCCCTGCATCTGGAACATGCACTGTGGACATAGAAACCGAATAAAGTCAAGGTGACTAAAGTGGACAGAGGAGAGAGGTAGCAGAGGTAATTTATAGTAAACAATAGGACAATGGCTGTCCACACTCTTATAAATCAGTTTGAGAAAGAGAGGAAGAGTTCAGACAGAGAACAGACCTCTGAAGAAACAGACTAAACAACTACTGTCAACGATACAAAAGGAAAAACACTTTAGCACACAAGTGCCTGCAGACTGACTGGACAAAAGAAACACAATTAGACAGTCAGATTTCAGACTGGGCTGGTTTCTCTGAAGACTGTTCGTTGTTGTACATTTCTTTAGAGGAATTCAGCCTCATTAAGACTCTTCCTGTTGAGCTGACTGACGTGGTCAATCCACATTAACTTCTGTCTGTACCAAGTGAAGTGTACCACTGTGTGTAACTTTATGAGACTGACATGTACCCCCTGAGGTTTACCGCAGAACATGCTTTATCACACAAAAATAACTAAATGACAAGCTCCTCTACTCACTCTGCAATGGGTCAGTGAAAAAAATGATTTTTGCATTTTAAGTCTGGTAATTTTTACCTAAATAGCCCTAAATATATAGCCCACCCTCTTGCCTTAGAACAGGGGTACCCACACTTTTTCAGCTCGCAAGCTACTTTTAAAATGACCAGGTCAAAATGATCTACCTACATTAAAAATGCTAAACATATATTCATTTCTATATATACTGAGTATACTTTATATATTCAATATATGTTGGCATACACTGCATAACTGCAGCTAATGTAACCCTTGGTATTACACATAAAAATTGACAGCAGTAATGCACATAGGTGACAAACAGTGATGTAACCATCAATATTGCACACAAGTGACAAGAGTAACTGGAACATTCAATACATTTATGGTCACTACTTTACTCTGATGACTTGCACTGAATGGAGTCAAATATCCCTTCCTATCCCATTCCCCATCCCAGAGTAACCCTTCCTAAATTGACGTATTGGGCACCCCTGCCTTAGAACATCGACTCTGAAGAGGAAAAAAATCCACAGAAAAACACTATAACAGGAAAAATGGAAGAAACACATTTCCAGATTGTCCATGTCTACATTATATGTAAATGTCACATTATTTTGTCTACATTTCGCAACACTAATGGAGGTAAAGCCAGTTAACATGAGCTTAACCTTAATGTTTTTATACACTGACTCGCCCTACATCTGGACAGGGTAAAAACTTTGGACATTCTAAATGGCAGCAGTTGTGCTACAGCTATCAAATGTGCTCCACATTTTATTAAATCCAATGTTTTATTGCTGTGCAGACACTGTATATGGAGACAGAAAATGATTACAAATGGGAACACTTACATTTATGTTTATGGACTTTGGGTGACAAAATGATCATATATGTCATGTAACATTGTTGTTTCTGTTCTTCCCTGGCCACCTAGTCTGAAAACATGAGCATAATATTCTGATGTAATCATTGTGCTGAAAATGACTAAAGAGGGCTTCAGGGAGCCAGCCTTGTGCTTGTGATTAGTTTGGACACTTGTCTGTGCCACCACTTAATTTACACAAAATTGATAGTGAAGGGTGTTGAAATTCCCTGCCCTTTGCCCAAACAACTAAGGCGCAGAGGGGCTTGGGCGAATGCATTTGCATCGAATTTGTGCCGCATTTTCATTTTCCTCCTCTAATTATGGGTTTCTAGGCATTTGAACTGCTATACACTTCCGTGCATGTGTCACTGTGTCTGTGTGAATGTGTGGAGCCTACCTTGAGGACTGTACTGGCACACAAAGGCTCGCTTGGCGTGCAAGCTGGGTTCCACGAGAGATCGGGGAGCAGAGATCGGGGAGCGAGGTGGCAGGCCCTCCTCTCCTTCCTGTGCCTCTGAGCCGCTCACCCAGCGCAGCTTTCCTGGGGAGTCAACATCGCTCAATCCAAGCCACACGCCTCGCTCCCTGAGGCAGGAATAGACAGGTAAGACACAGATTAACACAGCACTTACTTGACATTAAGCTAGGTGGCTCTTGACAGCTGGAAAATTGGCTGCTTCACTTGAGGTACACAGAAAGACACACATACAAACACTATCAAATACAAGACAAGAAAAACTCCACATGAAATGAAAGAAAGAATTCGAACGGGAGGAAAATAATATTTTCCTTGTATTTTTCCACACGTCCTTGTACCGTCAGACAGAGCAACACACCTCACAGACTTCTTTAGAAAACATCCAAACATGAATGAATCAATGTAGGTCTCAATAAAATGACATTGAAGTCTGTGAATTATGTCCCAGCTTGCCTTAATCAATCAGCAATCGCAGGGCAAAGAGAGCATGAAAATGGGCTTTGATTGAGCACAATGTGGGATGTTACAGATGATGTCAGATACTTGGTACATCCCTGTGATTGCAGTGATAAATTGGATTTTCACTCCATGAGTCCACTAATGGACTGCACATTTCCTCCCATTGCCATTTTTCTTTCTGTCATTTGCCATTAGCTGAAAACAAAATGGTCTTCACCCCAAAGGAGAAGTCAGTGTGTGACTCACTGTGATCTAAAGACAGACAAGAGAGGAAATGGAAACATGGTTCGAACATTTTAGACATTTTGTTTGATGTCTTTTTTCTGACATGTCCAGAAAAACGGAATAAAAGCATTTTCCTTACTTGCCTGGTTTTCTGTTTTTTTGGTCAGATTTTTTCTACACTGGCTGACTACTCACATCTGTGAAAACGCCGCTGAAAGTGTGGACCGGGGTTAAAAAATACAAGAGGAAACAAGAAAAAAGGGTCTTTGAGGCAAAAAAACAAGGGCTGAAAAAATGGGCTCCTTATATAAGTGAGGAGGTGGAGGAACCCACGAGTGGAGGAGGAGAGAAAGGATAAGCTCCATCTGCTGCAGGTTTTTTTTCCTTCTCTCATCCACTTCGGCCTAAGAGGGCAGGGCCTCTACCCTCACATTAACACACACTCACCATGAACTGTGGACTCCTCCTCCTGGGGTTTTAAAGTTACAATGCAGCTGTGCTTTTACAGATGTGTTTTTTGCACCTCTCTCTGACCTAAACACCAAACACTGCAGGCCTTCAGACCAACACAAAGCAAAATCCAGACCTTCACCTTCACTTCACATGATGTCCACAACAACACAGTGCATCGCATAGACACGCAGAACATTCAGTAAAGAAGCATTACCATTTATATGCAAAGAGACAGGATACTATTGCCATGGCTAAGCCTAATGTCACCATCTGCTCATGTCTGAATACACCCTATACTACATGGAAAAAAACCAATATTCTTATGCAGCCAGAGAATAAATGAGAAACGATAGAACATAAATAGATGACAAAAAACAATCGACAAAATACCCTCCAAGTTCATGAACAATAAATAATAAGTAACAGAAAGAATACTGCCTTCAAATACAGGCAGTCTGAACAACATGTGCACACACATACAAACGCATGACAGTCATATTCAAAGTTCACACAGACAGAGGGGGACTGACAGAAAAACCCACCCAAAAAACATACACCCATCCAAGCATGTACAGTATGATTGTC
Source organism: Pempheris klunzingeri (assembly GCF_042242105.1). Taxonomy (NCBI): domain Eukaryota; kingdom Metazoa; phylum Chordata; class Actinopteri; order Acropomatiformes; family Pempheridae; genus Pempheris; species Pempheris klunzingeri. The sequence continues at coordinate 21,263,192 of NC_092014.1, read as the reverse complement.
AGGGACTGAAAATTCAACATCTGAGTATTTGATGCTTATCACAATATTCCTTTAGCTGTCACTGCACATGGTGGGAAAAATGTTGGCAGGCAAACAGGGATGTCACATTGTGTCACAGAGCTGGCAGGTTATCTGATCTGTACCTTACAACAAACAGTACAGTGCTACTGGAAAAAGAATCGAACAGAATAAAAACGGATGAAGCCCCATTTCTGCACCCCACAGAGACAGAAACACTCACTGTGCGACTTTGTGTCGGTTACGCAGGGTGTCACTCCTAACTATTGCCCCGCCGCGGTCTGAACACTGTTGTCGAGCATCTGCCCAGCTCAGTTCCCCTGGAACGATCTGGAAACAGCGTGAGGACTCAGCGTGATACAACCCATCCTTGGGACAGTGAGGGGAGGCTGGAGGAGGACAGAAACGTTTACATGATTTCACATGAAATTGTTTGAAGTCACTCTTGCAACATTGTGGAAAGATACGATCATTATCTTATTGTTTAAAAGATGATCTTGAAAAGACTTGACATCTAGATGAAAAAAATGCTTTTCAGAGCTTTCAAAAGACAGAACACTTCTGTTTCACATGTTTATAGTGTCCAATGCCTCCTGACAACACATTTGAGAAAGACAATAACTTATCAAGGCAAATCAAGGTGTTCACAAAGTCAGTACAGTAAGAGGGTTTGCGTTTTTGTCAGACAAAAGGAGCTCTGATCATTGTAAGAAACTGTGAAACAGGGCAAAAATAAAGGGAAAAGAAGGCACAAAGAAAGAGCAAAAATACTGAATCTACATTAGGGTACTTAGTTACGTACTGAATATATTATATGGAATTGGCATTAATGTGATGTTTTCCTCTTGTAGTTTGCCTATTTGCATCTCCATTTCCAATAAAACCTTATAAATAAATAAATAAGATGCATAATATTCAATAATATGGGTGGGAAAACACAAGATGTTAGTGTAAGCCACAAAAAGTTAATGTGAATGTCCACTACAAAGTGTTCAGTATTTGATGAATAGACAGTGGTCAGGGTTGGTGTGAGCGTCTGACAGGCTGAAACAAACATGGAGAAGGAGAAACAAAAGATGTTGATAAATGGGTAAAAAGTAAACAAGGATGAAAAAAACATGTGGCCTTACTTATTGCATAATTTACAAGGACACAAACACACACTCTGTCAAATTGCAACAGCCAGACAGACCCCCACAGTGACATTTGCTGTCTTTCATATTCCACGTGTGTCCATCACATTAGTTTTACAGACTCTCTCCTTGTACTGTCTCCACTTTATCTAAAGCTGTGTCTGCCACTTTATAGAAACCAGGCCAAAATATCTCAAAGAAACAACCTGGTGCGCAGATCAAATAATAGTTTAAGATTAAATCATAAAAATCAACACAGGAAAGAGAATTGCACTGTCATCTGTGTGATGAGAGAGGGTATGAGGGGCTGTGTGTAGATGTATGAGGACGAAAAATTAAGTGTGTGTGTGTGTGTGTCCTTATACAGTATAAACACTGAGACTTGACTGGCAGGTCACTCTATTCTGACTACCTATGAAAGATTTAAAGGCTTCAGAAGCAAATTGAGCACAGAAAGGCTACCATGTTTTATCTTAAAGCAGGTTTAATCAATATCTTTGTACCCACAGAGAATGACCACCTGTCTCTGCAGTTCCTCTCAGCTTACATAGCATTTTAGCATCTTTCAGCTCATTGGTTTGGTTTTATGGCCCATAACTGTGCTGCTTTGGTTCAGTCTCACTGCTCTCATATGGTTTTTGGCAAGTGCTTGAAAAAGTTAAAGAACACCCTGCTGAACACGGCCTGCTTAGCACCAAACAGCAGAGAGAAAGAGTTGACTGGTAGCTGGTGAGCATACAGTAGAAGAGCAGCCAAAGGGACAGAAATGACCCTTAGGGAGTTGGTAGAGACCAAAAACAGAACTTAAAGAAGGGGGAATATTAGACTTTCATTCATCATGTGGACAGAAACACTAGTATGAAATGAATAAGGATGCTCCGTCATGTGAAAATAAGTTGAACTGAATTCGAATCAACTTAAAAGGTGAGGATATGTCAGTGTTGTGCTCACAACTTATTTTGCCTGTCTGTTGTTGCAGATTTAAAAAATGCCAATGTAATACATTTTTGAATCTCCCTTGATATGACAATGTTGGTGATTTCTCACAGCTAACTAAATGTAAATTATGAGGCATTATTTAAGAGTTCACAAAAAAAAAAAATTAACTCACAATTTAGCATCAGTCCCAATGATGGATGTGACTCCCGAGCATTGTTTTATGAGACATTAGTCCCGATCAATCTCCGGATAAAATGAATAAAGAGCTACTACTTCTCAGATTTAAGGCAACAGGACATAACAGAACCCCCTAGACTAATTGGCCACTGATTACATCAAGGAGTTTAGAGCCAAACACCATTTTCGAGCAGATAAGTTTATTGACCATCAATCAGCCAAGTGCCTTTAGCAACTCAAAGGGTGTGTGTGGCTGCACCTTACCTTTGGCAACTACGACACCATCCTTTGTGATCTTCCAGTCTACATCCACATCAACAGCGCCCCAGCTGACAAGTGTGATCTCTAGACTCTTATTGGCCACAGCAAGAGTTGGGCAGCGCAGCTCCAATTTGGGCGGGAGTGTCACAGTCACTTCTCCGTGCGCAGAGACCTGAATACATGCAAATATGAAATATTATCAGATTAAAAGTCGTTATGTATTAAAAGTGTTTTAAAAAAACTGTTAAAAACACCTGTTCTTTCATTGTATTGTATAAAAATATTTCCCGTTCTTTCTCCTTCACCTCTTTGTGTCCAGCCCAGGCCTTCAAATTGACTGTATACCGTCCTGGAAGTCCATATTTGTGAGTTGCAGCGGTGACCCCTGTTACTGTAGTGTTGACCCAAGATGAGAGGTCGCCAAAGTCCCACGACAGTGTCACCGGAGTGACAGAAGAAGTGGCGGAGAAACTGATGCGGTCGTGAACACTTTGCAGTGGGAGAGGCTTCAGTGAGACTGAGAAGTCCACTGCAAACACGTCATGAGCCAGAGTCCATCCACATGTCTGTGACGAAGAGGAGCGTTAATATGCACAAGTATTTAAAATAAAACTTTCCTTACTGTTAATTGTTAAGATGTTTGCGGTTTTACAATTATATTCATGGTTTTAAATAAAAGCCTGGTTTTAATGAAACTACTCTGATATAAAATAAACAAATCTTGATTTTCCACTGGAGGTTTGGGTAACTAACGTGAAGCAGTGCTGCAGGAAACTGAACCTGAGGATGTAGGGAAGTCATTCAAGCCACAGAGGGAAGTTGTTGGGAGGTTATACGAAGGTTTAGAGGAAATCCTGAATGTTGTGTTTACAAGAGAAGAAACAAAGCCAGAGAAGGAAGCTACACTAAAGGAGGTCTCCACTAGAAAAGCTGCTCTTTACAATTTTAACACCTGAACATAACTGCTGTCTGGGGACACTATGTGCTGCATACCTTCATAACATGGGGTTTTGTACAGGCAGCAGAACACTGAGATTCGCTGATTAAGTTAGGCTCCGAATTCGTGCTGCAGAGACACTCGTGCCTCGCCCCCAAGCCCCCGTAGCGGTGGGATGCAGCGAAACACACACTGTTACACTCTTCCCGTGTGAAGTTTCCAGGTGTGGAGGAAGAGAAGATAACAAGCTCGCTCTGTCCCCCTCCTCCACTGCTGCTGTCCTCAAGACAAGCTGCATAGTTCGGACCTGTACAAGGAGGAAGGTTTTTGTATCTCAGTCAATGCAGTGCAATTTTTATCCATATCTCATTTATAATGTCAATTACCGTCAGACCCCCTCTGTTGATGAGCAAAAGAGAACAAAAGAGATCACCTGATGAGCAGTTCATTCCTCTGACGTCTGAATTGAGCACATTGACCACAGGGATTGTATAATAAAGTAAAAATCATTTGAATTTAAAAATCCAAAAGCAACAATTAAGTACTTCACCTTTGTTGCACATTTTCAGTTTCATTTATTTTCTACTTTTCTTAATGTTGCCTGATGTTTGTCTTTCCCTGAGTTGAGCTCGACAGAGATACTTAATTTAGTTCTATTAACATGAATGTGGAAAGACAGCATGGGCTCATTGCCAAATAAGCAGGCGATTCGTAACTTTCAAATGTAACATGTGTAAATGTATTATTATGCAGAAGTGTGTATTTGTTTCGCACCACAGGGGAACAGGCTGACGTTGAGCAGGGGGTGTTGGCGGAGCTCAGGCGGGTGGTTGCAGAGCATGGTGTCCGGGCGCCGAACTCGCCCCTTCTTCTCCTGAAGCCAGCTGACCAGCGGGAACAGCTTACAGTCGCACTCAAAGGGGTTACTGCTCAGGTCACTGGAGGAGAGGGGGGCAGGGGAGAAGTGACCGATTCATTAAGGGTGAAACATTACAACACTCACAGAGATGCCACTGCTGTAACTTGTCCCCATTTCAGCTGTTGGCACTGTGATGAATCATTAACGCTGAAATCTATTACTGCCATCACCATGTTTGCAAACGGTACTTTGTTATTATTATGTTTTAGCAAGCGACAACCAAGATGGCAGAACACTGAGCATTTGCATGTGATTAGCTAATCCTAGCTACATCAGAATGTTCCCAACCAAGCTGTTCCCATTATTTATTACTTGTTAAAAAGTGCTGAAATTACACATTTATGTCACTTTTATTATTTATGCTTATTTATCTTTTTTTTTATCTTATTGTCGCTCAGTTATTAAATAACGTTGGTGCAACCATGGTGATGTAATGTGTCTTACAGCACATTGAAAAGAAAAAGAATTAGGATATTCAAGCAAAAAAAGTAACACATCTCAACTTTTGCATTAGAATAATACTCCAATATTTAGGTAAATACACATTTGCTGACTTAAAGAAGTTAAATGGGAAAAATAATCTCAGTTAGCGAACAGTTAGCATAATAGCTAGCTCCTGCTAAAAGTGAAACAATACGCACACCTTCCAACAACAATGAAATGACACTACAATGTTGCATTTTGCTAGCTAACACGGTTACCAATACATTTTGTTAGAAAACTACGAAAAGCCTGCAACGTACCATAACGACAGACTTCTGGAGTCTGTGTCCTTCCTACGTGATTTAAGTCAGTAGCGCTATTAGCGCTATATTCAACCATGTCAATATTACAAAGTGTAGCCATTGGCAGAGCCAGGCTGGCTTTATCCCCCTGGCTTAAAAACTTTCTACATGGTTTTTCACAGCATAAATTACACAGGTGTTACTAATAACGTTAATGATGGCTTAGATCCACTGAAGAGTCCCTGTAAGCCATGACAGCCAGCACACACACCAGGACTGGCAAAAGCATCATTGATGTCTTTAGTGCACCAGTGCTTTTCCTGCTGTAATAAATCAAAATATGTATTCTTTTAAATGATGTAAGAGAAAGGAAGAGCCAGGGTAAGTGTGTAAAAAGGCATAAGGTATGAAGAGAAATTACGGCAAAGAAACGAGCAGTGGTGATGGGAATGAACACTGTAGAGTGTGAATATATGGAGCTGAAGAGATGAAATGAAGAAAGACATACAGGACAGAAAGAACAATAATATCTCAATCTCAGTCCAGTACTCACTAGTGTGTTAAGTTTCATGCAAGACTCGGCACAAGAACTTTTAAAAAAAGATATTTTTCATCTGAAGACCTGGTGAGGAATAATTACTACTCCCTGCCTCCCACTCCAATCTGAAATAGAGCTTCATTCATCTTGTGTGTAGGCGAAGTAAGTGAAAACGTGTTGCTTATTTAAGTATGCATGAAGAGATGTACGCGTTTGTTTGTGCATATGCTCGTACATACAGTTTGTGTGTGTATAAATAGGGCTTAAATACTAATAATATTTGATTCCATATCTGTATCTTTGTTGGTGAGGCCAGAGACAAGTAGATAGAGAGATATGGGGAGAATAACAATGAACTGTGAGCACTTACATTTGAGTTAAATTGCAGAGGTTGTCACATATTCTTTCTTCTATGGTGGTGATCAGGTTGCTGCTCAAATCGCTGATGGAAACAAAACAGTCAAATCACAGTTGACATTAAAACAAGGACACGTCTTTGTGCGCCGATGTGATGATTGTGGCAGTTACTATCATACTGTCATTTTGGCAGGATTAACATGGTGTGGGTTTGTCATTTACTTTACAAAGAACTCCAAGCCTTTAATTGAGTCACTGGATGGATGAATGAATGTGTGAAACAGCTTCTCCTACATTATCATCCAATTATAGTGATGCAGTCACCTAAAATGACATTTAAATGCGAATTTATCAAAAAAAAGAGGACATTCACACATCCTCTTTACACAAAAATGACTCAGACATACTGTACATGAGGCATGATGGCATACAGATTTTTGATGTGTCTACACCCCCCCACCCCCGCTTCCATCGATCTGCTTTGTTTCCATGCATCCCTCTTTCTTTTTCTTTACTCCTTTCTGCCTCGTTTCCCTTTTTCCTTCTCCACTCATAATACCTCTCTCCCTCCCTCTCTCCTCCATCCAGTAGGCTACATAATGGGGCCGTTGTATGGCGGTTTTGGAAGGAACTGATGGAAACCACCAGAGTCCTCTCTCATCTCACACACACACATACACACACAGAAACATGTGCTTATACACCCATTCAATGGGTGGAAGAAATAAGGTAATGGGTGGAGGAAGGGAGAGATGGACAGATGGAGAGAGCGAGAGAAGGAGGTAGTGGGAGCCTGGAGCAGTAAGCTATAATTGAGCTTAATCGCGGTGTGATTGGTGTGTGTACATGCATGCATGTGTGTGTGTGGGTGTGTGTGTGTGTGGATGTGTATTGTGTGTGGATGTGTATGTGTGTGCAGTATACAGTATGTGTACTTTTTTGCAAATGCTCTCTGGTCTAGTTAGCTTACTCCAGGGATTTCTGCCTACTTAAATCCAGACTAAACCAAGTCTTTCCTTCTCCTGCTTTCTTTTTATCCTCCTCATTCTCTCTTACTCGTCCCCTCTCCTCTCAACCTTGGGTTTGTACTCACAGGATTGACAGCGGCCCACAGCAGAGTACTCCTCGGGGGAGAACGTTGATTCTGTTCCCCTGAAGATACCTGAAAGATTGATATATATATATATATACAGTTAGTTGAAATAGATCAATGCATATTGAGATGCATATATATATATATATATATATATATATATATATATATATATATATATATATATATATATATATATATATATATATATATATATATATATATATATATATATATATATATATATATATATATATATATATATATATATATATATATCTCTCGATATGCTGGCTGTACTGTTGGTGAAGCTATAAGGACACATTTTGTATACTCACAGCTCTCGAAGGCCAGTGAGACGATCTAGCAGGCTGGTATCAAGAGAGGAGATGTGGTTCTTGGAAAGATCTCTGCGGAACCAAACCAGCATATCCACATTAAAAATGCATGTTAGGGCAAAATGATTGCATGTGCACACATACACGCGCACACACACACACACACACACACACACACACACACTCACTCACTCACACTGTATCATCAGAAGTTAGAAGTAATTTCCCAGATAATGTGATCATGTCAGTGTTGGGAAATTAAAATGTAATCATAGCAAAGGAGAGAGAAAGTGAAGCATTTAGCTCATACAAACAGAGGCGGAGATAAATAAAACCAGACACACTAAATATGACTGAGATGTACCAAAGAGCACAATACTGAGAACAATGCAGGATTTCTCTGAAATGACACATCGTAATACAGCTGTTGTTGGTAAAAATGTCATATTTAATAACTATCAACGTTTCAGGAACTAAAACACTAACATTGTTGGAAAATTGTTGCCCTTTTATATTTTTCAGTTCATCCAGACAATATTTTCACCAGCTCGAGGGCCAAAATGATTGCATGGTGTGTATGTCTGTGTGTGTTAGACCCAAGTAACACGCAATTCCTTAAATCAAATTAAAGCGCTACTCCAGTGATTTAGTATTACACCTTCATAAAGCTGGGGGCTCACAAGCGACAGATTTCAAAAGGAATGGTAAAAATTGAAGCAGCATGGGCCAAGACATCCTGACTTGAGTCCCTTGCATGGGTCAAGCTCCAAAAACACTGGATCCTACATTTCCCATAATACAACTAATATCAAAATTTGTATGATTCCACCTGCATAGTAAATGCCTTCTTCTTTCAAACCCCCAGTTTGTCGCACAAGCATATGACATCACTGTGATGCCATCAGGGTTATTTTAATTCAATTTTCAATTCAATTTATTTGTATACCCCAATATCACAACAGAGCTGTCTCACAGTGCTTTACAAAGTTCACTGAAATAAACAAGTGTAAGCGAACAAACAATCTAATAAAGAGTCCAGCAGTCGATGAGGCCAATGGATCAGTCCGGTGGATCAGTCCGAGGCATCACCTGCCCTTTATGACCCTCCTTATTAGACTTTAGAAATACAGCGGCTTTAGAAAGGGAAACACAGAGGACGGTTTTCACAGGCTAAGTCGTGCTCTCCATGTGGAGCTGTATGTGTAAAATTGGTGATATGCCCATTTAGGCTTACCGTTATGAAACCACAACTGAAATGATGGCATCCAGCTTTTGACCTGCGATTAGTGGTTAAATTTAGTAGATTATGAGCTACTACGATTTTTTTTCAGTTTAACAGGAAGAAATAAAGCCCTGTGAGTTAAAGATCTATTTTGGCATTTTTTCCATCAATTGTACAGACAGAAAGATGAGTAAGACATGCAGCGAAAATTACCAGCTAGAACCAGCGACAGTTGCGACTAAGAGCAGTGAATTAAAGACAGAGTAGGATGGTCAGTGGCAGAACTACCTGTATACTGTACTGTAAATGTCACTTGCTCACTTTCATAAATGTTGCACTTCATGTGATCATAGACATCCTTGTTGTGTCTACTCAATAAGGATGTCTTGTCCTTGTTTTGTGTTGCATTTGTCCTTTTAATCCCCTTGAATTCTGCTCTTATCGCTAACTTACACACTTTCACACATTCTCCCTCCTGACAAGCCGAGGGGAGCAGAAGTGAAAGACGAGCAGAGCAGTGAGAACTATCAGACAGGATTCACTTTAGCACTAGACATGATCTACAGTATTATAGATGCCCTGTATTGCTTTTAGTTACTTTCATGTTGCCTAATTGAAGGAACAAAGATACAGATGAGACAGTGAAAATTCAATATCAAGACAGTTGCAATTTATTTTACAATTGGAGGTGGACCCCGGTTTTGGTTTGTGACACTTTCTTATACTATATTAATGACCGTTTGTTTTTCATAGTTTCATTTGGCATTATAGGAAAAATAATAAATGGTAGATGGTCTGTATTTGTATAGCACCTTTCTAGTCATGTCGACTACTCTAAGCGCTTTTACATCACATCCTCATTCACCCATTCACACATCATTCATACAGGAGGAATCTAAGTTGGAGGAGACTATTCTTTCACTCACATTCACACACTGAAGCTGCTTCAGAAGCAAGTTGGGATTCAGTGTCTTGCACAAGGACAATTCGACATGCTGACTCATAGGAGCCGGAGGTCGAACCACACAAATACAAATGCAAAGCATTAGAACTGAACCAGTACTAGAGTTTTGAGGCTGATACTGTGACCAATAGTGTTGGTGTGAAAAACTGATATACTTGGCAATGAAAAGTAAACTTAAAGTGTTTCTGTTGGACAAACTATGTAATGGTGACATTGTCTCTAGATTATTCTCAAGCTTATCTCTGGCCTTTCTGTGTAACGATCCCTTGCTACTGATCAGCTAAAATGGATGCCAAGAGCAATATTTCTACAATAAGCTGATACCGACTGCCATATGTTATTCCGGTTATGCTGATTTATTAGTCCTGCTCCAGTGAGTGTAGAGTACACATGCACACATACACAGTGTTAACAGTATGCACAGTACACAGAGGCTAAACTGGAGTCATTGAGACACTAGTAGATAGATGAGTCAGGAAGTGAGAAAACTGAGCTGACTGAGGCGCAGAGGTGAGCTGCCAAGACAAGGAGGAAGCAGGACAGTCAAGCTAAGCCTCGTCTGTGTGCCTTCACGCTAAAGCCCGAGCTGCACGTGAGAACGAGACAAAAAGACAAGAAGCCAGAGGTTGTGTGTGTGTGAGAGAGAGTGACAGCGAGAGAGAGGACAAGATACTGCTGGTGTGTGCTCAGTAGACTCTCATTTCATGGTAAAAATCAAGTCGAAGAGGAAAATGTGTATGTGAGTGTATGGGAATGTACTCCCCTTTCCCCTCTCTCACTCTGTTTCTTCCCTACGTGTGTGTGTGTGTGTGTGCATTTGTGTGTGTGTGAACAGAGCAGGACGCCCATTCCCAAAAGGAAACATCTGTACATTCCAGACAAGCTGTGTAAGATGGAGACTGAGACCGAGAGACAGAGAGTTCTCCACTGCTAAACCCATCAGCAGATGAAACAGGACAGCACGAAGACGCTCCACCCACGACCTGATCATTCACACATTAGGCTGACACCTCGTCTCATGTAATCATCTCAACATCAATGCCAGGTGTGTGTGTGTGTGTGTGTGTGTGTGTGTGTGTGTGTGTGTGTGTGAGTGTGTGAGAGAGAGAGAGAGAGAGAGTTTGAATTTCTCAACAATATACAACAACCTTCTTTCTGACCTTCCAGGCGACAGTGCAAAGACAAGAAGAGATTAAGTGGAGAGAAAGTGTGTGTGTGCATGTATGCTTAACATGACCATATAATGTGACCTTCACTATGTCTATTAGCAACAGGCTCCTGTTCTCGCAGCTACCTCTGGACACACATGGTTTTACTTTTTACACACACACACACACACACACACACACACACACAGGAGCACACTTGAGGTATAGGCCTGCACACTGCGCACACACACAGCACACATATGGTTCTGTTTTACTGACGGTGTGGCCAATGATCTAACCACTCCTTATAAGGCCTGTCTGGTGCCACTTATTCTGAGCTGGAGGATGAGAACACACACGCACACGCACACACAGTCCTCATTGAGGACTCTGAGCTAGGGCAGAGGGGGAGTGGGCATGGGCTCTGGGGAGGAAAAAATAAATGTGAAGACAGAGAGATGGAGGAAATAAAAAAGACAAAGAAAGCCACTAAAGAAGATGGATATCTGTAGATTGATATCTAAAAATGAGGGGGGAAAAAATCCTGCTGACGAAAACTGTGATGTAGGTCTGATCGTGGGACAGATTGATATCTGCTGCATTGTGGTGGCGAAGTGGTCCAAGTCCCTATAAGTGAAGGCCAGCGCTCCACTAACCCACTAAACACAGACTGCTCTGTGGTCGCTTTCATCCCCCTCAGCCTCCCTGCCTGATTCCTCTGCTGCTCCCTCCCTCCCCCAGTCACCTCTCCCAATGTCTTTCCCCATTTTTTCCCCTTCTTTTAGCTCCGCTGCTTTGTTTACATTCAAAGACTGGGCAGGCTTGTATGAGTGTGACGGGAAGGGACAGTTTAAGATGATGGAGTTAGAGGTGGAGAAGGCAGGTGTGAGGGGGAAGCAGGGGATAAACTGGGAGAACCGGCAGTGAGCGACACAGCCCACGTTTGGAGAACAATCACCCCACTGTGGGCTGCCTGTCCCATGGGCGTCTGTCCTAGCTGCGCCTTTCTCATCCACGCTGCTGCATGTGAGGGCTGCCAGCCTGCACATCGTGCCTGGGCCATAAGTCATGGGATGGGAGGGATCTCAGGAGTAGCTGGGTACTTTCCCTACTGCAGGAAGAGAGGGAGCATGAAATTGGGGGAATGGGGCAAGAAGTTGGGGAGAAGGGGGTGTTGATTGAAGAGATTCGGCCTAAAAATCCTGACATTTTGCTGCTCAGTCTGGCTGGCTGGGTCACAAACACTCTCCTCTCCTCTTTAGAACATTCTGTCCATTTTTCCAGCTGCTGCTGCCTGGGTTGTCTGGTATCCAGCTGGCAAGTGAGGGGCAGCTGTGTGCAGCGGTTTAACACACTCACTCAAAGACCGACGCGCGCGCACACGCGCACACACGCTTTTACATGCTGTCAATGAACGCAGGAAAAACAAAAAATCCTGTAACACTGTCTTGCGCTCCTTGCTCATTCTTTTTCTGGTAAACGAAACTGTGTGAGTCCCACATCTCTTGAAGTCATAAACTGTGGCCTTAAACCAAAAATGGGTCATAGGCCTGCAGTACGCCTGGGGTGTGACAACAGAAAGGAAAAACAACTAGTTATTACTGCAATTAAGTACAATTTCAATAAAAATGGAAATTCGTAGCTATATTCTATGGGCGTTAAGCAGCAAAAAAAAATCCCTACTTTTCTTGCATAAAAACTGAATGGCAATTCCAGGAATTAGAAAGACCCAGTAAAAATCCCTGACAACTTGGCAACAGATGGATACAGATGTTTTGAGTAAACAGTGGCGTAGTGGGACCTGCTTCTGCGTCTTTACTTTTCTTTTCCTTTATTTTACTTAGACTATAGACTAAATACCAGTTTTGTGTGGGAAATGGCATATACTTGCTTTTTTGTGTGTGTGTTTGCATTATTTATACATCTGGCCTCTGGTCTTTTGAAATCTAAAAATAAAGGATGGCTACAAATTGCATTTCAACTTTGGCAGAACTGATGTGTGACCGTCTGAAAAATGAAAACATAAAACATTGACAGTCCCACTTAATTTGTTGGTCGCAAATGGAATGTCGAAAGGTCGAATGCAATTATTATTTCTTTTATCACATATTACAAGAGGATTATAAACTGCTGTTTTAAATTAGGTTTTATGAGTCCTTTAACGTGTGACAGGATGCTGCCACCAAAGGTAAGCAAATTAATTGGGTAGACTTTGCATTTTCATGAGACAATTTCCATAAAGGAAGCTAATTAAAATGTGAATCAGTGTTTCCATCAACCTTGCTATGCTAATATTGTAAAGCAAGATTACATTGATGCTATCTCAATCAACACTTCACACACACACACACATGCTTTGTGGTGCCGACGTTGTTATTCTTTCTATTCTGGGCTCTCTGGTGAAGTGCAGGCACACATTGCATGTGAACTCAATAGGAGCAGGAGGTACATGTCATAAAGCGAGTCTCCACCCTGCTAACAGTGTACATAGCCACAGCATTGGTTTGAACTGAGCACTGATATAATGACAATGCTAACATGCTGATGCTAAGCATCATAATTATTATTATTATTATTTGTATCATTATTATTATTATTATTATTATAATATGGAACAGCGCCTCACTCTGAGTGTACATGTTGTTATGTGTTATTGTTGGTAGTAGTAGTAGAGGTAGTATTATTAGTATTATATAATACATCGTCTCACTCTGAGTGTACATGTTGTTATATATTATTGTTGGTAGTAGCAGTAGTGGTAGTAGTATTATTGGTATTATATAGTACAGCGCCTTACTATGATTGTGCATATTGTTATATATTTTTATTAGTAGTATTATTATTAGTATTATTAGTAGTGGTATTATTGTTATTGTTATTATTATAAGACTCTGGACTCAGCTGGTGCAGTAATTTACCTCTGTGTAATAATTTGTAATAATAATTTTTAATACATCTTTTTTTTTTATTCATACTTTTATATATTTATATTTTACTTTGTGTTTGAAGTGTATTCTTATTCTTTTGGAGCTGTGTGTAACAAAAAGCAATTTCCCCCTGGGGATTATTAAAGGAATTCTGATTCTGATTCTAAGCAGGCATAATGTTTGCCATTGTCCCAAACCACATCTTCACTCCTATAAAAATTGACATTCAATAGTTTGCCCTATTGTGAGGAATAAAATGTACATTTCACATCAAATGTGAAGCATTGCATTGTGGGATTGTTAGCAGAAAGTACTTCTTTCGTTATATAGTGATATTGATGGGGCTACAGACTGGAGAGGCCCCAGTGTTAACATGCAAAGAGCAGATTAAGGACATGTCTGCACCCTGTGTACATACTGGTCTTGTGCACATGTGCACAGTTAAACAATGTTTGAAATTCATAAAACATAATTATATGAAAGCACTGCTGCGTAAAACTGACACAAAGACTGTATATGCATTTTTTTTTTGTGCTGAATCTACAAGTCATTTGGCCCCAAGCACTCAGGCTGTGTATGCAGCAGTGCTGTATAATTTATCTCATGTTTTTAAAGCTTCTCATAAACTGATGCAACAAGTGAACAAAAAGAAAAAGAGCAGAAAGCCCAGTCAGCTGGAATTCAATGGAACAAGCAAACAGCAGAGAGAGAGAGAGAGCAGAGAGCACAATTTGAGGTCCATCACCCAGCAGTTAAATAAGGCCCGAGACAAGCAAACCTTCAGCCAGCCTGACAGCACTGAGGTCAGCCGCCAGCACGATCCGAGGGAGAACTGTTTGACGACTTCAGCTCAGTCCTCTGCAGCATGAGCTGAATGTCCGACTGCACCACTTAATCTTTTTCCTCTTATATTGGCTGTTCAGTGTGCTCTCTGCTCTGTCTGATTGTTTTGCTAGTTGCATCACTTTCATGCGTGGCTTTCAGGTTCATGAAATAAATAAGACCCAAAGGCCCTCTTTTACTTCCCGCCTACACAGGTCCACAAATCTGGATTCTTTCATGTTTCAGTTGCATTTTTCTCCTAATTGTAACAAGGTTGCATCAGAAAACAACACTGGGAATGAAGTGCGTGGACATTCCTGTTTAGAAATGGTGTACAATGTGTGTTCCTTGACATGTAAATTAAAATGCAAAATGTGCTTTTTGAGTTATGTAACAACATCAAATGAAAACACATTGCTGACTTGCATTTCATTATAATTTTGGAAGGGTTGTAATTCCACAGTTTAGAGCCTAACAATCCAGTTTTCCATTTTCATTCTCAAAGACCATTGTAAGCTTTTAGCCCATGCAGAATGGAGTACTATCCTGCAATACCTTTATGTCAGTGATTCACTGAGCCCAGTGTGAAAAGAATACACAGGATGCATGCGCACACAAGCATAGGCAATGACACATGCCACACGCACACACACAGTACACAACCAAACACTCTAGTCTTGGCTGTTTATTTCTACAATCGGGAAGCGAAATCCAATTATCGCTCACTCCACTTTTTTCTGTGGGTTAAGTACCAACAGGGAGACAACAGGTTCAGTTGTTTTGCTGAGCTGGAGCAAAAGTCAAATGTTTCCTCTGAGCCGCACACCTGACGTAGTTTGTTTCACTTCGTGCTGCCCTCTAACCGCCAAGCACAACCCAGTCCAAAGGGTACCTTTTTAAACTGGCTGCATACAAAACTGACCTACAGGGCACTGATTATTAGATGATATAAGAAATAGAAAATGGCTTTGGTTTATATATTCAAGATCGAATCTCTATGGGTTTCTCTTCTCTTGCTTGGGTTTCATTTAATATTCTTCTTTTGTCTTCACAATAAAATACAATGCAGAGATTCGACTTTAGACAGGGCAATAAGTCAACAGCAGAACTCTAAAGCTCAAAAGGTGCCTTTTTGTGTTCTTGTATTCCCCTGATTTTTGCTGTTAAATCCTGGTTTAAATTCATACGCTACAGATTGTGTAAAATGTATGTATAATGTATAATCCAGTTTGAGACTATTACAGATCCGAATGTCCGCCTGCTTTGACATGGTTAAAAAATTATATCTCCAGCACCTTACTCATTATTGCAACGACTCATATTTATATTTTATAAAGGTTAGACCCTCTAATAAATGAACAAGAAATTGCAAAAGGAGCATGGTTCCAAAGGAGGAAAATACAAATCCAGTAGCAGTCTGCAAATGCCAATGTGTAGATAAGTCAACCTGAGTGCATCTCCAGTATTATAGAAGGAGTAAGATAAGCCTGTTGCTTAAGATGAAAAGGTAAAACAACTTAATTTTATATTATTTCTCTAAGTCTGGTGGTAACTTTTTTTCTCTTTTTCCCTCAAAATCAGGGGCTCAAGTTAACTGGAGAAACGTATATCAGTTATTCAGGCTCAGGGCCTCATTTTGGTAGGTATCAGATATGAGAGTTCGTCCTTGGCTTTAGTCAAATATGTGCGGCAGTCTTTGCATAATGCAAGCATACATCTTTGTGTCACCACCAGTGAGCCTTGCTTGACAATACACTAAATTAATCTGTAATGAATGTCCAATGTAAGAAACCCAGACAACTTCATTACCAGAAATACTTGAGTTCTGAAGACATGTTTTAGCTGTTTTGAGTCATGTAAGGCTGCCATGATGAATTACTTTAATTAGGAGATCATGTTTAGAGTATTATGGGTATTTCTGAATATTTGTGGAGTCAGCATCTCTCTCCCAACAACATGCATGTTTTTTCAACTTAACTTGTGTCTCTCTTCTCTATTTACGATGTCTTTCTCACAGTATGTTTCTCTGTTGCACAGCAAGACTCTTACTTACAGCCGCAACCGACTGCATGCTAATGTTATTGCTGCACTCAGTGATCCTTCGCTATCCTGTATGTGACAGAGGTGTATTGTCTATTCTATTAGTAGATCACAAATCAAAGGTCCACTTATCTCTGCGCCTTGAGTGCCAGTATTTTCTCGAAGCGACTCTCCACTCAAAAGCTTTGTGTTGGATAACAAAACACCTGCCCTGTGGAGGGTGGTGGGTGACTGTAAAGGTGGCCGTCATCAGGTTGACTTAATAATCGGCTTCAATAGATGCCAAGGGTAATCACTTCTGAAACATCCTTTAAAACTTTTCAAACCACTGCTGAAGCATAATCCACCTCTCCTGTGGCTCACTCTCACTGTGGCTTAATCATCAAAGCTACGAAGCTCATAGCTGTGTATTTAGAAATGTATATAAATATGTATGGGTACAGCTTTTACTGGACTGCAGAGTGGTGAAAATCTATCACTGTCGGAATCCCCTGAAACTGAGCGAGTTCAAGCAAACTTTTCCATCCACCTTTCTGTTTTTGCTACACTGTGTGTCTTTGATACTCAACATACATTTAGAGTGGACTATCCCTTCAAAGAACATCGGTGTGATGTTTTATTTTCAGCTCAGCTATCTTTGTTAAACCTTCTCTTCATTCTGCAGTGCATGAACAACACCACTGATGAGAAGCCACATGTCATCTACTTGTTATGGGGCAATTTAACAGCACCGATTTTTCACTGTCAAACCTTGCTCAAAATTAGCTGCTACAGATGGTGATGGATGGTGTGTAATATAATTAGAGGACTGATGTCAAAACAGTCAGCTAATAAACTTCTAATAAGACGAACACTTTTAAAAATTTATTCTTTAGAGCAAGTGGACTAGCTCTAAGCTGTACAAGTATATAGAAGTTAGTTTCAAACAAACAATTTAGCGCGACATATAACTTCCTGGCAGCATGGTGGTGCTGTGGTTAGCACTGTTGCCTTACAGCAAGAAGGTCCGGGTTTCGAATCCCGGTTTGAACCCCTTTCTGTGTGGAGTTTGCATGTTCTCCCCATGCTAGCGTGGGTTCTCTCCGGGTACTCCGGCTTCCTCCCACAATCCAAAGACATGCACATTAGGTTAATTGTTGACTCTAAACTGCCCGTAGATGTGACTGTGAGAGTGAGTGTTTGTCTGTCTCTGTATGTGGCCCTGTGATTGGCTGGCGACCAGTTCAGGCTGTACCCTGCCTCTCGCCCAAAGTCAGCTGGGATAGGCTCCCGCGAAAATGAAGATGAGATGAGATGAGAGATATAACTTCCTCTGTACATACATCTTTTCTGCAGCTGGGGACAACCAAGATCACTTTGGCTGGTTGCACAAAAAAAACCTTAAGCTTTCTCCTTTAGTATGACACTTAAGGCCTAATTGAGAGATTTCTACAATTCTACAAAGAGACTGTTTGTTCGCTCTTGTGATTCCTGTTATCGTCTCACCTTTTATCGCCTCACAAAGTCCACCAATAGCAATAAAATAAATACAAATATGGTGAGAGGAGGAAAAGACCATCATTTTGGAGTATTACAATAATGACAGCTTGTACTTAAAGTAAATCTGATCCACAAAGAACAACAAACAGAAAACTTCTGGGGAAGCCAGCAATATTGAAGACGTGTGTCAGAGTCCTCTTGTTTTAAGAGGAGCTTCAACACGGGATGCGATTGCTTTTTTCATTTATTGCCATAAACTTGTTAATGTTGTGGTTAAAATAGAGTCAAGGGTGCCTCAATGTGTTTTCCTTACTTTTGTTGCTCAAGTCAACAATTTCTTGAATTTTAATGGACTCATTAAGCATAAGATCAAGATTGGGAGAAAACTTAAACATGTAAGTGAACTTTTTAAAGAGACTTTAGGGAGAATAATTATGGGTGTTTTGTGCAACCAATTATATTTTAAGAGAACTTTGGCTTAACCCTTCATAGGGCACTCATTGAAATACTTAGAAATTCAAAATTTCAACCCTAGACCATTACTGGTGGTCATTACAAGACTTTTTTACTTTTGTGAGTTTTTAAAAAAAATTTAATGTTATGGTGAAAATCAAGGTCAATGAAGTTACCATATATGGTTTCTTGCCGGTCTGTCATGTAGCCTGATTGTTGCTGATTGGCTTGGAGAAATCTCATAGTTCTACTGCCTCATGGTGAGGCAAGGGGCGGCATTTTGAACTCCCACTTAAGTTACCAAATATGGTCCCTTGCCCGATAAAGGGTTAAAGGTATTTTGTGTAACTGGCACTTAAGAAATAAAATCTGTATTTTATCCTCTGTGTTACCCTGTCAGCTCCCAGTCTGTTACTTTTTCAGACTTTTCTGTCTGTGAATGCAACACATCTGGCAGAGACTTGGCAGGAAGAATTGCAGCCAACTATGTGAGTGATGCCCACATGTGTGGAAGAAATGTCTCCGAGTACGTCAGTTGTGTTGGTGTTGGAAGGTGTGAGAGAGAAAAGAGCTGCAGCGCTACAGTATCAACTTCCAAGAGTTTACAAAGCTTCAAAGACAAAGGATGTCTTCGTCTAGTGGATGGTGCATCACCTAGACACACACACACACACAAATACACACAGGCCTCCTCGCAAAAATGACTTCCTACTTCGCCTGCTGTGTAACCACTACCGCCACCATTTAAATGAGTTAATAATGAACCAAGACATTTCTGTTACCAGCAGTTAAACATTAAGTGCACACACACACACACACACACACACACACACACACACACACACAGAGGAGGAGAGTATGGGAGCCGTCTCTTCTTCTTCTCTCCCTGTTTCTTCACTTGTTCTCTTATTTATGACCTTCTGGAATGTCTGTGCTTCTGTGAGTGATGTCATGAGTTACTATTGCCATAGTAACACAACAAATTCTGTGTGTGTGTGTGTGTGTGTGTGTGTGTGTGTGTGTGCGTGCGTATAGGTGGTCGTATGGATAAAAGCCACCTCTGGAGGTGGAGGAGAGGAGCTGAGACAGAAAACGCACTGAAAAGTGGGAGAATTTGACACTGAGTCTTGTCTGTCTGACAGCTGTGAAGCCTCATGATTCAGCCAAAACTGTTCCCTGTAAATAGACTTGTTTAAAAAAGCACATCATCACGCCTGCAGTGTGTGGGTGTGTGTGCATCTTACTGCCATGGTAACATTACAAAGTTCTCCTGAGCAGGACAGATAGGAGGCACCATGAGTGAGTTTACAGTTCAGGTAAAGGCTGTCTTGCTCAAGATAGACACAGTCTTTAGCAACTTGAAGAAAGTTAATTTGGAAACTAAATGGTTGCTTTACTTTGTCACTTGCCCTACATACAGTGTTAAGCAGTTAATCTCTATACAGTGAAACTCCCTTTTCCAACTGGAAAAAAAAACACAGTTGATGTAGATATTGCAAAATACAAAATGTTGCAAATTTGAAAGTACAATTTTCTTTATAGGCACACAAGCAGCATGGCTACAATACTTCCAACATAAGAGTTACAGCCAAATCCCAGCAGCTAATTACCATTTTACTTATTTTACAATATCATTTTATTATTGTGTTACAACAACAAAATAATAAACTCTTGACCATTTCTTTATCTTGATAGTTATTTGTTTTACAGGCCCACAGTAAATATTTCATCTTAGCTGTATTTTCATGGGTTTGTTTGACAACTACTTGTGAACTGATTTTATATTAACAGAGTACAGACACTATATCCAACATAGTCAACATAGTGTGCTGACATGCCAGTATGACAATATACCGCGGAATGGATGAACAACATTAGCATGGTTTGCGTGCCAATACCTGGGGAGCACCTGTGGTCGTCTTTTGCCGATCAAAGTCTTCTGGACCAGTACTATGATGAAAAATTAACTTGGCGATGCCTCAGACGTACTTCAACTCTCACATGGCCTCTGAGTTATTTTCTAGCTGAAGGGAGGCTATTATGTGAAAGCTACATTAGCAGATTAAAAAAAAAACTCTGCAATCATGAGCATGTAAGAATATGAGTATGATTCTTTTTATAACCCACTGGCCTTTAGCTTTAAAAAGGAAAACAAGAGCAATGAAAAGGAAGATTTGAACGCTAAGTGATAAGTGATTTATAAAGCACATTTAAAAGTAAAAGCAGTTAACACAGAAGGTGTACAGCCAGACTTAAAGAAGAACTCTTTGTCTTCCACTGTGAACTGATGAGATAAATTGTGTACTGCCAGATAGATGTTCACTTCAGGTCCACCGTCCCTGGACACGCACAGCACCGGGATCATATGTATTGCAGCAATGTGCATACTAAACGAAGACTATGGAGACTTTTAAAACCTGTGTGTATTCCACAAGCCTTTTCCAGAAGCGACTTCAGAGTTGCATAAACTGTGTGTAAGAAGTGCTGAGAAGAACGCTTTCCCCCCAAATGTACTCTGCAGTATGTTAAAATACTTCACTACCAAATGGATGATTTTGTTTACCTGGGCGAGTCTGAAACATTTTAATTCAGGGCCAGATACAGAGGGGTAGCTTCCACTTTATTTTTAGGTCCTTTCTCATTGGATGACATGTTCTTGCTTCTTTTTTTTTGGTGACTGCCATAAATTTCAGCCCATCAGATGGAAATCTGATGCTTGAAAACAAGCGCGTAAACCTGTCCAGGCTAACAGAGCATCTGCTAATATTTAAGACCAGACTTCATATCGTGAAATTTTGAGTACAGTAGTAACGTCTCAATATTTTTCTAATCAAGATTTTTCGTATCAGAGTGACAATCTAGACTAAAATTTAGCCTCTAATAAATGCCAGATGATTACACAAACCGGTGGAAACATTATTAAAACAATTGAGGACACAATACAAAAATGTACACACAAATTCATAGGCAGGATAATCAGGCTGTGGCTGCACAGCTACCGCTGCAGTGGTCTATATGTCTTTTAAAGCATTAAAAATAAAGGGAATTCTGCAACAAAGCAAATCAATCATGCCCTATGCCCTCTCTCACTCCTCACCTCTCTCACATATACACAAGCTTCACAGAAAGACATGACGATCAATGCATTGCTGATTCAGTTGGAGAAAAAAAAAGACCAGAATGACCATCGGAGTTTAGATTTCATCATTTCACCGCATAAAAAGCATCTGGAATTTCTTCTGATGAAATAAAACGCTCAATACGCTCCCGCCTCTGCTGAAACTATGAAGTGGTGAACTCTGCCTAATGCCATCCACACTTAAACTCAACACAAATCGGAGATCCTCAGTACTGCAACGAAATCTTACTTTGAGAAAGCACAGACAGTTCAAGCGTATCAATACAAGTCCATCAAAATTCTGATTTTGGTCCACAGTAATGCACCACGCTGGCTTCATCCTCTCTATTTATTGAAAGAGTAAACAAATGACTCAGAAAATGTGCATGAAAAGCCTTCAAATCAGAATCGACAATTTGCCAAGTGCGATTGCCCCACTTTGTCTGAAATTAGGAGCGCCTCAGCTGATGCGAAGTGGTTTGAATTATCAAGCATGTACAGTGTAAGTATTTGCTTCATCTCCCACCCCTTCTATGGTATCATGTGAATACTGACAGTGTGAATGGAAGCAGGAGTAGCGAAAGAGTCACAGCAGCAAACAATGGAAAGTTCAGTTTTGACGCAGCATTCTCAAATCACAATCCACCTGAGTGAGAGATGGAAGCTGTCTGGTCATGACATGCACACTTATGTGAAACACGCACACACACCCAGCACCGATGTTGGCCTATCATTCATTTACAGCTTCTTTCAAGGCTGATGTTTCTATACACTTGACGACAGTCCTGTTCTGTGAGCAGTTAGTTGAAAAGCAGTTCAGAACCACGCTTTGTTTGCTCCTCCGAGGTCTCAAATTCACACACAACTACACCAACAGCAGTCCAGTCTGTCACTCACTATTCATACTTGTGGTGATCAAACCTTAAGAATAAAGAGAGTTAGGCCACACCTCTGACCATGTTACTAGTCACAACAGGGAATAATTTTTCATATAATCACCAATATAAAAAACAGTAATATATGATGAGAGCCTGTTCTCATATCTAACATATCAGTTTGACACTATTTACTGCAGGATATGCTGCGTCTGCACATCGTACAGATTCATGGCAGGCTTAATGAACAGAATTCTCCAGTATGATGGTGAGAAAGACTTTAGAAGGGCTTACTATCTAATACATTACAACTTTGACACCTGCTCTCTAATCTCTTTGCCTCAAACAGTAAGGCCAGACTCTCCCTGTAAGTAAATTACCCCTTTTTGAAATTCTTTATTCTTCTGCAGCGTTATCAAATGAACACTGTGAAGTGCAGCAGCGGATCGAGGCTGGATGTCTCTTCCTGCCACGGTCGGCCAAGAAACCACAGTTAATTAAAAGCCAAACATCTGAGTTTTGAGTCCATGCTTCTGCCTGCAGAGTGGGAGCAGAGGACATGAGGCCAAATTAGTGAGGACAGTAATGTTCACAGTCAGCCACCTCCACATATGGCTGCTGCTGGTACAGTAGGACTGAGGAGGTTTATCTAGACTGATTAGCACTCAATATAATAATTAGCCCCACAATAGAGTCTGACATGATTAGAGACAGATCCTGGGGCAGGGTCTGTCTCCCATTAACGTGGCACCTAGCAGAGTACTCTTCCTCTCTTATGCAAATGCTATCACTAAATGTCAAGTGACGTTAAGGGAACCTGATGAGATGAAATGTAAATGCATTCAAATCATAACAGATATCGCTAATTTGTACTCTATCCTTAGATGTGACGGACCTCAGCAGAAACGCACTCATACTTGCTTCAGAAACCTAATTCAAATGACATTCATATGCTTATATATACTCAAGGTTTTGAAGTGCGCAGATTCCAAAATTACGTGCACTGATTGTAAGCTTGGTCAGGTAAGTCTTTAAGTTAAATAAAAGCGTGAGGGGAAATAAATAATTGATAACATATGTCTTCCGTCGGCGCAGAACAGAATGTTCTCGCTGCAGCAGAAACAGAGGCTGAAGACTGATCTGCACCACAAACACCAGGCTCACTTCTCTGGTGACCAGCTCCATTTCAACTACCAAACTGTGACACACACACACTAAAACACACACACACACACACACACACACACACACACACACACACTAAAACACACACACACACACACGCACTAAAACGAACACATCCACACATGCTGTGTCACTAGCAGTCTGGCCTTTGACAGAGGCCTGCGGCACACACACAAAAAAGGTCCCCTTCAAGTCAAAGAGGTCCAGCTCATTATTCCATTACAATCTTTTTAGGTTTCCTGAGTATTTCTTGAAATATTACACAGACATATTTCTGTCTTTTGTTTTTAAAGAGTTTTAACTGGTGCACAGTGCAGCCTCTTTAAGGCCACATAACTCCAGTCACCACATCTGTCAGGGTGGCTGTTGCAACGAACTATTCTTTCCATAACTGTCTAATCTGCCTGATTGTTTCCACCGTTAATCAATGAATCCTTGTGTCTAATATCAGAAAAACATAAAAAATGCCCTTTACAATTTCCCAGAGCCAGAGGTCACATTATTCAGTTTGCTGGTGTTACTTACAGCCAAGAGTCAGAAACGCAAAGATTACCAATTTTCAACATATATTAATTGATTATCAAAACATCCAGCAACCATTAATCAACCAGTTCTTAGTGCTCCACACATGACAGAAGCATAGACTAAAAGAACTTTTAGAAGAGTAAGATAACTACCTTTATCTCAACTTTGGATGGGATAAAGAAAATAAACCAAAACATGGCAAACTGACCAAAATTATTAGTCATCACATAGCAAACAACCACAAATATGAAGAAAACCCAATTCAATTACTTGCAAATTTATGAAACTATAGTGAAAACACAAACAAAAACAGGGGGCCTGTTACATTATTAGAAACTAAAGTGAGCGCGTCTCATACAGATTTGAGGTGTAAACCAATGCAGCCATTAAAACCCGGTGCAGCCTCCAGTGTACATCCCAGTCGTCCTCTTACAGCCTTTACTTACAGCACGTTGGTGGCCAGCGGGATGTCTGCCGCTGCTGGGGCCCTCTCCAGCCCGATGTTGGAGCAGTTGACGACGCAGGACGGCTGCGGCCCCGCCAGCGCGCAGCTGCAGTTAACGGGACAGGGGCTGCAGCTCCGGCCGCTGTCCCCCTGCGGCCCGGAGCCCCACGCCTCCAGGCAGCACAGCGCCACAAGCACACTGGAAAAGAAGCTAAACCTCGGGACGCAGACGCCATGTTTTCGCTTGGATAAAGTCTGTCCATTTCCACAAGGCATAGCTCACTCACATCTCATCGCCTCTGATGGTGCAAGTCCTCTCACTCCGGGAAGGAAGAAAACACGCAGGACAAAGGCAGACACACGCGTCCCTTTTCCACGGCTTTCATGTGAGGAGGCAAAAACAGAAGAGGGGATGGACTTTTTTTTGACACTGTTGTCTCCCCTGCGTTTTGTTTATTCTTCTGATCGGATCCCCTTCCTCTGAAAACCTAACGGAACTTCTCCAGAATCTTTTCAGGGAAAAAAAAAAAACTTTTGGAGAACTTCCTCTCTCCCTCCTCCTCCTCCTCCTCCTCCTCACACTTCATGTAGTTCCCTTACCCGCCGCTGAGACCGGACACACAGCTGGGATTCATCTCAATAATGAGAAAAAGTCTAAATGAAATAAATATATAGTCAATGTTCATATTTTATCAAGACTGTTTAATGTTATTTGTTCTTCTTTCTATTATAATTATCAGATTAAACCAGCCTTATGGGCCCCTGTCCACCCCTGTGTTTAATCATGTTTTTAAGAATATCTACCATGTAAATTTAATCTAAGCCTGGTAAAACAGGAAATAATACAAAGGCCCGCTGACATTTTAATTGGTATTCTGCTTTAGTGGTTTTAATTTTATTTTAATTTGCTAGTTAAAACCCAGTTAAGTTAATAAAACTGCCATCAGGACCCTGAAGGGCACCGGGATAGTTGTCCAGTTGTTCATCCAGCCTCAATCAAGGCATCAGGTTCAGTTTATTCGTCCATAAATAAAATAAACACAGTGAATATAATAAAAATTTGAAAACAACATTTGGGCTCAAATGTGCAATTCTGAAGTTTCTCACAGGTTTATCAGTTATTCACAAGCTCTGTCCTCGTAGAAAGGGCCGCTTTATGTATTGTGTTTGACCAAGAGTGGAGACATATCCAGGGTCCCTGTCTGGCTCCGGGCCCTTTGTAGCATTCAAGGTTTCTTACAATCAATGGCTCTCCTGCCTGAAATACAGAGCACATGGAGTCTCTCTGGGCACTCTGGACTTCACTTCCTTATATTAGATACAGTAACTGAGGCTGAGTTTTTATCTCAGATTTACTATAGCATTTTGTGTTGTATAATGTTATGATATTCACTTTTTTCTCAGAAGCACTCTGTAGAAGTGATGGAGGTTTTTCAGGTCTCTTTTGAGGTTTCTCAGAAAGTCTGTCTCTGGGGACGTGGTGGTACTTCAGGTATTTTCACTCCTGGGCTCTATTTTTTTTTGCATATTTTGGATTTGAAATAACTGGTAGGTAGAAACAATTCTGAAATTGGTCCAGCAGATTGCCTCAGCTGGCAGCTGAACTACAACAAATGAGCTACCGTGGCTGTCGTGCAATCCTTCGGGGCGATAGGGCTCAATCATAGTACGTCCACTAAAAGTGCTTGTTTTGTTCAATGTGTCTGACAACAGTATGGAAAGGATCCATACGGAGACAGACCTGATCCTTTTTGTTTCACCATGCCGTTATAGCATGCTATTCATACCCACCAGACTCCATTTGTTATTGTATGTCACACAAACATTGTGTTGGATCTGAACTAACCCTTTAAAACGCCAAAGTCACACAATAACACAAACAAACTAACTGGCCCTGCAACTGCCATGTAAAATTACTACTGTTGTCAATGGAGTCTGGTGGCTTTGAACTGAGAAATACAATAGCTATTTCTGATCAAGCAAAATGTCCTTAAAAACTGTTCCAAGACTATCTCTGTAGGGATCCTGTCTGTAATGTTGTCTGAGCCGGTCAGTGGCGAATAAAAGCATTTTTAATGGAGGTACTTTGACCTGACGCGAATGTGCTGAAGGATAACAGTAAACCCTTTGTAGCTGTTCACCATCTGTTCTCAGCTGCTGGCTCAGGTGATCTACTGGACCAATTCCAAAAGTTTTTGTACCTTCCAGTCACTTTGAACCCAAAATATGTAAAAAAAAATAAAAAATAGGCCCCACATTTGAACCTGAGCCTGAGTCTGAGTTCAAGCCAAGTAAACATGAATCTTTTTGAAGTCAGTTCAAACCAAATCAGGATCAGGGTATTTCAGGGTCTCTATGTGAGAGGAGATACATGTGGGTTGATGAAAGTTAAGAGATATAAGAAGATATAAGAAGATAAATAAAACATCAAGGTACAAAGTACAGAAAATGTATGAATTTTTTAGCTGAAAAGTGAGAAATCACTATGAAGTAGTCACTCTGTATTCCTTCACCCATGGAGATATGACATTCTCCATCTCACTGAGGTGGAGAAATGACACCACTCTGCTGTGATTCAAGGGTGAAATGACATAAAACTTCACATCTTTCCACATTTTAGAGACAAGCTCCCCCCCTTCATCTTCCTTTCTCTCTCTTCAGTATTTCCTGAAGCTGTGCTGGGCACGTGCTAGAGGTGTTTCCTGGGTATTTAACTTGGCCTGGGTCCACCCATTTTCCCTGCAGGCATCTGGTGCTCTTTACAAAGAAGAGCCCCACGGTAACTCTTGCTCTCTCATCCACATTGGCAGCATTTCATTGCAGAGTTCATATCTCATTTGTCAGTGGAAGAGGGGACATACCAAAGGTTTTAGACCAAATAACTCAGGTGGTTCCTATTCAAAGTGAGTAACTGCACTGTAATCAAAGCTACTATTTGAAAGCATACAATATTATATAATAGGACACAAAATGTTAAGTTTTGTTCCTCCTTTGAAGTTGTTAAAATCATCTCATATCAGACTGTGGTAGATAATATGTTATCATATCATATTGTTTTGGCTCTTAATCAAAGCTGTATCAGAATTATTTGGAAAGTTGAAGCATTTTGACAAGATGTAACTATGAATTAGAAAAAGACTAACGATATAGAAGGACACAGCATTGTGACTTAAGCATGAATGTCGCTTACTCAATTTAAAAACAATAAAACATGAGATTCTAAAATATTTCTTATCTAAAAAAGAGTTCAAGGTTGCCCATGAGTTTGACTTTGATGCTAGTCATGATTTTATCGAGGGCTCATTTTGGAATTACACTTATTAATATTAATTAATATAATATTTTCTCATGGAATCTTGAGCTCGGCCGTGAGCTCTTCAACCCCTGGGGGTGGTGAAGTGCAGTCTCTCCGGGAGACACAGAGCCAATTTATACTGAGTTTTTCAGACATTTTTGTGTTTTTATAGTGAAGAGAGACAAGGAGGGAGGGACATGACACAAAGGTCAAGACAATTCATGTCAAGTTTAATTACCAGACCCATAATTACATTCCGAAAGGGCTTCATTAGCCCACATTATATTAAGACACAAAAGGATGTATCAGAAAATCAGAGAAAACACTTCAGACCAGTAAGCCACCAGAACGCTCATCGAGCGAGAACATTGATTTCTATTTTATTCAGCTTGGTTAGCTTATGTCAAATTGAATCACTTCATCAGGTCTTTACAAAAATCCTACTCCTCAATGAAAAAAATTGTAACATATGATGTGCAGAAATGTACAGGAGCTTTGTCAGGCTGTAGGCTAACATCAGCATGCTAACATGCTGACAATAACAATACTAACATGCTGATGCGTGATGGGTGTGATGTTCATAGTGCATAATGTTAAGAATGTATAATGCAGGTAAATGTTCATCTTAGTTCACTGTGTTAGCATGCTAACAATTGCTAATTAGCACTAAAAACAATGTGCAGCTGAGGCTGATGGGAATTATTACAACACTTCATTTTACAGGTACACATACTTTCTGAGGATACTTCCTAGAAATAAACGTGTAAAATTAAATTAAAAAGTAAAATTTGATGCAAATTATGGAGAAAAAAACGGTTTTATGAAACAGCTTTAGTTGTGCTGGATTCCTAAGACATCGTTGATTTTTAGTTTTTGAATGTACTTTGAATGTTGCTACCGAAATATTCACAATGTATTTATCATTAGGAGCTTAATTTTCCATGTATGTTGTATATTTGTCCATAGTCAAATCCATTACAAACACTCTGGTAAGTTCAGCTGACCTGCTGTGCACTGACTAAAAGACTACAGACTCACTGGATATTAATTGGAATCATTTAACTGAAAGTGTAACAACTGAAAACTCTCTCAAGTTTCTCTAAATCACAAATCATGCCGTCTTTTCCAGGAACTTTCCAATTGATTCACAGATTCAGTTATTTTCTAAATTATAAGGGAACCTGTAAAATAAAGTGCTACTGGAATAAGTGTAGTTTTCTACTTATTTGATCATAAACCAAATATTGACCTGATAACGGTGCTAGATGAAAAGTGAATTAACCAAAGTAATCGAAAACCATCCTCAGAGACACATAAATACATGTACCAAATTTCATGGCAGTGTTGTAATACCTTTCATTCAAACCCCTAAATATGATCCTCATATTAATGTTGGTGGAAGAATCAGTAAATCAGCCACCAAAGTTGGAGGGATTCGTCCTCTGGGGACCTTGAGTGTCAGAGAAAAAAATCATGGCAATCCAACCAATACTTGTGAAGATATCTCAACCAAAGCGTTGGACCAGTGGACCCACTGCCATTGCCATGAAGCCACAGCGCTTAGTGTGGCTTTATGGCAATATTTATGGTATAATATGATATATTTTTTCCAATACTATGATGTATATCAATACCAGAAAACTATTCTTTATAAGATCATGATATGGACTGTAAATTCAACCTGATCTAACCACACATCTTATACATCAGGTTGATTTGGACTTTTGGGCTGACAGTTACAGCGTAGTGTAGCTGGCCCAGTTTGTCCAAACGTATGAAATGTGGTGTTTAGGATTAGTCTGGCCTGCACTGGTCCGGTCTGGGCCGGGTGAGGGTAAAATGAGCTTGGCTCCTGTTTGGTTATGGGGAGGGTCCTCCAGGCCGGCCAGGAAAACAGCACTTACTGAGGCCTCTGTCTGTGTTATTGTAGGGCTACAGGAAGAGCGGGGGAGAGGAGGGGAGAGAGGGTGGGAGACGAATGAGGGGAGAATGCAGAAGGAGAGAGTGAGGAGGGTCTGGAGAGGGTGAGGGAGATGGAGGGACATAGTGGAGAGGAATGGAAGAGTTGTTGTCAACGGGAGAAGAACAGAGAACTGACGATGTGGCAAAATAGATGATAGCGATAGAAACCAGGAGAGGGGAGGAAGAGGAAGATGAGGCTTCCTCACAAACTGTCAAGCCAATTAACACGTCTGCCTTTGTTCCACCTTACAAAGACAGACCTTACAAGACAGACTTGAGGATCAGGATCATTACAAGGTTTATTACAAATGAATCTAGTGCAGTGGTGGAAAGTAACTAGGTACTTCTACTCAAGTTCAACACTCAGCTTGATACTTAGGTAAAAATGATGCTCTTTACTTCGGAACATGATGTACTTACTTGTGACTTTATGCAGTCGACATTCAGTCAACGTTTCTCTGAAAAAAGAAGTAAACATCTCCGCAAAATTCTTTCTGTGACTGTAAATGTAAAATTCTAAAGGACATTTATTTTCTTAGATGATGGCTCTCAGAGTGTGGTCAGTTACTGCTACACAATAGTTAGGGTACAAAAAGAGGAGAAAGCTGTTCTTACTCATTCAGACTCACAAGGACTTACAAGGTATTATCATCCAGTGGTTGTACCAAGGCCAAACAACAGGGAGGAGCGTTCTCGTCAGTGTTCGTGGCCACAGGTCTTGTTCGTTACATCAGGTCATTGGCATCAGAATTAGTTGGACAATGAGGCTTTTTGTGCCCCCACTCTCAGGTGTTATGGTAATTAAGTGGTAAAAACAGATAAGTCAGGTATTATAAGCGCGTAGTGTCTAAGCCCATCATGTCAAACATACTGTACTGGACTTTTGAATCCAGTCATAATCAGCCACTGTGCTCTCAATGCTAATTCAGTGATTCACTGAGCCTCGTCTTGCATTTTGATTGGGCATAAAGAAACAGTTTAAATGGTCCAAAAAAGTTAAAGAGTTAAGTTATAGACTCTGTTTCAATAAACCATAAGCCCTTTTCTAATCTCATTTTATAAAGCCAAAAACATAGACAGGTGGGTTGGTTGATTGGTAACAGGGTATTAGTTCTCAGAGTGACAAACATCAGCTCCTTCTGAGTTGCTAACCACTTATACTTAATTTATAATGTAAGAGCACAAATAAGGAGTTGCTGGCCAGTGGCTCTGGCTCTTTTTTTGGGGCGGTTCACAGGCTCACATGCACTAACATGCATATACAGCCGCCTTGAAGACCCAAAAAAAAGAGCCAGAGCCACTGCCCAGCAACTCCTTTACAATTACAATAACGACTGCATGAGTGTAACTTGTTCAGATCGCCATTGTGCCACTGTGTCTTTACATGGCAAATAGTTGATCAATGCTTTATTATTGTTCTGAATGTCATATAAAGAACTCTTAAATAAACTATGAGTAGGCCTACTTCTTCCACCACTGATCTATTGGATTGCGAGGTTATTGCCCAGGTAGGAAATGAGATTGTGATAATGTTAGAGGTGAAAATCCCTCTTCCATTGTTCAATTGAACTATTGACTGCTTCTAAAGAAGCAGTCAATAGTTTTTTATATTAAGGGGTCACAAAGGTTGAGAGCCACTGCACAGAGCGACCATATTAAGGACAAGATGTTCTATTTGTATTGTATTCTATGTTTATCTATTAATAGCCGCTAGCGGAGTGAATAGAGTGAGAAATTAGTGAGAGCATCACTGCCAACACCTCTGCTGTCGCTCTCATTGTATTTAATCAGCCTCTACCTCCACCTGTAAAATTTAATTCCAGTTTCTCCTTGGGTGGAACAATAATCCTTATTACCGCCATCTGTGCTGAGCCAAATATATGCTATGCATACCTTCCATATACTGTAAGTATGTTTTGCAGCTTTTGTGGATTTTTTCCCTTTCTGCTTACACAACATACACAATACAATAATGTCAAAACCTGGCAGGTCAGCCACTGAGATACAAGTGAAATGACTAAATCCTTTATTGCAAAGTGTTGCCATATGGCAACATACCCTTTTAGTAAGATTTTCTCAAAATTTTCATTTATTTGCCTGCATTTGAAAAATACTGACAGAATATCTGGTACCTTCTGACATGCTTTTACCATGTAAATCTTGTTTCAATTAAAAATATTCTGTTTTGATTCAATAAATAAAGTAAGGTACCAATTACGTAACAATGGAACTTCATAGTGAGTTGAGCCAGTAGTTTTGTTAGTAACTAATACCTCAATACTTCTGTACAAAGGGAATGAGAAAGAGTCAGATTTAGCTGACACAGAGGGAGAGGAGAGAGGCACGTACTGTATTGCAGTGAGGTTACATGGATTTAATTTAGACTTACTATTGATGGACGGTTTAAAAAGTACTGGCAAATACTTCTTTTTATTCAATATACTCACATTTTTACATTCACAAAGCCACACCACTTATATAGTGAAAAACAACACAATCAATCACTTATATTTTAATTTTACATTTGTATATTTTTGCCATATTCTGATATATATTGACACCCCACACAAATATTCTTTACAGTATGATGATATGGATTGTTAGTGATCCTTAATAATCCATGTTGGTTGATTTGTACTTTTCGGCTGACCATTACAGGCTGTCCAAATGTAGGAAATGTGTTGGTTAGGATTTGTCTGGCCTGCACCGATCCAGTCTGGGCTTGGTAAAAAAAAACTAAAATGGCAAAGGAAAATTTTGAATATACAGTACAGTTTCCGTTGTAGCAACGCACCCCAAAGTACCTCCCAAAAAATATTTTTTTTCTTTGAAGAAGTAAATTTAAGCTCATTCTAAGTGATAAAAGACACAAACATTTTTCCCATGATGGTGAAATACTGTGTGCAGTAGAGGATTTAACATTTATTCAGTAACTCACTAATTCTCAATGAATTTCCTTTTGTAGTGTCCATATGCAAGATGTTCAATCAATCAATCAATCAATCAATCTTTATTTATATAGTGCCAATTCATAACAGTGTTATCTCAAGACGCTTTACATAAAGAGCAGGTCTAGACCAAACTCTTTAATTAAGAGAGAGACCCAACGATTCAGGAAATCACAATTAAGGATTCAAGAATCCCCACATGAGGAAGCATCAGATATTATATCAGGCAACAGTGGCAGGAAAACCCCCCCTTGAACCCTAAATTGCTCCAGATGTGAACACCTCTGGGCAATAACGTTACAGCAGTACAGACGTTTCAATTATTTGACTGGAGTGACAAGATTTACTTAAACATACTATTGATGTATGATTTAAATAGTACTTTGGCAGATGCCTTTTCTTTTTATCCCCTATCAGAATCAGAATCAACTTTATTTGGCCACGTTTGTACAAGCAAACAAGGAATTTGACTGCGGTGCAACTTCTCTCTTTATGTACAGTAAAAAGTAAGAAATAAACTAGAACAATAAGAATATGAACAATATAAGTACACATAAATAGCAGTATATACATTAGGGTAGGTGTGGTGCATTTATGTAGTGCAAAGTAGTGCAAATATAGTGCAATGTGCAGGTGTGGGACTATTGCACAGTGGTTCCTGAGTCTCTGTGACTAGTGAGAGTTCATCAGGGTGACGGCCTGGGGGAAGAAACTGTGTCTGTGTGGTTTTGGTGTACAGTGCTCTGTAGCGCCTACCAGACGGGAGGAGTTTAAAGAGTTTATGTGCGGGGTGTGAGGGGTCTACAGAGATGTTACCTGCAGATCGGCCCTTGTCATGTCAACCAGGAGAGACTTGCTTCACTAGAGACTCGCTATGCCACTTCTGGATGAAGCTGATGTTGTCATCTAATATCTGCTTGGCCTGTAATTCACAGTAATGCAAACACTCCAGAGAGATACAAGTTAAGCATCACTACAGCGTAAAACCTTACCACAGAACTGAGTGGCACCAACAATTAACAACTCTACATTAAAACATCTATTTTTTGACAGGAGTTTTGTATTGGAATATATGAGTCTCCCTTTTTCTGGCCATCTATGTGATCCATCCATCCTTTGTCTATGCCGCTTATCCTTAAGGCTCATGTTATAGGCTAGTCACATAAACATGACTTAATGCTCTTGTTCTGTAATTACTGTATTTTATTAGTTTTTCAAATTTTACTTTGCATTTAACACTCTATGTAAATCAGGGAAACACTCCAAATGTTGTTCCTCTTCAAAGTGAAATATCCTGTACACAATAAAAAAAAAAAACCTTGTCAGACTGATAAGTTACACCATGTGAAAACTATAGCATCTACTCAATATGGCCAGTCACTGCTACACACAGTAAAGGTACAGATAATTAGAGAAGGCAGTTCTTATTCATTAGATCATGACTACAGGTTAAGTGCTGTACCTCCAGTTTTGGGCCTCAGGCACTTTTTGGACCCTACAAATCACTCAAGTGAAGCCATGACAAATATATAGACTTAGGTAAACAGACAATGCACGCCTCCACCAAGGTCATCTAAATGTGTTATTGTAAAAATGATAATGTTAACAACTTTACCAGGATCTTGATCCAAAATGTACACACGAAATGATAGCTACCCATGCTGACTGGCAGTGGGTACAAATAAATGTACAGATCTTTGCATTCTGATCAGTTAAATCACCAGTTTTTATTTGGTTTTGGTTTTTAGAAAAGAGGAAAAGAGTTTATTTTTTTATGTGACACAGTGGGTCACTCTATTTAATTAATACATAAGTGCAGACATTGCTCTACCCCTCTGTTGGTGCTACTCTTCACACTTGGGTATGTTTTAATCAGAACAAACTTCATCCACAGTTCTCTAAACTTTATACTGTGTTTTTTTTTACTCTTAAACCTTCACATAGCAACACTCCTGAATATGTACATGCACACCTCATGTACATGTTTGACATTAATTGTAGGGTTCAGTCCTTTTCCTTTTCTAGTGTCCATAGGCAAGATGTTGAACCCAAATTGCTCCAGATGTGAATGCCTCCGAAGAAAGGGACTCTGACAGTGGTTCTTGAGGAACGAGAGGAGGAATATTTTTTGTCCATTATCCAATTTCACTGATGTTGCAGCAGTACAGACGTTTCAATACTTGAGGTGAGATTATTGTGGCAAGAACACCAAGTTGCTCTCCTCTTTTGTGTAAAAGACAGCAAATGCCCATTATTAAATCTAATCATAGCAATTTTCATTGAGGATGATGATTTTATGTTCAATGCATACAGTGCATATATACACAGCCTGCATAACAAGCACACGGATGACGGAAAACAAAAAAAAAATCAGATTAATTATATACATTTTCAGACCTGCATGTCAATAGATAATACAAGAAAAATCATGATAAAGATGGTACCTAATCCATAACGCATACATGCTTCACTATAATACATAATGTACCCTTCTGTTACAGACTTTACAGACAGATTTAAAACATTTACATTAAACAACCATTAGAACTTGCTGTCAAAGAATAGGTCAACATTTGGGAAATATGCTGAGAGTTTGGTGAGAAGATCTATACAGTGCTACTCATTATTATATATGAAGCTAGCAGCAAAGAGATGGTTAGCTTAGCCCAGCTCAGCATAAAGACTAGAATCAGGGGTAAACAGAAAAACACACCCATGTTTCTTCTTCCATGCAGTTTTATGTGGGTTTATATGCCAGACTTTTTCTTGGCTGGGCGCAGTGACTCCCTTTAGCCTTGTCGTCGTCGTGAGGTTGCCAGGCAACTAGTGAAGAAAGTGTTGAATGATTCCTTCAAGTTCAAGTTTCAAGAAGTTTAAGACATTTCAGGAAGGATTGATGCTTCCCAAACGATGCATAGTACAGAAGAAAATGGGACTTTCCTGATCTCTCAGATCCTGTGGCTCACACAATCTACTTTCTTCTTAAACCCCGATTGATTATAAATCTCCTTAACTCAAATTTTGCACCACACTACTAGAAACTCCTTTCTTGGTTACCTTTAAAAATGTCAACCGGATTTTCCTTTCTTTGGGCTCATTATAATCATTGCTTTCGTTAAGTGCTTTTGGCAAAATCACAGGCTGTCATCAAAAATAAGCTGTGGTTGCCTGTATTTGATTAATATTTCTCTTTAATGTTTATAGTGTATTTTGAGCAGGAGAATATGAAGCTGATTGTCCTCTATGTTCTGGCAGTATTTGCTCTCTCTTTTTTCTCTGGACAGCCATGCTTTCCTGTTTTTCCTGTGGCTTCTCTCACATACACACTGCCCACAGGACAATAATGTCCTCTGACAGGCTGGTAAGGTCAACCCTCGGGCTGTGTGAGAGCGCCACTCCAGGGGATTGTTGTGGAGACGGCCATAAACTTTCCCCCTTACTCACCTGACACTCACCAAAGTCTGTGTGTGTGTGTGTTCTTGTACTTGCTATACAGTGAGGACCACAACAGGCCTTATACCAGCAGAGTGAGGACATTTCTGGAAAGTGAGGACATTCTGGTCAGTCCTCACAAATTAAAAGAAGCTCAGACTTGGCTTTAAGCTTAAGATTAGAATTAGGTTTAGGTTAAGTTTAGGGTAAGGGTGGGGTTAGGTATTTAGTTGGGAGGGTTAATGTTAGGGTGAGGGACGTGTCAATGAGCGTCCTCATAAAGATAGAAATACAAGTTTGTGTGTGTGAGTGCATGTTTGTGCAGGAAGAAAGAATCTGTTAATAACACATTTTTAAACGACTGACATTTAGGATTCACATAGTAAGACATGTAGCTTAGAAGCTGGAAAGAATAATGCCTCTTACCCACGAACTGTATCATGTTACAATATCACAAACACAAAAAAGTCTACAGTTTTCACCTGTTTGTTTTTTATATTGCAAAAAGTACAAATGTACTCCTTAGCACAAATGTGTTTCTGTGCTTTTAAAGCTGTATTTCCAGGACTAACTGTGTAGTTGCAACTCTTAATTAGTATTGATGAATTATCTTTCAAATCAATTCAGACTCCCACCAGCAGGAGTCGTGTCCGTAAGAAAACATTAAATCCATCCCCTTGGTTGCAACATGACGGCACTAACATCCTCTGAGGCCTCATTTTACAAATTACCGCAGACAGCTCAAGTTTTTTGTAGGACAAACAGAAAAAGACAACAAAAGGTAAACAAATTCCATATCTTTTCATTGATGAGGAAATGAGGACCTGTCACAACAAGCACAAACAAATATCTACAGTACAGGCCAAAAGTTTGGACACACCCTCTCATTCAATGCGTTTTCTTTATTTTCATGACTATTTACATTGTAGATTCTCACTGAAGGCATCAAAACTATGAATGAACACATGTGGAATTATGTACTTAACAAAAAAGTGTGAAATAACTGAAAACATGTCTTATATTCTAGTTTCTTCAAAGTAGCCACCCTTTGCTCTGATTACTGCTTTGCACACTCTTGGCATTCTCTTGATGAGCTTCAAGAGGTAGTCACCTGAAATGGTTTTCGCATTGAATGAGAAGGTGTGTCCAAACTTTTGGCCTGTACTGTATATTATCAACAAGCCAGCCAAAAAGGATATAAGCACAGTTATAATGGACAGACAGACAGACAGGATTTATTTGCAAATTGTTTTGGTTTTTGAGCATTTTTCTTTTTCCACTTTCAATGCAATTAAAAAAAAATACATGAATAAGAGTTTATTCCTTTAGCGTTGAAGTGCAGTATTATTCTCTAAGGACTTCACAGGGCCACATTACACAGGAAACAAAAACTGAGGAAACTGCCACCTGATACATGGGTGTGCTCTTCTCTATCCCACTGAGCTGGCTGATAGGTTCAGAATAGGTGAGGCAGTAGGAGTTTCATGCTGTAGTGGAACAGATTTCCACTTGACCCACTTTTGACACTCCATAATAGTTACGCCAAGGATAAGATGGCATGTCCAAAGTAAGGTCCTAGCAATTAATGCTGCTGGGTTTTTGCTTTCATTTCAAGATGAAATTATGTAAGAATGTCATCATGCCATGAGACTTTGCAGCTAAATAATATATCAAATCCAACCCTCAACATAGCCAGCAGTCCTAAAGCATCATTTCTGGATAATGAGGTGCACCTTGCCACACCCACCTGACCACCCTCTAAAATGACACTTATTAATGTAGACAGGACAGTATATAAAATATTGAAGCACTTTTATGGGAGGAGTAGCTAAAGAATACTTTTTCTTCAGCTACATGCTCTGGCCTTTGGTTTGCCTATCATACATATGAGGCTATAACGTCAGCTAGCATTAGCTACATAAACATGAACTGGAATTAACTTGCAACAAAGGGAAGTTAGCAGCTTGGCTTCAATCATCCCAACCAGTGGTGATGCTGTTATATAACGCTACATAAACATGAACTTGAATTGGCTGCAGCTGCAAGCCTTTGACTAATGTTGCAGTTAGCAGGAGGCTAAACTAATAGCAGCAGTTTATATCAACTGTTTTCTGCAAGACTTTCGACCATTGAATCAGGCTTTCATCAGCGTCCCTTCAGTTGTGCAGATGCACGTCTGAAGGGACGCGCATTTCGCGTCTGTAGAGCAGCCAATGAGAAAACTGGCCAAAGTCTCCTGTCACAGGTTACAATTTCTAAAGGTGCAACAGTCTAGATGTCTCTCAGACCACTTGAATTACAACATGCTGAAATGCTATTATAGATTTTTTGCCCAATGACACCAAAAATAAACTGCCTACACCAACTGTCCACTCAATGGAAGGTTTCACTTGGCATTCAGACATTTTAGCCTGCCACAACCGTATCAACAGTAACATTGATTCTAAAACAGCAAGAGTTCGAATTGTCCTTGGGCAAGACACTGAACCCCAAATTGCTTCTGAAGCACAGCTTCAGTGTGTGAAAGAACAGTCTCCTCCAACTTAGATTCCTCCTGTATGAATGATGTGTGAATGGGTGAATGAGGATGTGATGTAAAAGCGCTTTGAGTAGTCGAAATGACTGGAAAGGCGCTATAAAAATACAAACCATTTACCATTTACATACACAAACATGTAGCACTGCCCTGTTCCCATCTCTTTTAGTGTTTCATGAAGATAGTCGAAATAGTCAGGAGAATTAATTTTTCCATGTGAAACTTTGGATGTAGGACTCATATAATTACCCATATTACCATCATATCCTGCAATGTAAAAACCAGTGATTTACCAGAGCCACTAGCCAGTCTCTTTATGAACATATGAAATACATGCCTTATTCTCTCTACATGTATATGATGTGTAAACACTTGTGCTCTTAAGAAAACCTTGGCTAAAGCCTTTCAGAAAAGCAGATGTGAAATGATGACTCTTACTTGAAGTATCCTCTCTGTCATAGACTGTATAAAACAGTAAAAGGTACGTATTATGCTCTGGCAACATTGCATTGTATGCAGTCATGCCAAAAAAGCCACTTGAATTGAAATGAATTGAATCTGATGTGCATCCAGGTGAGCAAGGCTCTTTTACTTTGCTTGTGTGAAAATGAATGGAGGATGTTTGATTCCAGCACTATATCCATCCTTAATTTATCCAACAAAAGCTTCACACTCAGGGGCTTTGCTCTAAAGCTCCATTAGCCTCAAGCACAAGGTGTCAGTACTTTATTTTGTGTTGCGTTCTGCTATCATGGAGCTAAAGAAACGAATCATTCTCAAAGTTCAAAACATTCATCCGTGCACAGTTATTAGCGAGGGAAAATGTACTTATTTAAAAAAAACTAAGACATTCAAAGGAATTCTGTTCTTTAAAAGCGATTAAATGTAATTAATGTTCCTCTGCACACAGTTTGTTTGTATCCATCTGTGATGAGTACGTGAATTACAGTTTAACGGTGCAATATTTAAGATTTGGCCGCATCAACTAGACACTGAGAAACCAGCTCTGGTCATTGGCAGCTCCATAGTCAGAATCGTGAAGTTAGCGATGCCAGCGACCATAATCAAATCCATGTCTGGGGCCAGAGTGGGCGATGTAGAATCAAATTTGAAACTGCTGGCTAAAGCTAAACGTAGATATGGTAAGGTTATTATTATAATGACACTCGATTACGCCAATCGGAGGTCACTAATATTAATGTGGAGTCAGTGTGTAATTTTACAAAAACAATGTCGGACTCCGTAGTTTTCTCTGGTCCCCTGCCTAATCTGACCAGTGGTGACATGTATAGCCGCATTTCATCATTCAACCACTGGCTCTCCCCACATGAGCAAACAATGTGGGCTTTGCAGATAATTTCTTAGTCTTTTTGGGTAAGACCTGGTTCGATTAGAAGACACGGTTTCCATCCCACTTTGGAAGCAGCGCTTTTATCTTGAAATTTGGCTGATTTTATTAGTCCCAAAACATGACTATCCAGAGTTGAGACCAGGAGGCAGAGCTGCAGTCCTACATGCTTCTCTGCGCCTCTATTAGGATAGTTATCCACTCAAAACCCCATAGAGACTGTCTGCCCACTGACCATTTAAATCATTTAGACCGTTTAAATCATTTAAATCTATTAAGTCTATTAGGTCTAAAGCTAAAAGAAAACGTGTTACACATAAAAATTTTATCAAAATTAATACCACCACTGCCAAAGTTCAGCAGGATAGGAAAGTTAAATGTGGACTTTTAAACATCAGATCTCTGCCATCCAAAGCTGTATTAGTAAATGATCTGATATCAGACCATCATATTGATATATTGTGTCTGGCTGAAACCTGGCTGCACTATGAAGAATATGTTAGCAGGAGGAGTAGGAGTTGCAGCCATTTTCAACTCTAGCTTATAAATCAAGCCCAGACCTAAATTTTATTACAACTCATTTAAAAGCCTTGTTCACACCCAACCTGCAAAACACTAAAGCCAGTTATATTTGTTACAGTGTATCGCCCTCCTGGCCCATAGTCTTTCTGGCCCATCCATACTTCTTTCTGAATTCTCACAGTTTCTATCAAATGTAGTTCTTAATACAGATAAAGTAATTATAGAAGGTGGATTAAATATCCATGTGGACGATGATAATGATGGTCTCAGCACGGTGTTCATCTCATTACTGTACTCAATTGGCATTTCTCAGGATGTAAATAAACCCACTAACTGTTTTAACCATACCCTTGACCTTGTTCTGGCATATGGCGTTGAAGTTGAACAGTTGACAGTCTTTCCACAAAACTCTATCTTAACGGGCCATTACCTAATAAAGTTTGATTTCCTATTACTGGACTATGTACCATTCGACAAAAATGTCCTCACTAGATGCCTATCTGATAGTGCTGTTGCCAAATTTAAGGAAGCGATACCATTAGCATTTAAGCTAATGCCATGTTTCAATACAACAGAGGACTCTAATGCTAATCTTAGCCCCTCTCAACTTGATTATCTGGTCAATAGTGCTACAGGCTCACTGCAAATGACATTTGACTCTGCCACCCCTCTAAAAAAGAAGATAATAAAACAAAAGAGACAAGCGCCTTGGTATAATTCCCAGATCCACAAATTTAAGCAAACTTCGTGAAAACTTGAAAGGATATGGCATGCCACCAAATTGGAAGAATCTCGCTTAATCTGGCAAGATAGTCTTAAAACCCATTAGAAGGTCCTCTGTCATGCCAAAGCTACCTATGACTCATCATTAATAGAGGAAAATAAAAACAGACCTGCTCAGCACGTTATCCTGGCTGAGCCAGTGAGCCAGAACTCTATTGATCATTGATCCTTTAGAGCTCAGCAGCACCTACTTCATGAGCTAAAAATGAGCGATAAAATTCCAACTATCAGAGACAAAATTCATCACCTCAAACTTAGGAACCATGGAAACAACTGGGCCTAATGTGCATTTGGACTGCTTTTCTTCCTGAATTGGCTTCAATGATTTCCTAATCCAAACTGGCAACTTGCCTCTCAGACCCCACTCCTACTGGGCTACTTGAGGAAGCCCTAACCTTAATTAACACGTCCTTAATAGATCAATCAGTCTTTACTAACAGGCTACGTACCACAATCCTTTAAAGTAGCTGTAATTAAACCTCTTCTGAAAAGGTCTACTCTCAGTTCAGATGTATTAGCCAACTATAGACCTATATCCAACCTTCCCTTTCTCTCAAAGATCCTTGAGAAAGTAGTAGCCAACCAGCTGTATAATTTGTAAGTTTGTACATGTTAACAATGAGTCCTCTGTCCACACTGAAGTTAGACATGGAGTTCCACAAGGTTTAGTGCTTGGACCGATACTATTTACCTTATATACGTTTCCTCTGGATTATATTATCAGGAAACACCCCATTAATTTCCATTGTTACGCAGATGATATATTAATATTTAATGATATACAATATACTAATCAATAAAGCCAGATAAATCCAATCAGTTGATTAAACTCCAAGTCTGCCTTAAGGACATAAAGTCCTGGATGACCAGCAATTTTCTGCTGCTAAACTCAGATAAAACTGAAGTTATTCTGCTTGGCCCCAAACACCTTAGAGACACATTTTCTAACACTATAGCTACTCTGGATGGCATTACTCTGGCCTCCAGCACCACTGTGAGGAATCTGGGAGTTATCTTTGATCAGGATTTGTCCTTTAACTCCCACATAAAACAAATCTCCATGACTGTCTTTTTCCATCTACGTAACATTGCTAAAATCAGGCCCATCCTGTCCAAGAATGATGCCGAAAAACTAGTCCATGCATTTGTCACTTCAAGGTTGGACTATTGCAGCTCCTTATTATCAGGATGCCCCCTTAAAGACTCTCCA
Source organism: Pempheris klunzingeri (assembly GCF_042242105.1). Classification (NCBI taxonomy): domain Eukaryota; kingdom Metazoa; phylum Chordata; class Actinopteri; order Acropomatiformes; family Pempheridae; genus Pempheris; species Pempheris klunzingeri. The sequence continues at coordinate 21,220,518 of NC_092014.1, read as the reverse complement.
GCTGGTCCAGAATGCTGCTGCACGTGTGCTGAGGAGAACTAAGAGAAGAGATCATATTTCTCCAGTATTGGCTTCTCTGCACTTGCTCTCTGTAAAATTCTTCTCACCTTCAAGGGTCTTAATGGTCAGGCTCCATCATATCATACCCCACTAGAGCACTGCGCTGCCAGAATGCAGGCCTACCTGTGGTTTCTAAGGTCCTCAAAAGCAGTGTGGGAGGCAGAGCTTTCTACTATCAGGCTTTTTGTGCTTTTCTCATCTCTCAGCCTCCTGTGGATTATGGTCACGGTTCACCTGGCTGCGGTTCTCTGGCTAACATGGATCACTGCTGTGGATTCTCGGCCACTGCCACTTTTTACTAGTATGAAACATTATTAATCATGTATTCGTTATTGTCATGTTATTCACTATTACTGTATTGCTCATTATTAGCCATATTCCTATTATAATATAGTTACTATTGTTATAATTTCTCTCTCTCTCTCACACACACTATCACGTGAGAGGGAGTAATTATCGCACAACTGTAAAAAGCAGTTAGCCATGTACATTTATCTGTGTGTCTCTATTTATTGCAACCAGTGAAATAAGAGTCAGTAGGCAGTCGCTATGGTGGCATGGCATAACAGCTTGATCAGACAACACATTTCCTGCTCTCAAAGTCACTGGTCTCCAGTAACTCTTTAACAAGCTGTCAGACCTGCAAAACACGTTTTAGACAAGTGTTTTTACCCCGTGTGTTTCTAACCCTAACCCTAACCCTATCTTTTATGTAACATGACTATTTATAAATCTCTGTGAGTTTATATAAAGCAAATCACCTGTGCCCTCTCACTGCCATGAGATCCCTCGCCTCGAGTCCCACAACAGACCGTTTCTGAATTGCAGTGGCTCAGCTGGTTTACTTCCAGGGGAACGGAGATATACCAGAAGCTGGCTGTCACAGCTGTTCCAATCCTGGGCTGCAGATAAAGGGCTTTTGCACTTGGCGGAATTTTGTTTAGGAATTTTTCGTGAGATGCTACAGGGCAGATGTCATATGATCACACCTGGAGGTTTGCACTGAAGTATCCAGGCTTTTTTTTGTAACTTCATCCTCTTCTGACGACTAACTCAAATTTAGTTATTTGTGGAAATGTGTCCATGTTTGCGCTTCAAAGTTTGCTACAGTCTAAGAAAGATAATGACTATTAATGCAATGCTACTAATGTCATTTGACAGCCTGTAAAGTGGAATGACACATTTAATTAAAAGTCCCAGTGATGTCAAATTCTATACCAGTGCTCATGGAGTGCCTCTTGTCCAATCAAATGATTTGCTTAAAGCTAACTGTTGTATAAGTACATATACAGTACATATACACATATACAGCCAGGAAATAAACAGTCTCTGATTTCCCATTGCTTGGCCAGGCTGAGTCACCTTTTGCTCACTCCACTTCCTCACGACCAGACATTAGCCAGGAGCAGCCTTAGGTCCAAGCTGCGTTAGCTTAGCTCTTGTCCCTGTTCTCCTCCCTCTCCTGTTGGACAACTGGTCCACCATGACACTGTGGACACTGATCACTTCAAGGGCCGATGCTCTTAAAGGTGCAGTTGGTAAGATTGAGAAGAGTTTGCTTGTGAAAGAATACAAGTTCCTGGTCCCTCCCCCTCCCTCATGCTTCAGTTCTACAAGATGAATGCTTGCAAAGCTCCTCCTGAAGCTGCATTATGAACATATTGAACTTGACTGAGTGAGAGCATGCACAGGGGAGTGGGGCTTTGCAGCGTGTGCATGAGCATTGATTGATACTGTGTTAGAGACTCCTCCGATTGGTTGTTTTCGTTCAGGCATGATGGATTCTTGCGAATGCCACTGGGAGCACTAAGAGGAGCAAAAGGAAGTTGATTTTTTTTCCACAGGTTGCCTGTGTTATGTACTGTCAGAATATAGGTACACTTTCACCAAACATGACAAAAAGCTATTTTTATAACCCACTGAACCGTTAATCCAATACTAAAAAATTACAGATCAGGACAAAAATGTAGTCCGAGCTGCGGCCGCTGCATCTTGGAAATTTTTTCTTTGCTGTTTGTGTTGTCGTTAGTTATACTAAAGATCCGACTTCTGGCTTCTTCTCGCGTTGGACTGAGGGCAGACTGGTCACCGCACTGACTCACTATCACCCCTGAGGCATAAAGTGTTACGGCCAGGATTGGCTAATTAACATGCTATCTTCAGCAGATATCTCTGCAACACAGTACAGAGACGGCTTTGACATGATGTCAATACAATATGTCAATATAGTACTCTCAGTGTCGGAGCCGGTGCAGCCCCTGATGTGTGGCCTATTTAATTCACCTGTTTGTGTGTACTGTACTTGAGTTCATGCTGAGCGTGTAGCTCATATGAGATTGATTTCTGCATTAAGTAGAAGCTGGATGTTCTTTTTTTCAATCACATGTAAAAAAAATGTCATTTCTCATTTTTTCAGTGCCTGCAAAAACAAGATAAAGCTTTAGGTCTGAACTTAGATAAAATCTATGATTCAAGCATATTTGTGGATCACACAGTTCAATTTTTTCAATTAAATTCAATTTCTTGAATTAATAATAACTTAAATCATTGCTTCATGAAAATAGCCTTGGCTGCTGTGTGGGCTTGCATACAGTGGCTCCCACATGCTGAGCTGTGATGGAAGAAATACTTGTATCTTATACTATTGTGGTATTATACTAGCAGTACCACAGCATAGAGCTACTCCATTATACAGTAAGTAAATATTCCCCATTCAAAATCTTACATAAGTTAAAGTATTATACTTATATTATCTGCTAAATGTATCTAACATAATAATAGTCAATATACTCAATAGGGACATATAATTGATATTATTGTAGAATTATTACTACTGACACTTGTGTACATGCACACATTTTAGTGTGTGAGGTGGTTAAGGCAGAGCTGTTGTAAATACTTTATATAAACTATTTAGTGGCATAATTTGTATGAAACTTCTGAGCTGCAAAATAAAAGGTAATTAACTCAGATAGGCTAATAGTATTGGAATAAAAAGTACAATACTTTTAATAGTAGTGTGAAAAAGCATTAAAAATTGTGCTTTGTTACATTCCTCCACTGATGATAAAGAACCTGGAACCTGGTTATGTTTGAGGCTAAGAGCCTTACAGCAGGGAGGGAGGGAGGTCAAGGAGCATCAGTGGCAAAGTTACCTGAGGGGGCAGACTACAGCAGGGTTTAGGTGGAAGGAGCAGTATAAGCTTCCTTTTCCAAAGAGGTCAGGGGATCTTCAGTGGACGATGCTACATGGGGCCCTGGCAACAAATAGTTTCCTGGCTAAGGTGGGTTCTAATGTGGGGTAGGGCTGTGTGTTCTGGGACATGCCTGAATCTGTACATCACGTGTTTACTGAATGCCATCATGTGCCATCTTTACTGTCTTAAGTCTCAGGACTGTGAAACGTCGACGTCTGTGGGAAGGTGGAGTGTTCTGATTGGACTTCTGGTTTGGTCAAGCAAAACTGGCTGCTTGGCTCACAAGGCTTAACAGGTTGCAGGGTGCAGGGCTCCTGCTGTTTAAAGGAATACTGTGTGTTTGTAAACCTGGAGGTGTTTCAGAGGATGTGGTGTGTAGATGTGGCCGTTTGTAGTGTGAGGGGGGTCTTTGGTAATATGAGGATTTTTAAAATGTGTGTGTGTGTGTGTGTGTGGGGGGGGGGGGGGGGGGGGGGGGAGATGTGTGTTGCGCAGTGCTTTAATGTGGGTACAGGGTACATGTTTACATCTCTCTCTCTCTCTCTCTCTCTCTCTCTCTCCATCTTTTAACAAATCGTTGCAAAGAAGCAGCAGAGCTGTGCAGGAAGAAAGTTGAAGGAGAAGCTGGGAGCTGCTGCCAACACATTCTGCTCAGCACCGCGGACAGCGAACGACTGGGAGCTCAGCCACAAGCGATCCATCGATATTGGAGGATTACTGGAGAATCAAAGACAGGATTAGACAGCGAAGAGTTTGGTTTGATCTACTGATTTTAATTTGATCACAGGGAGACTTTTTCTCTGCTCGCCAAAGTAAGCACGTTATGGTTTTGATCTCTGAATAAATCTTCTCTGTATGCGTGATATGAAAATATAGTTTTGCAGCGGGAGAGTGGGGAACCTGCATAAATAGTCTTGTCAATATTTATAACCCAGGCGTTATTATAGAGCTTGTAGTCAAGCAGATCAGCCGTGCGTAAAAGCCGTGGCACTGTGGCAGCTGTACTCCTTGGCGCACGGGAGGCATCGGATTGTGTGCTTGCTGTGTCTGGCGTGTCAGTGCTAATAAAAACGTCGAGACAGAGGTGACTACATCATACATCCAAACATATACAACAGTTGTAGTTCATTGACAGCTTACAGTGCGTAATTACGGACGCGACTTTGTTGGAGACTTGAATGCAGCTACAATGTAGGATACATGGAGACCCATCTTTTTCTTTTGGAGCTGAGTCTTGGAGCTGATGCCCGGTGCACGAGGGATCCCCACTGACAGAGTACCGGTAGGTGAAGGCACCGAGATCTCGGCTGTGGTCAGGGCGCACACTTGATTGCTTCTCGCGGCAGAAAAACACACTTAAATTTGAGACAAAAGACCAGAACAGGTCAGATAGGTCAAAGCACCTTTTTTTCCCCCTCATTTTAATCTGATGTCTTCAAGTGCGGTGTCTGCGGGTTCTCCTCCTGTTTCATTTCCAAAGTAAGCATGAAAACTAAAGTGGCAAATTAAAAAACTTTTTTTTTTTTTTTAAATCGGAGAAAACAAAAGAAAACAGATCTTCATCAGTGGCACCATCTTCCTGTCTGAAACCCACAATGGAGCCCCTTGACCTGACCCACTGGTTTTCCCTTTCATCAGACCTCAACTCTTCCTATGCAGCCAACCCCTCGCCCTTCCTCTTTTCTTACCCCCGCCTCTTCAACATCTCCTCCAACCTGTCCACCCAAAGTGTCCCCTTCCAGGGCAGCAGCACTCTGATGACAGCAGTCATCTCCCTCACAGTCTTCATGGTGGGTCTGACCGGCAACACTCTGGCCATCTACGTGGTGCTGCGCTACGCCAAGATGAAGACGGTCACTAACATCTACATCCTGAACCTGGCTGTGGCGGATGAGCTCTATATTATCGGGCTCCCCTTCCTCACCACCCAAAACGTGCTCTCCTATTGGCCGTTTGGCTCCTTCCTGTGCCGTGTGGTCATGACGGCAGACTCTATGAACCAGTTTACGTCCATTTTCTGCCTGACGGTCATGTCCGTCGATCGTTACCTGGCTGTGGTTCATCCAATTCGCAGCACCAAGTGGAGACACCCACGTGTGGCCAAGGTCGTGAGCGCAGCCGTGTGGGTCGTTTCCTTTGTGGTGGTCCTGCCTGTGGTCATCTTCTCTGATGTTCAGGTATAAACTAAAGTCCTGGTCCCTACTCTTTTTCTCTAAGTGCAAATCAGCTTCAATCAACAGCTGCCCCTGATTAAAAATAACCATGATAATCACAATCATAATTTTCTACTCAGTCCACTCAAAACTTCATTATGTTCACATTAGGCCATCAAACACAGTGAGCTGATGCCTGCAGTTCCCTCTCAAATTAACATTAACAAGCAATTATTTACAGTTTTTAATTTGCTAAAAAAAAAAAAAGAACTTTAAAGCAAAACAACAATAGATCGAGGAGTTATTCCATCAACACAGCTAATGAAAGCTGTGATTACTTGGGAAAAGCTGTGCATCAATTAATGTCAACTTTCAATTAAGGCTCAAGCTGTTCCACTAACACAATTCCACTGTGTCTAATCAATGCTAATTCACTGTGTTCACACCCAAAGAGAGGGTTGTGCCGAGCGATGCAAGAAATGTGAGTGAGGAAAATTCACGTCACACAAGTTGAAATTATTAGAATTGAACTTTGACTACTTGCAAGAATACACAACTAAACCTGTGGTCTAACTGCGAGAATAACATGAGGGGGAAAATTGTTTTCGCTTTTGCCGTGAACACACAGTAACCAGGCTTGAATAATATCACACTATGTGCAGAAGACTCAAAGACGAAACTATGTTGCAAAAATAAGGGAAAATGAGAGCTGTGCTCTTCTCAGCAGCAGAACAAACCCTGCTGATGGAACTATATGAAGAATAACAAAAGGGGTCATCACAGGATCAACACCAAAAAGGGCTCTGGTCCTGATTTAAAAAAGTACTTCCCACTCTTGGTCCTGGAGGCCCACTGCCCTGCATGCTGATGTTTCCCTGCTCCAACACATCTGGTCAAAATGAGCTGGTCATTATCAGGCTTCTGCAGAGCTGGTTGATGAGCTGGCTGTTTAAATTGTGAATTCATTAATTCAAATTTGAATTAGCAGTTGGCAATTATGGGTCTTCCTACATAGGAAATAATTGTTGCTCATAACTGCTGGATGTGTAAACAAACAACTATTTGCTTAAGTGTCCAAAAAATCTATGAATGCAGATATTCATGGTTAGACGTGAAGGGCTGTGATGGAAAGAATACAAATGTTGTCCTCAAATGCTAAAACATGCAAACTGAAGTAAAACACGATGTAGTCTTTTGTTCCCTGTTTCAGCAGAAGCTGCTATGTGCACAAATAGCGAGAGATCACGAATGCTTTTAGAAGAATAGCAGGAGGACAATGTAACGTCTGACAAAGTTGCTATGATACAGCAGGACAAAAGGTCCGTGTTGGAGAAAAAAGTTACGAGTTGGTTTGACGGTCGTTTCCTGTTAGTGCACAAACTGAACACTAATGTCTGGAGATGTTTTCCACAATCCAAACGTTGCTTCTTTAAAACCCCAAAAGCAGATAATGTGATTTGCATTTCTCCAAACCGCCTTGCAAAATGTAAGAGCTTTGCAGTTTAACATGTATCCTGTGGGCTTCAAGGTCCAATGTTTACCTCCTATATTTCACTCACTGCCTGACTGAGCAGTTAATGACAGAATTGTTAATTTGCTGTAGGCTACTTATTTCCTTAAATATTTAAATTTTACTTTGGTTATCTCTTTTCCCTTTAGGACACATTTAACTCCTGCAACATGAACTGGCCAGAGCCAAAGAACGTGTGGTCAACAGCATTCATTCTCTACACTGCCACAGTGGGCTTCTTTGGACCGCTGCTGATCATTTGTCTCTGCTACCTACTTATCGTTATCAAGGTGTGTGTGTGTGTGTGTGTGTGCATGCGTGATTGAGGCTCATGTATAAATTCATATTGTGATCTGCATCAACATAATAATCATCACCTGCATCCTCAATATCGTCCCACTCAATTTCTTCACCATGATTATCACTCTCATATTCATCCTTTCCACCATCATCATAATTAGACTGTCTTGGGTGGTTTTACTGCAGGTGAAGTCCTCGGGGGCCCGGGCCGGCTTCACCAAGCGCCGGCGTTCAGAGCGCAAGGTAACGCGGATGGTGGTGGTGATCGTGGTGGTGTTCGTGCTCTGCTGGCTGCCCTTCTTCATCATCAACATGGTCAATCTGGTGGTCATCATCCCAGAGTCCAGTGCCACCGCTGGCATCTACTTCTTTGCTGTCATCCTGTCCTACGCCAACTCCTGTGCCAACCCGCTGCTCTACGGCTTCCTGTCGGACAACTTCAAACAGAGCTTCAGAAAAGTAGGCTGAATATCTTCTTGGTATAAAACTGTATTAAGGTGAGGCTCAGAGTTAGATGAGAAGATCATACCATTCCCATGGCTGTTCGGTAAGAAGTTACAGCCAACAGCTGTTTAGCTTAGCTTAGCATAAAGACTGAAAGCGAAGAGAAACAACTAGCCTTGTTCTGTCCAAAGGCGAAAGAAACTCCCTATGAATACCTTTAAAACTTGCTAATTAGCCTGTTATGTCACATTTTTTTTAATCATTAGCAAAATTGTAAGTGTAAAAGTGTAAAAACAACAAGTTTGGGCTGAATGGAGGTTTACTGTATGTGCTGGACTATTTCTTGTCTGTGAGCTGTGACTGTATGGGAAGTCACCATGATAAACTATTCCTGTAAACTGCAATATCTTAAAGCACTCTCCCCTCTGTTTGAACCATATTCAAAAAAGGATTTGCAGTTTATAGATGTGTAAGTCCTCTCAGTTTAATTCTTTTAGAGAACTTTCAGACCTCTTTACACAATGACTGTATACCATTCACAATTAAATATTTTTTACACTTACATTAAAGTCAGAGTCTCTCACAGAATGTACATCTACGACAAATGAACAGATGATGAAAGGCAAACACAAAGGCACCTCAAAGTGCTTTACATAGGCAAAGAAAAACATTAGAATGATAATCAAAAAAGCAAGAAATCAGAGTAAAAAATCATATATAAAATACATTAAAACAATCAAGCATTTCATTTAGACTTGGAAAGTGCTAGATTTTGGGCACATTTGAGATTATCAGGAAATTTGTTCCATCATTGCGCCATATAGTGGCTAAAAGCAGTTTCTCCATGTTTGGTACTGACTTGAGGTTCTACCAGTTGATTGCTTTTTGTGGATCAAAGGCTCCTTCTGGGTTTATATTTTACAAAATCAGAAGTATATTTTGGTCTGGGATTATTGCGTGGTTCATAACCTTGTAGCAGCACTTTAAAAAATGTTTCTATAAGTAACTGTAAGTCAGCGTAAAAGCTTAAGAATTGGAGTAAAGTGCTCAGCAGCAGCTTTCTAAATGAGCCTTAGCTCTGAAATTAAACTGAGCAATAACTTTCCTTCATGTTGCCAAATACAATGATTTCTATCTTGTCTTTGCTTACTTGAAGGAGCTTTAATTGCATCCAGCTATTTAATTGCTTGTAGCATTGATAAAGTTAGTCTAAGGGACCACAGTCAGTTTGTCATGGTCCCTCTGTCGTGTATGATTTGACAGAGGGACCATGTACAGGTTGAATGATCAGATTTGTGGATTCACAGTTGAAAACAACATAGCCCCTCCCATTAAGATATGATGTGAACCAATTTAGGACTGTGGCAGATAATCCCAGCCACTTTTCCAGCCTATCAAGAAGTATTTTATGGCCCACAGTATCAAAAGCTGTACTAAGATCAAGCAAAACTACAACTGATGTTTTACCCAAGTCAGTATTCAGATAGATATAATTTAACAGAAGAGAAACAGAAACAGAAACAGCGCTAGAAATATCAACACCCTTGCTAATAACTAAATCCAGTATGTCTCCGTAATTGTGAGTGGGCCATTTCACATGCTGCAACAGATCAAAAGTTTCAAGAAGGCCTAAGAATTTTTTGGAAGTTTTGTCTTTGGGATTATCAGTGTGGATGTTAAAATCGGCAATTACGGCAAGGCAGTCAAACTTTGTTAACAGTTAGCAGTTTAGTGAAGTTGCCTGCAAAAGTAGAGGACTTTAGGAAGCAGGGAAGCAGGATTTTTGGTGTGTTTTAAACACATGATGATATGATAAGTGTTTGCATTGCATTGACTCTTTAAATATAGCAGCAGCGCCACCACCACCTTTCCTTTCAGGTTGAGAAACATTCATACAATCAAAGTTTGGAGGGGCTGACTTGATGAGTACTGGTGCACTGCTACACTTTCTCTGTCAGCCAGGTCCCTGTTAATAGCAGCTGATTGCATTTATATGCTCATGACTCATGTCATTGTGTAAAAATGTTCTATTGGTTCCCAGAAATCAAACTAATAGATACCTTTGTCACCTGTCTCCATTTTCCACCAAGGGTGGAGATCCTTAAACTACTGAGGTACATTATAAATGATCAGAGTGCTAATTAGACTAAATTAGAACACAAACAATAAACGATATACATTTACATACAAAACATATGAAAAGCTTATAAAATACAATGGTTTGTTATAAATCAAACTTCCCAACACTATATAGAGCTAAAACGATTGACAATTAGTTGATTCACATGAAATGATATAGTTCAGGTTTCATCAATGTGAGGATTTGTTGCTTTTCCTTGTATTTATTTCAATGATGCATTTTCACTAGTTTTGAGGTTTGGACTGTTGGTTGGAAGAGAAAAGCATCATGAAGGTGTCACTTTGGGCCCTGGGTAATTGTGACAGCATTTCTCTCAATTTTCTGAATGTACCAACCAAACATTCAATTGATTCATGGAGAAGATAAATCCAGGTGACTCCCTAATAAAAAGAATCAGTCTTAGTCCTTTACAAAATAATTAGCTCCACCTCAGCCAACTACAACAATAACATCATGTAATGTAAAGTTACAAAGTAATGTTTAACATGGTGACGGCAGCATGTGCAGATGTGACGGCCAGTAGTTCTCGCACATTTCACATCATTTTTGTTTTAGTTTGATATCTTCTCACCTTTATTACTGAAGCACATATTACCTATGACCACATTTCCCGCCTACTTACTCCCAGCTGATTATAAGGGTCAAGCCATCAGAAAAAAGACTGTTTTGAGTACACAGATTGGCATGCGTTCACAGTCTTGAGGAACACGCATCAAAAGAGATGTCGTACATTAGCAAATGTGTTAATGATGTGTCATCATTCCTCAACTAGAAAGCCTGGATGAATAGAGAGGTGAGGGCCTTTTGGTCAGGTGACACGGAAACATACAACAGCTCGCTCTATGCTCGCATTGGTCTCCTCCACACCTGGTGTCACCTGCCATGTCCACTCCGCCTCCAGAGGGCCTGACAACATCCCCGTCCGCCAAATAAGATCATGTTCCAATCAGCTTGTTTATGGTCATGTCGGTACTGACATTTTTAGCGTATCACAGGAGTGCTCTCATCTGAAGAAAGCCACCTGTACCTGAAAAGTCTGCAATGTCTAGTAAAAACAATTACCGCCCTGTGGCACTCAACCCACTTCTGATGAAGAGCTTTGACAAACTGGTTCTCTTAAAAAACATCTCAGCCAGCCTGGGTCCTTTCCAATTTGTATTCAGAGCCAACAGGTCCACAGAGAGTGCCATCTCTACTCAACCTTCACACACGTGGAAAATAACAACACCTACATCAGAATGCTGTTTTCCTGGTTTCAGCTCAGCAGTCAACACATGAATATGCAGCAAAGTGCAGGAGCGACAAAGCGACATAAAAAGAATGTAAAAAAGAATAATACCTTTTTAAGTCGTCCCTTTACGCCACTCTCTCTCTCTTGGGTCAAAAATCAAGCTGTTCCACTCAGTGCTCCCTGCAGAGGCCTCAAGCACTTTGGTTGTGCTGCAGTGTTTTTCTGTTGAATTAGTTTTTTCCGGTTGGTGTGTTATTGACTTTGCATCGTCTCTGTATTTCTGTGTTTGCTGCAAATGCATTTGTTCTGGCTTTCAGCAGCAGGTGTTTTCATTTGCAGCATGTCTCCACTGTCGTATTTGTTTTGGATGTGTTGTTGAATTTACATAATTTCTGTAGCTGCAGCATGTTTCTCCAAATGGAAATGTGATGTCTACCATACCTTGCCCCTACAGATCTGACCCAGGGACACTGAGATGAATAAGCTTAAAGCAACACATTGAGTCAGTTGCCAAAGGAATTGCCTAATTTTACACCAAAGTTTATGTCATTAAAACAATATAAAAGATGAAAAGACTTCTCTTGTTTTCTGTGGCCAGATGCTGTTCTCTTTTCATGTGCATGTGGTCCGTGGTCCTTCAGCACAATGGCTGTTGTTCCTGAGAATTTCCAATGTAGTCTCAGAGCCTTTACAGGTGGTTGTTGTTGTTGTGGCCCTGCAGGTGCTGTGTGTGAGGAGCATGAGGTGCAAGGCCAGTGGCGTAGACGATGGCGACCCCAGCGCTCCACGGAGCGAGAAAACCACCGCACACGACTGCATCCTGCTCTCTCCTCGTAACCAGGTCTACCACGATCCCCAGAGCAGCCAGGTACTCTGTGTGTGTGCTGTTGTGTGTGTAGGCAGGGGGTGTTTTGGGGCAAAAAAAGTGGGAATTTAGATGACAAAAACAGACAAAAAAGTCTGTCAGAGAGATCCATACACTGATATGGGAGACGTCCTCTAATCAAGTCCAACACTTCCGAATGAATCAACAGGCAGGTCCACGTGTGGAGAGAGCAGCTTATAGAAGAAAAATGGTAAATGAATGCTGCTGTGGAGGCAATGATTAGGCAGGAGTGAAAGATATGAGATTAGTTTTGTGTGTGTGTGTGTGTGTGTGTCTGAAGGAGAGGGGAGGTCAGAAAAGGAAAAAGCTTGACTTGAGGCTCAGGAGCACAGGGCTTCATAGCGTCCATTTAGATAACTTGTACAAGCGCAGTGAGGTGCATTAGACTGACAGAGTGGCTCCGGTGACACACTCCCAAAGCTCCTTCAGCAGCTTCAAGGTTATAAAAAAACTACAACTTCCTCCATGAGACACAGAGTTAGAGTGTGAGAGTTAGTGAAAGATTTGAGAGTGTAAGTGTTTAATCATTGATGAGTATGGATCTCTGGTTATTCCCAGAACGTAAATCTTCAAGTCATATCTCTTCATCTTCGTGCTTCCTGAAATGCAGTGAGTAGCAAATTAATACTAACAAGCACACACACACACACACACGCACACACACAAATCATCCCGGTTTTGCCTCAGGCATTGCCCTCACCACCGACGAATAAGTCAAGCCAATCCTGATTGATTGGATGACACCTGTGGTTAACATGGCAACAGCATGTACAGTTTAATACCACAGAGCTGAGGGGTCAGGTTTACATGAGCAGTAATGCAGCTCTGATGGTGTAAAGAAAAGTGAAGAAAGTGAATTATAAACAGGGAGGCTTTTATCAATCAAATGAAATGAATGCTAATTACATGCTGTATCGTTTCGTGTGAAGTCCTCTTATGTGAGGCTATTTATATCAGTGCAGGAATGGCAGACCAACAATGAACACATTCCCAGACATAATTACTGAATGCAAATTCATTGAATAACTGTTGCACTGCAGTAAGTCAGCCATAAATACTATCATGACTGGTTTTTAATTTGTTTAATTTTTGTTTTGTTATTATTATATCTTTGCTGTTTTGTGTTGTGTTTTATTAAGGCTGTTTTTTGTGACCACACATAGATTCAATCTGCTTCTGAATGCTGAAAAGTTGTGATGATTATCAACTTCACATGCTCATGAATATGAATTCAAATCTGTATGTTTTTGTTGGGAGAATGACAGAGAGTAATGAGGAAAAATGCAGGCACGGCTGCACCACGTTCATGCTATTTATTGGAAAAAATTGTTTATGATAGGCTTGTTATTATTCAGCTTTTTTTGTTATATTGTCCTTGAGGTGTGGGAGTGGTCCTCAGTCTGGAGGTTGGAAATCTCTGCTTTAATCTTAATGTAATTAACTTTTTTCTCTCTCTCTCTCTCTCTCTCTGTTTCCACCTTCCCCTCCCACTTGTCGTCATCAACATGCCACCCCTAATTTTTTCATCCTCCCACTGCTTTTGCCTTTTCCCCTCTCTTAAGATCTCTCCTCACCCTCCAGGCTCGCCTACCTCTCACACAGCAGCAGACCTGCACCGCGCCACCTCTCCATGTCTATCTCCTTCCACTTGCCCGGGAAACGGACCCACAAGTATCACGATAACCTCCAAAGTGGCCTCTATGGTAACTTCCATGGTAACCCCAGCTGAACTTCCCACCATCACTGCCCTGACTACGCCCTCCTCCGCTGCATCCATAGCTCCGCGGGAACAGTAGCCAAGAGAAGAAGAGGAGGAAAACATGATATGAGACTATGGAAGTAGAAGCTGGGGGGCTGGGTTAGCTAGAAAAAATGGCTGATGTTTGTCTGCATCTTGCTAATACAATGTAAAAATCATTTTCATCAACTGTTTTTCAGACACACTAACGCTCATTCTAAATGCATTGCTACATTTATTTTCCATCTTTTGCGAAACAACCTCATGAATATTTTTCACGTTACATGTCAGTCTGTACCTGTTTGAATCACCTAGCTGTTCCAAATCCCATTTTTCTTTCCGTTCAGCCATCCGACATAAGTGCCTTTTCAGCAGCTCTCAGCTATCATCACAGCTCCTAAATGGACACAGGACCCTTTACATCTTCCTCTCCTTCTCTGGTTATCTGTCACGCATGTCAGAATGTATTTACTTTTCAGAACCAAAAATGGCATTGAGGATATATTCAGACCCAGTGAGGAAGATTTCCTGCAGGCACAGAATATCAGAGGTTTATTATTTGGCATTGCAGCTTTAATTTTTTGCAACCACAGTCTATAATTTAGGCTAAAAAGCAGTTAATCAGACTCCCATTCACCTCTGTTCCTTTAAGTTTATTTAAATGGGTAAATTGTGCGGAATGAAGCTGACATCTGTACAGCTTACTTTATGCCTGCTGCAAGTCTTTGTGCAAACATGTAGCCGGCGCTGAACACAAAACCTCTGACCTCTTTGTATACGTGCCTCTTAATGTGTGGCTTTGTGCATTTAGGTATCACATACGTGTGTGCGTGCGTGCATGTACACGTGTGGCTGTTTTGCACGTATGTACATACATAATTTCTCCCTGCGGACGCCATCGTGCTGGTAAATCCAGGGTTTATAGCAGCATATGATGTCGCTGGTCTTATTGTGTGACCATGCTTTTGTGCTGCGTCTTGTTTACTGTAGGGTAGCTGCTGTTTCTCATCAGGCTGGCAGCTCAGTACCTCAGCTGTCATCGCCGCCATTAGCTTTGGCCTTTGAAATGCTTATGGTATACCGCAGATGTGTCCGCCCTTGAATTTGTTTTCTTAAATGTCCTATGATGATTTTGGGACAGGATGGGGAAGATTATACCACGGCCACAGAACATCTTTTTCTCTTTCTGATTGGCTGTTAGGTGCTCTTTAAAATCAAATGACAATAACATTTCCAATCGACAAACCCAGCTGACCATTACAGCAATATATATATATATATATATGTATATATGTATATATATATATATGCTGACTAGTGAAACAGACCTAAATATGATCAATTTGACTAAAAACTGTAAATTTGAACATTTCTCCTGTCGTTCAGTAAGTGGCCACTGTATTTGTTACTTTTGTATGATAGGATACCTGAAGTGTTGCTTGTATTATTGCTTATGTAATCGGTTTCTACTTTCAGTCATTGTGGTTATTCAGTAAAACATTCATGAGTTTATTATAGTAGCACATATTGGAGTGAGAACAGCTTTAGAAAATACCACTGATGGATGGTTGTTATTTTACAGCCACTTTTCATCTGTGTAAAAAAAGAAAAATTCAATAGTGGCAGCTGAAAAGAAGCTAATGTCAGGTGAATATTATAAGTGGTGGCAATGAAAGTGGTGCTGGCAGAGAAACTAATGGAAGATATCATGCAAATACAGAGACTATTGTGTATATTTTATCACGTTATTTATAGCTGTTCGAATGCTTCAGAGCTGTATGTTTATTGGGTTTCTTTGGAATAAAATTGTGTGATTAAAACCAGACATTCCTGCTCATTGCTGTTTCACAAACGCACCCTCACATTCGCAAACTGTCACTGTCAATCTACGGACATTATAGAAACACAAGCAATCTGCAATCAAAGTCCTGCGTTCAAAAATGTACTCAAGTAAAAGTACAAAAGTATTTGCATCAAAATCAGCTTGAGGCAGGGTTTCAGCACATGTACACGCTTGTGCACTTAATCACTTGCACATATTGGGACGAAGTCTAAGATTTAAAGATACAGCCTGACTACACCACCCCGGGTCTTCCACCCAGGGATATAACTCACAGTTTCACCATAACAGACTAACCCAATAAATGGCACACACGTTCATTTATTGATCAAAGTCAAAGACGTGTTTTGTTGTTTCCAATATCCAAACTATATAAAAACAAAAAGAAACAAAAGAACACGAGAACCTATTGTACTCCAGACACATACATAAATAAAGACACACACACACACACACACACACACACACACACACTTGACTTGATTATCATTTCTGCCAGCGGCTGGTAGTTGAAGCAGCATGGTTCAATCTGATTTATTTGATGCGCATACAGGCGTCCCATCTAGTGCAAATCTGATCATTTTGTACGAGCCAGTTGTTAAGAAGATTCCTTCTGCATCCAAATCACAGTGAGGTAGGCATAGAATAAGTAATCCCACCTTTCCGAGTCTAGGGAACTGTTCTCTACCGCATGCTCAGCTCTTCCACGGATCAACTACATGTCTATATGATGGAATTGTTTTTTTCTCCAATACTCACCAAGTCACTTTTCCAGACGGTGTCAGGACTGTCAGTTCCTCCAGACTCATCTGAAACCCTGCCCTGGATCCTTGAGTCCTCAGTGTTCTATCCTAATAGAAAGAAACTGCAGAATCTCCCTGTTTCATACCTCAGGGAGCAGTCTTTTCTCACCCGCCACCGTAGCTGGGGAAGTGAAAATCAGGGTTCACTAATTCGCCTTTGGACAAAGTACATCACATCATCTACAGTCTTGTTCCTGCCTGAATTCAACCTCAGCATGTGGCAATGGGGGATCCTTCAGATGTAGCCTCTTAAGTGTATATTCTGGAGACCTTAGGGGAAGCCTGCTGCTGCTTTGTAGAATTTAGTGTGACATCCCCTTGAGGGAATCTCACCAGCTTCATGCGGCCTCATAAGCGTGGCCTTGTAGCCAGTCCACTTCCAAGGTTATCCAAAATGGATAACAGGCTATTTCTCACCGTTGCACCATTTTGCACACATAATATACCTGTAGACTATTTCAACTGGTCAAATAATATATTACGGCCAGTTTTATGCCCCTAGTAGTTGATTTTCCTGGTCCTGAACATCAACACGCTCCAAACTTGTTGTTCTGAAAGCTGAAGGCTTTGACATCAGCCTTCAAATGAATGTCCTCACCTCAAATACAGAAAACACTAACTGGTGGTGGTGGGGCAACAGATTAAAGTAGCAGAATGTGGCTGGTAGAAAAGGAGAACACATCCTCAAAACTGTCAAAGAGCCGTCAAACACGTGACTTCCTTCTCATTTAAAAGGCAAAAAATGGTTTCAATATTTGATAGCAAAACTGTTTTATGCATTTTCCAGTAATTATTTAGAATGGGACTACAAACCAGTGGGTCTAAAATAGCTCTCTGTGGCTGACAGCCAGATCCAAACTGAGCCACCTGAGGCTCGATTGCTGAAGTACCTCTGTGTACGTAGTGTCACAAAACGCGCAGATCTGAGTAGAATAAAATGTGTATGTCAGAGAAGCCCTTCAAGCTATTTCTTTATCACTGCTGTCTTATGTGAGGATAACTTGCCATCAAGCATGCTCTTCCCTGTAGTGCTGGATTTAAATAAGCAAGATCCATACAGAAATCTTTGATATCAAAGCCTGACAGTTGTGACTGTCGAGCCATTACCTCAGAGTGCACCAAACCACCGTTATTGTGTACAATGTGCCAGACAGGACCCTGCTCATTCCTGGCTGCCAGATTGACACATAGTTGACTCACTGATACTGAATCCTTCCAGCAACTCATTCATTTTGCTGAATGTGGCCCTGCAATGCTGCAGCTGGTCCCTGATGTCAGGCCCTTGTCGGGAAATTGTTGAATCAAGACCTGAAACATTTAATGGTCAGTGGATTCATCTTCAGTCTCCCTGTGATATCTCAAATCTGTCCAATACTGAGTGTTTGCAATTCTGTGTGGCTTCTTGCATTTATTGCTCATGAGTTGTAAGAATATACAATAGATTCATTTTACATAGACTTAACTCAGCACTCATGGTCAGCATGAATAAACACACTTGCCAGTATTGTTGGACACATCAATGGGCACAGAGAAGGGCTGAGCACAAAGATTTTCTAACAGCTCATCCAGCACAAAAATCAATGTATCAATTTAATAACAGGTTGGGCAAAACTCAATCATTGGATTTTAACCTCTACTGAATTACCAGACACAGACAAATACAACAGATTTGATTCAAACTATATTGAATTTGGGAAATCTAAAGTTTTATATAAAGGTCCTGAAAATATATTCTCTCAGTCAGTTTCTTACTGTGATCAGTTGGATCCAACTTGAAGACCATATTTTCTACCAAGAAAATAGAACAATTTTGGTCATTTTGATTGAGAGACTTCAGTGTTTCTGAACTTTTTTCCCTCACAGCTCTTCTCTCTGGTTTAAAGTGGACAGGGTAATGTCATGTAGTGTTGCACTCCAATCAGGATTTAGAAACATTTGACTGCGTGTTGCCTATTTGTGTGTTTTTTGGACATGTTGTCTGTCAAACCTGATCGAATCACACCCACACAGTCCTGATGAGTTTCTGTGTGTGCATTTCTGGTGCTTATTTAGTCATGAATATTCAAGGTTATAGAAAGATTTGAAATGTTTTTAAATTTCAGGGGTTTTCAAAGGTACATTTTTCCATAATGAGTAGACTTTGTTAAACTAGTTCGGTAGTGTGATGAAATATTCTAAACTCAAGCTTCACTTCAGGCTCCGGTGTCATCACTTGACCTCTGGGGGAACGCCATCAACTTGAACCAGTCACAGCATTGACTGAATAATTTACTCCACAGGAGAGGAATAGCAGAAATCAGGTCCTTATTCTGTGTCGTTATGTGACTGTGTGTGTGTGTGTGTGTGTGTATGTGGGTTTCTTCTTTCCCAGAAAGGTTTTTGGAGATGGCCCATCTTCTTAATGACCACAGACTGGATGTCACCTGACATCCAGTCTGTGGTCATTACTTATTACTTACTACACACTGACACAGGCAAATGTACACACTCTTAATAGCATAATGTAATAAATTATACATTCTTAAATGAAATTATTTATATCATTCAGTCCCCTAGGACTGATATCACGACCATGCATATGTGCACGCATGCGTTTCAGAGCGGACCATGGATGTTTTGTCCAACATGGATCAATTGAGGGAAATATTATATCCTATGTGAGCATCCCTGCTAAGAAGATTGTTTCCATCTTGGTTTATATGATTGGCTGTCAGCAGGATTTATCTTACAATTTGCAATAAATTGACATGAAATTTGGTGGACAGCCGCTGGCCAAGGAATAATTAATCAGATTTCAGCGAGAAGGTGAATCCAGTGGGAGAGAAGGACATGTAGTAAGAGATAGCAGTTATTCAGTCTCGGAACCCATTAGCTATCGTCTGAGACTATTTAGCCTCTGGAGGCAAGGGCTGATGTGTGTGTGTGAGTCCAGCATAGGCATAGGATATCTGGTTAACAGATATCTGGACTTACTTTTTTCCTCTCTTTTAGGCTAGTCTCTATAAACAGATATCTGCATATGAATGCAGATACATTTTTAAAAAGCTGACAGATGATAAATCGAATCGTAAGATGACACTGAAGGGTTCGGAGATGGTATTTCAACTAATGTGTTCCACTTTTGCTCTCTTTATGTGGACCGCCTGCTCAAGCGTAATTGGTCATTACTACTCAGCCTTCAAACAGACTACAGATGGAAACCAGAACACCTCAGATACAAAAAAGCTTCTCCCTTGCCTATAGATTCTCTAATCAAATGCAGATATATGATTATAGAGGTAACCTGTAATTTAACTGGTATGAGACTGAGTCTTGTTTGCTCACCATATCATCTTTTACTGACAACAGCACTGTAGAAGAGGTCGCTTGTATTACTATAATAATTACTGTCTTTCAAAGTCTGAGTATTTCTATTTGAGAAAAAGTGTCTCTGAAATGTGAAATTTTCTGTGGTCTGAACAATATCGTTGACCAGTCCAAGTCATCTTCAGTCCAAATCCTGAAATCATTACTGCATTACATTTATACAAGAGAGACACTATTTGAGAGTGACAGTAAATTCAAGCACTGATGCATGTTGGTGCAGGTCTTTTGTGCTCCTTCTACTCGTGTAAAAAACCTGTCTATATACCTTCCTACTCTTTAGAAATGTAACGCTTTCAATTAATGAATTTATCTTTTATGAATTATCTTTTATTTAGCGACCATTATTATGTTACACTCATAAATTATCTTCTAGATCACCAACCACACAAACTCAGAGACAAATCTTAATAACATTTTCATTCTTTTACATCTGGACCAGTAATTTCCAAGTAATAACTGAAGAATCTTACTACACGGTGTGTCGTTTGTGGGCTGTAAGTCACTCACACACTGCTCCTTTTGTGCACCCAGCCATCACTTCAATGCTCTCGTTATTTCTCCGTACAATTGTGATTGTCAAATCACGCTGCGTTCTTCTGGAGGCTGCTCTTCTCTCTGGATTAAGACGTTATACTAATCTCCTGGAGTTTGACTGTCACTCACTATATCTGTGCACAGACTCACGGGCTGAGTGATGTTCACTCCACTGAATGACAGATAAAAAGAATGATAATGTCAGCAACTGAAGCCACATTGACATTATCCTACAGAGGAACAAACAATGATAGATGAACTGGACAATGAGGATATTAACACAGGAAATGCATAAAGGAGAACATTTATTGCAAATTTAACTTTTAAACTTAAAGCCCCTGTGTAGGACAGAGATAGGAGGAGGTGCTAAATTTAGACATTTCAATTCCCACAGTGGAAATGCTTGTTTTAGACAATATGTGACACATTTCAAGTTTGATAAATCATAAAAAAAATCCCATAAGACTGAAGTTCATGCCTGACTTTGGAAAACAACAATGAACAATCTCACCACGAGGCCAATTTTGTCACTAATCCAGAGCTTTCCACGTCACATGAGCTTCATCAGTATATTGAGTTGCACTGTTGTCATGGAAATGTTCAATTTTGCCCATATTTTTGAGCTCTTCAAGGAATTTTTAAGGAAAATAAAACTACTAACTGTACCTTGTAGTAATATTCTGTGATTGTGATTCCAAGGTCAAGAGTAAACTCTCAATCTTAAATTTGAAGCAAACATGGACTAAAAAAAAGTGAAGTGCTTGGATAAATGGAAATCTGAACATCTACAATTCTGGACAGACTTCATTTGCTCAGATTGAGTAATATGATTGAAAGCTCTAGAACAGCTACTAAATGGATCTTGAAGTGAGAGTGTTTTGTCAGTTGCCCAGGAATAACTGAATAATCTCTCAAAAAGTGAGAAATATGGACAATGTGTAGTGACTGCAAAATCAAGTTCTTTCAGTTTTGTAGAATTTAAAAGGCGACTGAGAAAAAAGAGCCAATGTACACAGATGGCATAAAGAACACAAAGAACTGAATGTGAAAGAGTGATAATCTGAGAGAAGAACAACTAAGGAAGCAGAACAATTCAAATATTTATGCTTAGAAAAAGGGAAAATTCCTCCTGGACCTCTTTATTATGGAGGTGCCAGTCTATTAAGAACTTGGCAAGAAAAAATAAGACATTATGCATTCCCATGGTGATAGACCCCGACCATGCAGTGATTATTTTTCGGTTTTGTTTCTTCAATATTTTAGGTTAGTCAGCTGCTTAAGCAATTTGTAAAGCTGCAGATTGCATGTGAACACATAACTGTGTTAATTGTGTGCAGTGAACACGGTTCAGACCAATACACTGAAGACGCTGCACACTGTAGCTTCTGAATCAAACATCATCAAAATAGGAATAACTGTATCCAAAGCTGTTTTTTCAAACCACGTTCCTGATTCCTAATCGTTGCACTTATGGCAAGGTCAGAGCAAAAAGAGCTACCTAGTTGCTGTTTAATGACTTGCTTTGTTGGCTTGGTTTCTGTTGACCTTTAGCTCCGTTTTTTACTAACAAACACGCTTAGACACCAACACACATGTGCAGTCATGAGCACACACAGAAAACGAGGAAAGGCAGGCACACACTCCTGTCCACATACTCAAGCTGATACTTTCATAGCTGCTACTGTGCTCCGTGAGGTTGTTGTAAATGTAAACGGTAAATGGACTGTACTTGTTTAGCGCCTTTCGAGTCTTTTTGACCATTCAAAACATTCACATTCACCCATTCATACACTAATGGGAGGTTGCTTTCCCTGCAGTCAGGAGGGAACTAAGATAAGACAGTAAGATGAAAGATAAAGTGGCTGCATGTATGGATTTCAACAGATAAAGCAGTGAGAGGAATTTCTATGAGACGTATTATGCCCAGAGGACACATGCTGGGTTAAACAACAGACAAGCGACAGAGAGAGAAATGTTGCTGTGGCTCATCACTGGCAAACTATTGATTGGAACACTATCTGCAGGTTGACAATGTGCAAACACACACACACACAAAGAGACACCACAGAAAAGATTAAAGGGCTGGCAGGTGCAGGCGTGCATGTGTGTTTCCATCCAAGCAGCATTCAGTCCATTGGTGGCTACTGTTGCTGTTCTCCTCTGGATTTTAACTCTCCGTGAACTCCGCTTATATCAACCAAAGAAATCAATAATCTGCAGAGACTGGCTAAAATGGTGGGCACTATTGACAGATCATATTAAAAACAAAATGGAGTAAAGTATGTGTTTCACATCTTTCTCCCTCAGTTCCGCTCTGCCTTTGCTTCATCCTTTCAGATTTCAATGGAAGGTCTTGCTCTCTCATCTCCTTGATGTACACGCTACTGCTACTCTTTATTTTCTTAATTCAAAGATTTGTCCTTTTATCAGACATCACTGGAAAGACTTTTGTCTTTCCAGTCATGTCCTTTGGCCTCCTTTGACTTGGCTTTGTGTAGGCTGACAGAGAGTAAACATCATCTACAGTCCTTCTCTATGGATGGTGGAGTACACCTGCCTGCCGATCAATAGCACGTCAATATCTGTCTTTCTGACCTGTGCTGCTGGAGCCGCTGCTCAGCCAATCAGTGTGATTTTGAATCTGCTCGGCTGCACTGATGAGATGTGTCATTTCCCCAAGATTCATCACTGTCCAATCAGTGGATTAGTGAAGACATCGGTCGGCTCTCATGGTCAAATGGAAAAACAATCAGCACGGAACAGTCTGGATCAATCAGTGAAACGATAAAACACAAAATAAGTGAGCTGCACCATTCCTTTCTCCTGGTTTCATCAAAACGCACTCAGAGATATGATGTCAAATACAATGCAGACAAAGTCCTCTCCATCATTTTCATTTTTGGTAAGATTCTGTCACACCAGCATTTAAAATGGTAAAATACTGCAGCAGAATCAGTGTCTGTCAATAAAGCTGCTATGCTTTGTGTATTCACTCACAGGGGCCAGGTAGATACAGTATGTGTGAATATTTCATGTTGAGTTCTACTTTGGTGAACTTTGACTTGCAGATTTCACACCAAGCGATAACAAGTCACCATGATGATGTCGCAGAACAAATATCTAGATACAAAGTTTTTAGATGCAATCGTCAAAATAAGGGTGGTGGAGTAAAAAAACTGTCACTATATGTTGGATCTTCACCTGGACCGTCCCTCTGACAGCTCTGACAAATCAAAAGTTCCTCTTTTTCAATTCATTGGCAAAACTCACCGCACCAGATTTCAAAGATCTTCTCAAGTCCACTTTCACTGTGTCATCACTTCTGTTCTCTGTTACTTTGGTTCTCACTCCCCCTGTTGTGTTGTGTTTTGTGGTCTTGTTATTCAGTCGTTGACTCGTGTCTCATCTTGCAGTGGTCTAATCTTGTCACCTTTCTTCCTGTCTTGTGTGTTCTCCCACCCTTGTGACTGTCTGCACCTGTTCCATCTTCACATCCCTCGCCAGCCTCCCCTTCTTACACTGGCCCTGATCCTTTGTTCCTTGTCACTTCATCTTCAGTTCATAACTCGTTTCAGTTTTTGTATTCTGCTCCCGTGTTTTTTGTATCTGTACCTTGGATCAACACCTGAGGGGCTTACTGTGAAGTGAGTGTAGTGGGTCAGCGAGGTATGCTGAGCCTAAAGCCAGGGGTTTCAGCTGTCATGATTCTCTTTTAACATGGCGAGATCACAGCAACATCTGCTGCAAACGTAACCTGGTCCAGAGTAAATTATGTTCAGAGTTTTGACTTAAATCAGCAGTTGAAAGCGCTGCCCTGTTTTTATATTCTCTATAAGCGATGTAGAATCTCAGCTGAGGGAACCGTATACTGTACATGCAAATATGTCAACCATACATTAGTAATTCCACTAAACAAGGTCGTGGAGCACAGCACGTTGTCATGGGAACCTTCACATTTACTCACTGCACACTTCACTGCTGCAAAAAATGTGTTTTAGAAATGTTAATATCAATAAATGTTACACAGCAGATCATCCATACATCTAAACAATGAAGGCTCAGCAGGCACAGTCCTCTGTGGATCATGTTTCTATGATTGGTCTGTAGCTGCCAGGTCTGTGTTACACTGTTGCTATTGCAGCTAATAGAACAGATTTCCAAATGAAGTCTTTATCATGCATAATTAAACATATTCAATCAATAAAATTTGTTTTACTTTAATTTGGCCAAAAACTAAAGTGATTTCCATGTATCCTTCATTATGACCTCAATGAACTCAACTGAGTGTGTTTGAATGGGCTGAATGTGCAGCTGCCACGTGACACTTAAAGGAGATCTGAATCCTAATGAAACTGCCTGATAAAATGAATATTAAATTAAAAGATTCTGTTCAGTTATTATTTATTGTAGAAAACTGATTATTCTTCCTGAACTCAGTAACAACATTGACCAGCACTCTATGTAACAACAGTCAGTTCACATAAAACTCAACTGTGTCAGACCCCTGAGGTCCCTTATAGGTGCCATGTTGTAACCCGTACTCTAAGTAGCATGGGTTACTACAATCACAACATCTACTACAACAAACACAGTAGCATATTGGCATTAGGACGACGTTATGATCCTTGCAATACTCTTTCACCTGGACCTTTGTTTGTTCCAAAGTAAAAACACACTCATACCTCAGAGTCAAGAAACGATGTTGTTCATCTATCCTCATTTTCTTAACATCTGTACCCGTCCAAGCAGTATATGATCTCTTCAAAATGCATCATAGCAGATTTATAAAATGGTGCAGAACTGATCTTCCCCTAAAAGAGAGCTTTGTTGCTCAGTAGGTCCCACTGTTAATGTTAATAATAGAGTGATTCCAGGTTGTTACCCTCTTGTTCCCTAACTTCACATCATGTTCCCTCGTACCTACATGTGTGTTTCTGCATGAACTGTACTGCTACACCTATGAAACGTGACACTGTAGATTAGGAAGTATTATGCTTACCTTTTGGATACTATGTCTTAAAGGCAAAACAGGGGAGCTGGTTAATACCTTTAAAGCCGTATCGAGTCAGCTTAGGAGATAATGAAGGCTCAAAGAGCAGAAGAGAGTCTCCAATCGAAGGCAGAGGAGAGAGAGACACAAAGAAATAGGTAAAAAGAGGAGCTCGTGACACCCATTTACCTCTACACGGTAATGTCTTGTCTGCTCTGATCACACAGGCGACAGTAATGACTGCCATAGCAGTTGTGGCGTGGGCTCTCTGATATAATTAGAGCACTCTTTGCTGTCTGGAGGAGAAAGAGTGTCAACTTGAAGCCCCTTCAGAAACCCTTTTAGTGTGTGTGTGTGTGTGTGTGTGTGTGTGCTCGAGCATAAACATGTCTTTGTTTGTTTAAAAGCTGAAGCCCCCACGGTGAGATTAAGAGACTTCTGGGCTAGACAGCGAGTTCTGAAATGAGATGAGGAGCAGGGGTGTTGAGATATGAAAGGCCACGCAGTCAGTGGTCTGCGTTTATTGCAGCTCCACAGCACCGGCTTCACTCTCTCTCTCTCTCTCTCTCTCTCCCCTGTCTCCTCTTAACACTCTCCGCTGGTCGTTTCTCATCTCTTCACAGCTCTCCTCAGCCCTCTTTACTGTACTCAGCATCAAGCTGTTGCTCCTTTCCTCCTCGTTTATGACCTCCTTTTGTGCAAAATCATAGTGGCATGTGTCTTCCTCTTAATTTCAATTCAGATGTCTTTATTGGTGTGAAATTGAAGAAATTACTTCCAACAACGGTAATAATAAGTCTAATCAGTAAGGACTAATCAACAACAACAATAAACAGCATGTAAAAGTACCTCAACTTTAATGTTAAGTATTGAACATAATGTATAATACAGTATAATGCACGTGTCCCCCAGAGTGCAGAGGAAGTGCACTCTGACACACACACACACACACACACACACACACACACACACACACACACACACACACACACACACACACACACACACACACACACACACACATATATAAACACCTGTAACAGCAGCAGGAACTCACAAAGCTTCACAACTTTTTCACACTGTAATGAGCCTCAAATGGTCTCTGTATTGACTAATTCTCCCCTGCAGGCATCTGGTGCTGAATCCGCTAGTGAACAACAGCTTTCCTGCTGGGTTTCTCTGTGCATGGCATCCGATTGTGTTTACTGGGCACCCCAGCTGTGATTCAGCCCTGTTTTGATGGCTAGAATATATTCATGCATGGAGTAATGTCTCCGGAGTTCAGCTCCTATCTTTCTTCAAGCTCATTAAAAGGAAAATTACTAGTCAGCTGCTTGTAGTTCTGTTGTGGTTCACGTATGATTTGAAGGATGAACACATATACAGTTTTCTCCTAAGGATCCTAACATGACTGTGTGCTGTCGCTTCAGCTGAAAGTTCACAGAAATAATAAATTCACTTCAAATAGTACAAAATTAACTAAAAAGATCGGCTTTATGGGGAAAAAGGGGCCTTAAAAGCCTTAGTGATGAGAAGGAGGCTGCATGCTATCTGTACATTCCCAGGTGTAGTTAGGCAGAATTTATACTGGTTTTTATGTTGCCTGGCGGCTCTTCTCTTGTAAATCCAGCATTTTCTCACTTTGTTGGAATGGCTTCTTTGTGTCCTTTTCTGCAGCAGAGTAGTGACTATCAGTCCGCGGAGGTGAGGGGATAAAAACAAGATCTCTGCACAGAGGAAGTACTGACGTGCTGATTCTGTAGACAAACAGGACGGACATATGCCGTGTCTGAAACGTGAGGAATCATGAATAACTTGTTGAGGAGAACACCAAAGTAACTGTATGTTTAAGACTATTATTATTACCACGCAAGTTTCTGATTTGAGCGACAGAAAATGTATTAAATCTGTCAGTTGTGTTGAAATTTGCAGCAGCAGAATCTATTAGTATCGCTGGTTGTATTTTATTGTGTTGGAAGGAGAAGCATCTGCGATAGTTTAGTTTTCTAATAACATAATAACAGTGTATAAAATGAATGAAAACAGTGGGAAATGGGTCACTTGAATCTGCAGCTTTAAGGTGAGTTTCAGCTCAACGTCCAGCTGTACACTCCTCAACCAGACCAGGAAAATGGAGCTAAGATAAGATAAGATAAGATAAGATATTCCTTTATTTATCCCACAATGGGGAAATTTCAAGTCAGCAGCAGTTCTGATTCACACATACAAAGAAAGGGAATAAAAAATATAAAATATATATATGTTTACATGTACAGTATATACAAAAAATAATGTATGGTGAAAGAATGAAAGAATGAGGTGAGATAGAAAGGCTATTGCACATGGGGAAAATATAAAATATATAAATATATATGAAATACACAAGAGTGCATAAGGGACTTATATTCAATAGGAGGACAGAAACATAATGTCACTCTGTAGTGGTTGACAAGTTCATAATATCAACTTAAAGTGTGATGATACGTCACTGTTATGTTCACAACTTGTTTCCGCTGCCTTCACAAGGTCAAAGAAATCAGTTACTACAGGTTTAAGTATTCTTTACATTGTTTTTTTTCCCCCTATTTTTCCTATTTGTTTAATTTTTTACAACAGACCAATAGCATTGTTTGACAAAAAAAAGAATCCACTGTCTGCAGTTGTCACAGGCCTGTAATAAGATGGTCCACTCATGTCGTTCAGAATTAAGGAAATGTCCGAAGTCATCAATAGTCTTCCATAAGGCTTGGCAGACAAAGCTAGCGAGCTGGTAGAAAAGAAGGCGGAGAAAGTGCAGCCAAAATTTGAGCCACAGATACCCAGCGTGAAGCACACACCCACTGAGCTGAAAAACAAACGTCACACAGACTCATTCAAATATTGAGCTAAACGTAACAAAGCACAGCCTTTGAGCTACGTGAGCTGTAACTCTGAGCTAAAGGTAACGGTATGTTAGTGGCAGTTATTTTTCTTGTGTTTATATGATTGTGAATTTTTAACAGAGTTGTTTATTTGTCTATTTGACTGAAAAAAGTTGAGGGAGGCTGGCGGTCAGCATTTGTGAACAGAGCAGACAGGAGACCCAGCCTGGGAGCCGTGGTGGCGATGGCTGGTCTTCGCTACCGTAGACTAGTTTCCCCAATGTTGCATACCCTGTCTTTAATGATATAGGTGACTCTCTTATTATGTGATTCTGCAAAGTGAGATACAAAGCCGTACTTTTTAGAAATTTCATGTCATTGTGATTTGCATGAATGGCAGACCTACTGCTGCCCTTGAAAAGAGACTGGTCGAACAAACTTTATTTCTATGTAGTGACAGTGCTACAAACATTGTTCAGCTAACATTGGCAAATGGACTTCATGTAAAGCTGAGTCATTTCTTCGTCTTGCACATCTTCTGTGCAAGAACATACTGTGGCCTTATTAATGTCCTCTATTCTGTGATTTTTATTGTGAAGCTACTGTGACTTTCATGCTTAAAGTCCTTCTTTTTGTAACTTTTTGTCCTTGTCTTGGTCTGCTGTTTCTGCAGCAGTGATTCACACATTCACCTTTCCCACCTTTCACACCTTTCCCTCACTGTCCTGTGCTGCAAATTACCTGGATTAAAATAGATCCTTATAACAGAGGACCTGCTACTCTACACTCACAGTGCTGCTTGTTGTCTTTCCTACAAGTGGCCTTGACACAGCTCCTCCATCGTGAGACCTAGAGTTGCATTCAGGTTGACTTCACTTGTCGTCTTTTTTTTGAGCTGTCAATGACGCGATCTACAAACACAAGACATGAGTCCTTCCGGGCCTCAGCAAGGGAGCAAAGAGGAGGGATTGAAACAAAATTGGATTCGAGTGTCAGTCACTGCCAGTGCAGCCATAATAATCTTCCATCAACTTGAGTGGATGAGAGCATGCAGCCTGAGAAAGTGAACGTTTATAGTTTCAGAACCATTAACTTCATGTTGTCCAGCAACCACAGTCTTAATTAGAGAAGAAAATAGTCTCCACATATTACCGTGCACTCAAAGCAATTAGCTGTATGAAAAGTGCTGTGAGTGTTTGAAAGCTTTTTTTCACTCCTGGGTTTCATCTCTCTCCCGAAAAGAATTCCTGCACATGTTATTTATTGCTGAAATAGTGCTTTAAATGGAGTTTTTCTGTTTAAAAAAGTGTATTTCTGTATATAGTTGGAGATATTCTCCATCTCGCTCTCTGAAATGAAGCCACAAATAAAACAATATCTATCAGAGACTTAATGTGTATACAACTTTACTCACCATTACAACCAGTTTTACCAGTTCATGACAAAAAACATTTTACATGAAACTCAACGGGCACCAGGACCAAAAACAAAACATAGGGAAAAAACTGCTCTCTGCTCGTGTGGAACCCTACAAGGAGCATATAACGTTAGCATAGATAGCATATAGCATTTTATTTTCCCATGTGTATGTGTTATTTGAATGAAAATATAATGAAATGATCCAATTTTGCATTTTCACATTCGTATTGGCATTCTATAACCATGTCTGACATTTTATATTTTCATATGTTCATTTGAAATTTAAAATGCAATATAAATAATGTACTCTGATTTTCTATTCATGCAAACAATATTTAATTTACAGTTTTATTAAAATGCAGTATTCTTCTAACAAATTGTATATAAATTTTGCACAAAAATGAAGAGTCAACCAGCTGCACAGTAGACAACAAATGCAATGAATGAAATAGCGCCACCGGTCTATTTACATGTCAGCATGCTCTTTTGGTGTCAAAAATGCTGATGTGAGGATTTTAAGCAGTATTTAATTAACTTTATTTAAACAGGTTATAACAGGTTGTAAGGATGTTTTAGTGCAATTTTGCATGCTTTTTTTTTTTTACAGTGTATGAACGCGCATTGTGTTCTGCGTCCTGATTGGCTAAGGGACTGTAGACCAATGTCAATAAATCTCCTCCATGCCATGTCTCTGGACAGTACAGAATGTGTTCGGCTTGCCAAATTTACATAAATGTTCAATCGCTAGCAGTGTGACTTTTGTGCTGCCTGTTTGCTAGACAAACAAACAAGTCAAACAAGAGATAAATGTGAGAAAATGTTAATGCCTGTCTGAGAAAAGTGTATAAACTATATGGTGAGGGGTTTTACAGCCTTAAAATATATATAATAATTGTAAAAAATAAAGCTGACTACTGACTACTACGTAACATACGTGTATAACCATATTTTGGTAACATGTTAGTATGAAATTAATAATCTATTTCTGATTATCATGAACGAAAACAATGGACAAAAAAATGACAAAATTATCAATTAGACTTAAAGCTGAGTTTGAGCTGACACAAAATGCACACAAAGTCTGTAAATATTAACCAAAATAAACCTGGTCTCCACATTAAGTAGAATGGACTCTTAAGATGGAAACCTTTTTCTTTGTGCTCATAGCAGTGTGCAAAAAGGGCTCAGTGTTTCTTGTAGCCATCACCCCCATTATTCACAGGGAGACGTCAACAGAGAGAGAAAGAGTGACAGGCTGAAAAAAGAGCCTCTCTTAGCCTAGTTAATACTCCAGACACACTCGAGAGGTAGTGACATGCCTTTAAAGCTGCAGCTGTTGTAACTGCAGAGGTGAGGATGAATTCAAACTGCTAACTGCTGTTCACACACGGGTAAGAGTGATTAAGAGGAGGTAAGAGGAGAGAAGGCTGCAATACTGAAGACGTTAATGAAAATACACAGAACCTGAGTTATTTTTAGTCATTGGAGACAGAAGTTTCCTTTGAATAAATGTCAAGCTGAGCCAAGTATATTTATATAATATTCATGTTACCTACAATATCTTGAAGGACTTTGGCCACAATGGCAGCAATGAGAAAGCACAAGCTTTCTCAAAGGACCAGGGAAAACTCCACGAAAAACCTTAAAGCTGCACTTTTTATATAAATGATACAAAACAAAACAACTATGTGGAATGTGTTCATCACTCACCAGATATTTTCTAAAAACGTCGGTAGAGACCAAAAACAGAGCTAAAAGCAGAGGATGGATATTGGACTTACATTCAAACATGACACCAAATGAACACTGATGTTGCTCCGTGTCTGCAGGAAGTGAAGGCAACACAACATGACAATAATAACAACCCTAACCCTTTTATATGATTGAACCAGGATTAAAATGTTTTAGGACATCAATGACACAAATGAGATTTTAAAAAAATGAATAAATACTAAAACAAAAATGGAATAAGTGATCCGACAATAATGTAAGATAAACATTAACATCAACATTAATGATAATAGAACAGAAAAGACATTAAGGATAAAATGTTTAAAAAAGAAAAATGAAAAGTTTGGAGAGGTGAGCAGAGTGATAAACTTTGGCTTATGTTCAAGGCAGAGCAGCTGTGTTTTGTACGAGCCGAAGGTGAGGGATCATTTTTTGGCTGAACCCTGAACACAATGAATCACAATAGTCTAACAGAGATGAAGTAAAAGCATCAGTGACCTTGAGATCAGGCAGAGAGAAAAAAGGCCAGATTTTTTTTTAGATGCTCCACATTTAATAAAAACATAATTGAACAACTTTTCCAACTTGTTTTCCTTAAACAAAAGGTCACTGTCAAATATGACACCCAGATCTCTGGCTGCAGCTTTGACATTTGTTCACAGGCAGCCAAGACCAAAAAAATTATTTCTGATTTGATATCTTTGTGGGTTTTTTTGTTTGTTAGTTTTGAGACATCTGGCAGTTAACAATTTCTGACAGATGTGTTTATATGTGTATACAGAGACAGACAGAGAGAAGGTCAAATAAAAACTGAATGTAGGAGCAAAGAAGAGCCACTGCTGACACTGACCTGTGTTCAGGTCTTGACAATCTGGTCAGTTAAAACTATTTAAATAGCCAATTACTTTCCAGCCTCTCTTGTTCTTCTGTACTGGTCTGTTCTTTTTAATGTTATGTTCTGATAAATTACTCATTTATCAACATCAACATTATGTAGCCTCTGTCCTTTCTTTACTGCTTAAAGCAAGACACACATTTCTCTCTGCAGCAGCTTCCAGTGTGAACATATTTGTGAATATGAACTTTTATTTTCATGCTCTCCCTTATGTGTGTTACATCTGCTCATGACGTGACTTAAAAATACAATAGTGAGACCTACGCGTTGACAGATGTCACAGACTGGCAGAGTGCAGTGTGCAAACAAAAGTATGCTATATATAAAGGCATATGATAAACCTGCAATACTGCCACAATTTATTCTGTTGACTCCCAAATCACAATGAAGTTTGAATCATTTGCTTTGTTTCAGTGTCGACGTCTTGATGAAACAAGATTTTAATTGTTTTGTGATCAGATTAAGAAGCCTAATTATTTCAGAGTAACCAAACACGTAATCACTACATAATTATGTCATTAACATGCGTGTTTTCGAGGTTTCTAACTCTTTTCTGAGTAGCAGTGAGAAAACTCACAAATAAATCTCCTTTTCTTTTTCTCCGAACCAGATGTCACTCTAGACCCTTTTTTCTGTGCTATTATAACTTTTATTATTCTCAAAATCGTAGAGAGAACCAGGGGGAGCACACAGAACAAGAATGCCTAAGAGCACAACATGGATGATGGCTTTATTATATTTCTGCTCTGTTTCACGTCAGAGACAGAAACGCAGTCACTGTGTCCTCTGAGGTCTCATCTTTAAAGAGCCTTTGTACAGACAGGGAGAGGAGAATGAAAGAAGGAACACAGTTACTCCTTAAATAAAGACAAAAAAAACATAAATGATAATGGTCATTACTGTGAGAGATGGCAAAAATAGCAGTCCTTGTTTGTACTGTTGTAAGGCCTCAGTGTGTCACCTGACACCTTTGTACAGCAGAAAGAACCTGACACAGTCTTCTGGCCATCCTGTGGTGACCCAGCTGAACATTATGACCTCAAAGCTGATAGAAACTGCTCTCACATGCTGGCTACAGTCTGGGAACTCAACCTGGCTGCAGAAAAAAAAAGCTCTTGAAGTGGATAGAAGCAGGATGCGATCGCTGCAGCATTACAGCACATGTAAGACGGAGTAAGTGCATTCCTGATGTCGTGACAAGCTTTCAAGAAGCTGATGTAAGTTAATCCTGACAACACACACAAGGCAGGAGACAAAGCAAAACCGGGAATAAATAAAACAGATCAAAGGCAAATATAAATGATGAATGTTATGACACGGATACAGATGATGTATTGGATTAGGATTAGGCTGCTGAAATAGCAGCGCTGCTTTTCATGTCAGGCAGTTTGAATTCAAGTAAACAGGTTTTGATCGAACTGACTGGACACTCCTGAGCCAGTCACACATCAGTGTCTGTCACACTGAGCCCTCTGCTGGTGCCGTTTTACTGTTACACTCTTACAAGATCATTTTTAGTGTGTATAGTATAATAGTATTATGTTTAATATATATTTTTTTGTATAAAGAAGATACATTTAAAACTTTGACACATGCAGCTTGCCAGTACTGTTGAGATTTAAAAAGTTACAATGCTTATAAAGTGCCTTTTTATACTATGTAAATGTATTATTAGTCAATAAGCAATAAAGCTATGCTGAGATGAATTTACTCACATACACACACACTCACACATATACATACACACACACACACACACACACACACACACACACATATACACACACACACACTCACACACACACACTCACACATACACACCCATGCACACACACAGTTAGGGTGTAGACTCTAAGGAATCTGCTTAAGATAATAAGTAGCTGACAGGCTTACACCCAAATCACACAGAGAGAACTCAAGGTTAAGTACTGAATAAGGGAACAGTGGTAGTCAGAGAGACATCCTGAAGTTGAACCAAAGCACGTGAAAAGACGCAAAGATGAGGGAGCGTAGGGTTTTCCTCCCCTTTAGGGCGCTGTCTCCGCTGACTGGATGATCCGTGTGCCTAGAGGCTGGGACCAGCCTGTGCACCAAACCGGGAGAGCCAAAGTCTAAACCATGGCTTTTCTCCACCTTTGACGAACCAATCAGATAGTTGCACATTTTGAGTATATGACATTGTGTAATGCTAAGCTAGCTCACTCTCTTCTGGGAAGTTGGCTGCAGCTAATGGTTTACCAACTGTGGTTTTCAGAACAGAAGAGATCCTTGTTCAACCCATTTTCATTCTCCAATATTTGGAATAAATGTTTGACTGAGAAATAGCTGATCTCCAGACCCCTCTTTTTGCAAACAAACGAACATGCTGACAGTACGGATGTATTTTATATTCTTCTAATGGTCAACAAAATCTGAATTGATCCTGCCAACAGGCATTGTGTGCTTGTGTAACGGAGTTAAAAATGCACTTTATTAATTATTATTTCCAATTCATGTTTGCGAATTTTATTTATCATTTAATGATTATTTTGAGTATTTGTTTTATTTTTATTTTATTTTACCTTTATTTAACCAGGAAGTCCAATTGAGATCAGAAATCTCTTCTGTGAATTTTATCACAATGAGTTACTTTTATTTACCGTCATTCTATAAATTTTTCCTGTGGAAATTACCTTCCTGCGCTCTGCCTTTTCCGTACCTCCTGGGCTTCCGTAGCTCCTCCCTTCTACCACTCACAAAACGGCACCAGAGTGCCTTTTTAGTTTTGCTGGAATCACCAAAATGTCTTCAAATGACATTAAGTGATAATGGCCTCAGGCTTTGCCAATCACCTTCAGTCTCAAAACAAAAGTTGATGCTGTGACACCATTGTGTGCTTCACTGTCCCCTGTTCGTATTTGAATTCACAGTACATTTAAGATATACCAAACTCATTGGTATATCGGACTCATTGGTATTGTGGATGCTGTGTTTTATTACATAACTACTTGTTGCTCTTATTGTTTGAATATCCCTGCAAACACAGCAGTCCTGCAAGAGAGCTCACCCTCAGTGAGTAAAAGTTTCAATCAGTGCATAACATTTTCAGGAATCTACTAATGCTGTGACACAAAATGTAGCAAATACATATGATGCATATATTGGAACTCTAAATGTGTCGAGACACAACAGAAACACAAGATGGGGGTTAATTTAAAAGACTGTGAATATAGTTTGGACACAAATCTCTCAGAGGATATTGAAAGTGCGCACACAGAGTGATCCACACCTATGACTTTTGTTGCTCCACCTTCTCTCTGACACATTACACTATCATGTGCCTTGTCATCTTTCTCAGTTACTCTCAATCATCTGTGGTCGAGGCAGTTCCCTGCTCTTGCACACCCTCCTGACCTCCCCAACGAGGTAAGCTGCTCTACATCTGAAACACGAACCATAGAACCTGGAAGTTTCTTGTTTGTTTGATGTTTTTGATTTCTGTATTTCAAAACCAAAGAACAGCGCCCCGACATTACCTTTTTATGAGGGGGGTCTGAGCTGCTGAGGTTCTTTACAGCTGTGGTCTGAGAAAACTGTTCTTTAGATTCAGAAAAATGTAGGAAGTCAAAAAAATAAGTTAAAGAAAACATCCATATGTGCTGAATGCAACTAAACATGTATGAGCATGTAAATGAAATGTCTACTTTGTGGTGAAACAAATGCTGTAACTTAAAGTTGGAACTTTTGTGTTTGTTGCTTGGTTTCCATGACAGTAAAACCATCTGTCTGACCACAGCCTGTCAAATCTGATGCAAATGATGGTCAAATTACAACAGAGCAAAGGCTTTTTTTTTGGGAACATGGCTTTTGTTACATCTAACAGGTTCGACCAGCTCTGCCATCTCACTCACCGTCATCACACATTTTTAAAAGATTTTTTTCATTCCATTTTATTCTCAGTAAGTCACCTGCACCAGACTGCATTGTCTGATTTTAGAAGTGGCCAAGAGGGCTCAGTGCACACGCTCAACATCTTCACGTACAGTAGGCAGCATTTAAATAAATAAATAAAACACAATTTACTGTCAGAAACACATTCATCAGTTTGACAGAGCAACATAAACAAATGCATTGCAAATACAGAAAACACAAGCAGATGGAGAAATGTCACGAGCTGAACACGATCCAACAGAAACACGGTCATGATGATCAGAAATGTTCATTTTAGTTTTAACATTTGGGATTATAAAAAAAACATGAAATTCCTTAACGTGATGTTTTGAGAATTGTGATTCAGTTTTCTCTTCAATTCAACAGCCTTCGGTTTATTCTGTATTGCTCTTGATATTTAGTAAATCCTTTTATGCTATGAACTCCAGTGTGCTACTTTAATTGTTAAGAAAGCATCATTTGGATGACCTGAAAATATCTGGCCCAGCTGAAGGTTCCTCCTCGACAATACATCTCCATGACCGAAGATAAACCAATGGTTATAGTCACAGTTCTGTTATAACACAGCTTTTACTGTTAACTGTTCAGCCACACCCACATAAATGTGAGGAATTCATGTTTTCTTTGTACTTCGTCATCGGACCGGGCATAAATAGCCAAATAGCAGCTGTCTAGTTATTTGCATTTGGGTATAGATAGATACTCTGCAGAAAACCTCTGAAATCCATCATTTACACAATTTGCTTCTATATATATAACAAGCATAACAAGTCAAAATAAGTGCCGCGAAGAAGGCCATTACCAGGATCCTGAAACTGAATTCAGCCTCTGTAAAAAAGTGTATTGTGTTTTTGCCGCATCTCTCCATTTGCTTGTTTTGTCTGTATTTGAAATGTGTTTCCTACGTGCTGTTTCTTTCATTTGCTTGTGTTTTGTTAAGCCCCCATAGATTGGCTCTAACCTTGCTCGCACTTACTACACACACACACACAAACAGAGGCAGAAATGGAAGCTCACATATCTTTCTCACACATTTCACAACACAGTCATTACAGTGGAGTTTGACAAACACCTACCTGAATTCTATCAGCCAGCGCTCCTCTGCAGAATGATAACCCCCAGACAGGGTGTCAGGCAGTTTCAACAAAATTCACAGTAGTGGTTTGTTTGTTGACAGGTGTGTTGGGGGAGTTAGATGCTAATAAATTGCTGATTAGAAACACAATGAGGACCTCTGGACATTTGTTTTTGGTAAGAAAGTGAGATAAAAGCAGAATTTGCATAAAGCTGACAGTCGAATGAAACTTTTGGTCATGTGAGAGCAGGAACTCTGATTCTAACTCATGTTTCTAGTTTCACTCTAAACAGACCTACAACATCAAGTCACCAAACCAGCTTTCTGGCACATGAATATCATGACAGAGAGTCTTGTAACAAATGGCCAGTTGTTGATTTAAGTGCTGTGTGACTTGATGAGCAAGTTTCCCACTTCAGAGAGAAAGGATGGTGCAAAAATAGATGACGCTGTGTTCAAAGTCTTCACTTTGCTTCATTCACAACAGCTGATTTCTGGATTTCACGGCCTTTCTCCAGTTCCCCTTTTTTCTTTTTTACAGTATTTTCTCTGCCTTACAAGTTTTTTTTCCTGCTCCTTTGGCAGATATCATGGAAAAGGGTCAGGGACTTCCCCTGGGAATGCCGCCGCCGCCGGCGTACCCTGGTCCTCCTGTGAACTACAATGCGGGAACCTACCAACCAGCTGCTGTGAACTACAATGCGGGAACCTCCCAACCAGCTGCTGTGAACTACAATGTGGGAACCTCCCAACCAGCTGCTGTGAACTACAATGTGGGAACCTCCCAACCAGCTGTTGTGAACTACAATGTGGGAACCTCCCAACCAGCTGTTGTGAACTACAATGTGGGAACCTGCCAACCAGCTGTCCAACCTGGTAAGACATCAGGGACCTTCACTTGTGTTATTTTACCTGCTTATTCGTATCTTACGCTCTCATTCCCTGAGCTATTCCTATCATTTATTCCATGTTGTGGTCTCCTTCTTGTGCCCAGTTCAACAGCCTGCTCACCAATACTCCCAACAACAAATTCAGGTCGTACAGACTGGTCAGTGTCTCTTTTCAGCTGTTTCTCAGAAGTTCAAATAACTCAGAATATAGCAAAAAAACTGTCAGAGAGTTCAGTGGTTGGGTGGTGAGGAAGTGTTTGGTGTCCTCCTCACAGTGAGCCAGACTGTGGTGCAGTGCCTGCCGACGGAGGTTCCTGGACAGATGAAGTGTCCACGCTGCCAAAATACTGTTGTCACTACAATCAAGCACAAGACTGGTTTGTACACGTGGATGGTCTGTGGCATTGTCGGCTTGTTCCTGTGAGTGGAGACCCCAACACACACACACACACACACACCCATATAGACTCAGATAGACCTTTAATTTAGTGTGTTTTTTATGAATTTAGTGGGATGAACTAATCTTTACTTTATCTTTTCACTAATAAATAAAGTACTTATTTCAAGTTAATTCAGTGTTCTGCATTGTTTTTATTTTCAGACCAACTCAGAACATATAAACCTGATTTGAATTTTTTTTTTTTTTACTTGAATTGCTGAGCTCAATAAACGCGCTGCTGAGTGTTCATTCTTTTTTGCACTTAGGAGGAAACAGACATGATGGAAACTTACTGTGTGTGTTTAATACACAAGATAAGATAAATCATTGTTGTGTCTTTTTATGATTAAAAAACCGATGCAAACCACAATTAAGGTACATATAGAAGTTTTAACACTGAACCAGTTTAAAATGCTTTACAGTGAACTCGATAAAGTGTTATTTTGACTTTGTTCTGATATTCCTCACCAGTTTATGGCCCTGCTGTCTGCTCCCGTTCTGCATTGCTTCTTGCAAGGATGTGGAGCATTCCTGTCCTGTCTGTCAAAACGTCCTGCACATCTACAGGCGTATGTGAAAGAGCACTGCCACTGTGTCAACTCTGCTGAGATCACAACTTTCTTTTATCTGTTGATGTAAAACATGCAATCATATTGTAAAAATGTAAAATTTGAAAAATCTAATCATCACTGTTATTATCACTCCATTTTCTAATTATTTTTCCTTGACTTGAAGTTTGATTTTGTCTCAATATGATATACTTCAGTTATATCTAAGCAACAATGAAGAATAATACATATGCCTTATTTTACTGAAATCTGATTCTTTTATAAAATGTTTTTTCCTTTAAAAGCTGCAACAAGAGTCAAATCATTTGATATTTTTGCATCTTAAGTCATTATCTTGATTTCATTTTGATCACATGTTGAATGTTTTTAATGAAATTTCAGCTATTTGACATGCTAATTTAAATTGATTACATAAGTATCATATGATTATCATCTTGAGTTAGGTTGTTTAATAATTAAACTCATTCTGTCAACAATTGAAAGCCTTTAATGACAATCATAACCAACTCACTGCTCAAATCATGTAATGATCAAAAAGAAATATATCACCAAGCAATTTTTTTTCCTTGACTTTATGACTAAAGGTTGCCATTTTCTAATTATTAATTGGTTTAGAATCATATACTGTGTGTTGAAATCAAAATTTTAGCGTATATGAACAAACCACAAGACAAAATTATTGTATTTTTATGAATTTACTGCTGTACTGATCACTATATAATCTGAATATGGTTTGAATTGCTAAACCAGATCACTGTCAGTATAGCAGGCATTTATCAAACAGAGGTTGGTTGTATGTATTCTACAGCATCTGCAGTGAGAGCCAGACTACAAGAGCGTAATGCCTTTGATTGGTACAGTAGAGAGCAGAGAATTAATTTGCTCCATTATTGATGGTACATTTGAATGCCATTAAAGCCTGTACTAAGCCACAGTTGGACATTTGTAGATAAATAATTTCAGGACTTAATGGTTTACTCCATTTGGAGTGAAGTAGTGAGAGGAGCTCTCTGCTGCCTTTAAGTAAATGACTTATCTACACAATATAACCTTTAGTATCTTGTTATATGCTGATGACTGATGCTGATTTGTTAAACTGTATATTATGATTTGATGACAATTGAGTGTTGGTTTGCAATTTCACCAAAAAACACATAAAAGAAGAAACAGTCTTTTTAAGGCCCAGACTGTCATTGAGTGAAAAGTTGGGACCCAAGCATACTGTAGTTCTCCAAGTAGACAGCAGATAGAGCCAGCAGACTGTGAGACGCAGCCCTTCATCACACACATCACCACTTACACTCCCCACTTTCTGTTTTATATGACGCAGACTATTTTAGATCAGGTCTCCACTGACAGTGAAAGGGAGATTTTAAAAATAGACCCTTGCACCATCCTAGAAGGACTTCAACCATCTGCACAACCAAGAGCCTTTTGATGACAAAGGAACCACATCGTGAAGACTTAATAACTGATGCCATTTAGGAAGGTACTCATTCCTAAATGTCCTGTGCTGCCTGGTGGCCGACAGGAGGAAATGTCACATCTCCATCTGATGTTTCTGACTCCGTACGAAGTTAAGTGTTGCAGAGTCATGACTTGTAGCCCCAGCTCAACAAGCCCTCCTTTGTGAACTTCACTTGTGCCCTCTGAGTGGCATTAGTATGTGACTGTGCGAGGAGAGACCTGAGGTGGGATAAATCTTGGGATTATGGGATGGACCATACTTACCAAGGTCCTATTAGACTGTGACCATAGTTACCAGTGGATTACACAGATTAGGACTGATGTCCTGACTTAGTCAGCACTTCTCTGTCCTGTTGTCTCCCACCCCTGTTTTCCTTTGTCTCTGTGAGGGATCACAAACAGGACAAAACAGCACACAGACACACACACTAGACATCAAATAAATGTTTTGCTTTATTAATACCTGAGGCAGACAGGGACGTCAGAGAATAATGTCTGTGAGAGGCAGGCAGACATTCAGTCTCTCTCTCAGGGCTTAGATACAGATCTAACCCAACCTAATAACGCTGGACCCTGCAACTAGTTAATCATTTGGTCCATGAAATGTCAGAAAAGAGTTAAAGGAATAGTTGGTCATTTTAGGAAATACACTTATTTGCTCCCTTGCTTAGAGGTAGATGAGGAGATTGATAGCACTCGTGTGTCTGTGTGCTAAAAATGTAACTGAAGCCAGCAGTTTAGCTTAGCGCAGCACAAAGACTGCAAACGGGGGAAACAACTAGCTTGTCTAACTTCTTGGAGTCTCTACTGTTTGCCTCATGGCTAAGAAACGGTATAGTTCATAACCCACTGTCAAACAGCAAGTTCTGTATGTAATTAATTGACACAATACCATGTTGAGTAGTGACTGGCAGAGCAGGGTGCAGGTGTGCACTCCTTTCCTCACATCTGTCTGTGGGTTTATTTGTGTTCTACAAACCAGCTTTGGCTTCTCCTATGTTTGGCCCCTATCTGTCACTGGGCTCACTAATGTCTGTCAGCATTAATCTCCCTCTAGCTGATCCTAAGTGACTAGATTAGCCAGTACTATGGTCGCTCCCTGTCATGTTTTTCCTCATGTCGTGTCCCTCTCCAAGCCCACATCATGCCATCTACAGGGGAGGAGGGAGATTTCTCCTCTCCAAGGGAGACTTGGCTGAATCATGTCATCAGTGTTATTATGTAACACTCTCTACCAGGATGGCCACGTGGCCACAGGACTCACCTGTGTTTAGAATGACCCCTCCCCATCTAAAGCCCATCTTCACTCTGCAACACATGCCATCCACGGACATTTTACTGCTGACGAGACCTCGGATTGCCATGGCCCAATCTGGTGATCAACGATGAATTTACATCTCCCACAGCTCTGAGTGTGAGGAAGACTTGTATAAGCGGCATGAGGAAGACGTGGGAGCCAGAGGGCAGGACATAACGCTGAGATGTGCAAGAGTGACTAATGCTGAATTGGCTGTGAATTACCATGCTCATGTACTGTACTTCCTAATTTCTTCCTGGTGAGACAGGTGCATCAGCGAATCATACTCCCCACTAATCATGTGTGGGTGAACAGAAGTAAAGCTGGGATTGCATCTCTGTTGACACCTCCGCAGATTTAGCGTGAAGCAGGCAGAGAGAAACACAGACATGCAGACGTAATGAATAGAAAGAGGAGGACAGAGGGAGCGAGAGAGAGGCAGAGACAGTGAGAGTGAAAGAGAGACAGAAGATATATTTGACTATGTGGGTGTGTGAAGTATCAAGGCATGCATCATAATTGTGGATTCTTCTTGGAGCAGCCGGACGTATCACTGCAGCAGCAGGGCATTACTGATCTCACAAAGTGTGTTATTGTGTACTTTAAAACAGCGGGAGTTGTGAGCACAGAGATCGACATAAGAGACATTTTCAGAGACAAAATGGAAACTGTTTTGTTTCTGATGCCTCGAGGATTTCATTGAGTGGGATTATAGGATAAAATATACTTTAACTAGCTGAAGGAATGCAGACTGGAAAATGATGAAGCCTCTTCACTGTCAATAATCAAGATTTCAGGTCAAGAATTTTTCTGAGGTGAGTCTGGAATTAGTATGATTGAACACTTAAATCATTTCAATACTGTGGTATTTTGTGTGTGTGTGTGTGTGTGTGTGTGTGTGCCTTGATACTTAAATCCTTGTTGGGATCAATCTGAGTCACATTTTCTGGTCTCACATTTTCACAGTTTGAGGGTTAAATCTTGGTATTACAGTTAGGGAACATGTTATGTCAAAGAGAGTCCTCACAGTTAAGTATAAACATCATATGTGTGTGTATGTGTGTGTGTGTGTGTGTGTGTGTGTGTGTGTGTGTGTGTGTGTGTGTGCGCGCGCACGCACATACTCGTGCGTCTCTCTCTGCTTTTGGGTACTGGAACTCGACTACTCAAAAGCCCAGTATGCGATGTAGTCAGCCCACGCTGTCTCCCGTTCCCATGGAAACCATTGCCCAGTGCTAAAAGCAACTCTATTCTGTGCTGTGAGTGCGTGAGTGTGTGTTTGTATTTATGTTTGTGTGTGCCTCAGAAAGAGAGAAACATTAATATCTGATACATTGCAGGCTTATTTGATCTTAATATATATTCACTGCTGTTTCTA
The DNA here is from genome assembly GCF_042242105.1 of Pempheris klunzingeri. Classification (NCBI taxonomy): domain Eukaryota; kingdom Metazoa; phylum Chordata; class Actinopteri; order Acropomatiformes; family Pempheridae; genus Pempheris; species Pempheris klunzingeri. Next base: position 21,177,375 of record NC_092014.1, on the reverse strand, counting down.
CTGTGTATTGTGAATCGTGAAGCTGCTGTATGAACTAATATTCCATCATTTATCGTGACATTCACCCTCCTGCCTCTCCCTTGTCAGGAACTTTCTCCACAATATTACTCCTCTTGTATATACATATGTGTATATATACATATGTGTATATATACACACACATATATATATATGTGTATATATGTATATATACACAAATGAATATAATCTCTGTCTCTCCTCATTACTACATATTTTCTGTCTCTGTGTCTCTAAGATGGCAGTCAGCCCTATCATCATCTGCCTCCTGTCACTGATTGGCTATGGCTCATCCCACCCCTCTCCTCCTCCTCGGGGATGCAGTGAGGATGTGGACCCTCCGTACAGAGTGCTGTGTGACCTGGAGTCAGTCTGGGGTGTGGTTCTGGAGGCCGTGGCCTGCACTGGGGGCCTCAGCTCTCTGGTCCTTGCTGTGCTCCTTCTAGTCAAGCTGCGCTCCATTTCTGACCCAGCCAGGCGCTCTGGCATGGGGCCTCTTCTCCTGCTCCTGGGCACGCTCCTCGGGCTCTTCACCATCTCTCTGGCATTCCTGGTGGGGAAAAACCAGGCGCTGTGTGTGGTCCGCAGGGCCTTTTGGGGGCCCCTCTTTGCCCTCTGCTTCTCTAGCTTGCTAGTGCAGGGTGTGAGGCTCAGGAGGCTGGTGGCTGGCAAGACGAGCCCATCGGGCAGCTCTCTGGCAGCGCTCGGCCTGGCCTTGGCCTTGGTTCAGGGCATCATTTCTGCTGAATGGGTCTTGCTAACTGTAGTTAGGGAAGGCCACCCGGCCTGTGAGTATCCGCCTTTGGACTTTGCTCTGACATGCAGCTACACCCTGGGGCTGCTCCTCATAGCCATGGGGCTTTCTCTAGGGGTGGTGCTGTGTGGAGGGGAGATGGGAGCAGAGGGATCAGGTGGGAATGAAGAAGATAGAGAAGGGGAGAGTGAAAAACGGAGATGGAAGTGTAACGCCGTCTGGATCTTCCTGTCCAGTCTGGCATCAGCGTTGCTATGGGTAGCCTGGCTGGGGTTTTATCTTTATGGCAGCCAGGCGCTAAGGGGAAAGGGGAAAGGGGAAAGGTTAGGAGGAGGAGGAGGAAAGAAGGATGTAAAGGTGCTGGATGAGCCGGCACTGGCAGTGGCCCTAGTCATTCAGGGCTGGATCCTGCTGCTGTTCCATGCTATTCCAGAGGCGCACCTGTGTCTCCGGATACCCTCGCAATCCAACACGCAAGACTTCTTCGACACCAGTCACACATCTCCTCCTCCACATTTCGGAGATGAGCTTCCTGCACACTCTCACCAACCCTTCCCTGAAAACCAGTCCTTTTCTATGGAGGAGCACGGTGCAAGTAGGTTTATGTAATGTGTGTGTGTGTGTGTGTGTGTGTGTGTGTGTGTTTGCATTTTGTATAACAGAGATTTTTTTTCAAGCTGAGCCGATTGCTGCCTTCAAATGGAAGTCATTAGTTTGGCCTTTACGTGTTATATTGTAAATCATGAGAACACTGTTGCCTGGCAACTGACAACAAAAATGGAGGTTGTTTTGATTCCTTCCCGAAAATGGTGAATGATTCTGTGTTTTCAGCATCTAACACCATACTGAGGAGAAAAAAGGAGTAGACAACAACTAACTTTCAACTGAGCTATTTCAAGTTCCTCGGCACTAGTGCTAGTGCACAAAAGTGCTACTCTTACCGCTAAAATGATTTGTTGTAACGTTAGGACTGCTTCTTTCAGTGGAAATAACAGAAATCTATAGAAAATCAAACTGTGCATAACATTTACCCAAACCATACTGCAACCTAATCCGTTTCAATATTGTCCATCTGGTGACTCTGTATGTTACAGACCTATTTTTGTTTATCAAACAACCAGATTTTGTCTTGAGCAGGTGTGTGCTCATATTCAAAAGATTCAGACTCACACTTTAAAAGTTACTTGTGAATTCCATTGCACTGCAGATCAATGTCCGCTCAACTTGTAGGATAATTTCCACATACTGTACTACCATGAATGCCGTGTACGTTTGTTTCCAGCAAAGTGTGGCTCACTTTTAGTTACTGTGCACAATCCAAAACCCAATTAAACCTAATGAAATGCCTGACTATCCAAGAGGCTTACAGGGAAAATGTATGAGTCATTTCACTTTGATTGCTCTCCATATTTATCTGAAGCCAAACGCACAGATGAACAACTAAAGCAAGATGAACCAGGATAAACAAAGAGTGGAGGCTGTAGCAGAATGGAGTCTGAAACAGCAAGACAGCAGGAGGCTGATGATATTGGTTGGCCAGTTTATGGCTGACTGAGGCAGAGAACCTGAACTGCAAAGAATGGGACAAATGGACAGTGAACTCCTTATTTCTGTAGTCTCTGCAGTAGAGCTTCTGAGTTAACATAATAGACAGAAAATGTTCTTTAACTTAGAAAATTAGATCCAGGTTAACAAAAAAAAAATGACATTTTCATTTAAAGTGAGATGTTTCAAGGAAGAAATAACACAATCTTCCTCTTGCATGTGTATGAGATTGAATTAATAGGCTAAAACAGACAGTTAAAGACACTTAGCTTCTACTGGCTAATGTTCGCACACAGATCGATGAGTCAGTTTGCTGATTGTGTGATTCCACTATGTTTTAGCATGGTCACTGATAATCATTTCACTAGTTTGATCATAAAAGAAAAACAAGAAGAAAACGCACTTCTTCTTATCAGTAGGCATGTTTGTTGTTTGCTGTTCACTTGCTCACAGTAAGGTCCCCCAGTGATGATATCCTTCTGAAAATTCAATGTGCAAATATCCTGTAACTTCCTTCCTCGTGGCAACAGTGGTCACTGTTTAGCAAAAGTATAACAGCCTGTGTCCAAAGTCAGTTCCTATTTACTAAATATTGCACTATATTTGCTGTCTACTATTTTATTTGAGTGTGAAATGTGTTCACAGTGTGGTGCCCATTCCCACAGTGGACTGACAAAATTTGTGTCAATGGCGTGTACACTACGTTGTGCTAACAATCCCACCATGCAATGCTCCACATTCCATGAATGTGAAACAGTCGTCAGCAATGATGTAACACAGGGGTGTCAAAACTTTTTTCACTAAGGGCCACATACAGAAAAACATACAAAGGGCTGGGCCACTCACTAGAAGTGAGCTATATTGCTAACTTTAATCCACTAGAGGTGATGTATATCGCCTCACCTCTAGTGGATTAAAGTTGCCAAAATCAATCAAATGTAGGTGAATTCTGCTCGATAACTGAACAACAACAACACCAACATCAGCATCAGAGAGGGAAGCTTGAAATAGTCTGTGCTAGAGCCCTGGTGCTCGAATTGACAGCCTTACCTCCACTTTCTTGCCCCTCTGCGGACACTGTAGATTCCTTTGCGCTCACCTGTCCCAGCTGGAGCCCCATCCGTCTTACCTCCACACAGCATGTTTAAGTCCCATCATGCCAACTGCATCTGGCACAGCTTCAAAAACATCCTCACCCGTCGTGGTGCTCTTTAGACTGCTAACATCAAGCAGCTCCTCCATAATGTAAAAGTGATCGTCATTAGTTATCAGCTGTGCTCTCATCGCACACCGTGTCTGAAACTTTCTACACTCACTTGCTCTCTTACGTTTCCTTAATTCTGCCATTTTGGGCCACCTGTAGAAAATCTTCTATTCTTCTTCTATTACTCGTTTTATAGAGAAGCTGCCTCGTTCAAGACCGTTACTCCACCTAGTGGTGAGACTAAGAAGTACAACACAGTCCAGCGCAGGTTCCATGCGTGGGCCTTATTCCAATACATTTTTAGAATTTCCTGCGGGCCAATGAAAATTGGACCACGGGCTGCAGTTGGCCCGCGGGCCGGAGTTTGGACACCCCTGATGTAACACGACGAAAGTGTCCAAACTGTCACTTTGCTGCTACAGACAGAGTGAACTAATGCGTGCTGATTATATGGAAAGTAATGAAGAAGGAAGTGACTGATGACACTGTGATGTTCTTACACACCCAGACAAGTGTTCCCAGTTACTGTGTCTGGTAAGACCATTGCTCAGGTTGAACGAGCTGTGCTGGGAATAGAGTTTCAGTGTTGGGAAGTATCCCTCATTCTATATGCTCATTTCGACTATCTTTCAACAAGCCGATCAACGTCACTCGACATAGCAGCATTTGACTCTCCTGGATGTACATTGATCATATACGTTTATGTTGTGGTTACCAGTTGTCATTATTTCAACTTTTAAGAAATCATGTTTTGTCTGCCATCTTAACATGGAGGACGACTCAAAATACTATTAAACCTAAGAGCCATGAGAAAGTCAAGTAGTCAATAAACAAAACACTGCAGCATTTGGTGCCTGGAAATGGGGTCATGTTTACAGTGTTCATGATAACACTCCACGTGAACACCCTCCTCTCTTGGCATTTACGACTTCTGAAGGAGAAATTTTTTGAAATCTTGGAGTTCACTGGTTGTGTTAGTTAATTATTTAAGGAATGTTAGCATATTGCAATTGTAATTATTGTTATGTCTGAAGACAATGATGATATTTCACATAGCCAATCACATTTCCTGCATTAACCTTGTGTTACCCGCTTGCTAAATTGTTAGCCTCGGTGGCTTCCAGACATCAACAGCATGGAGTCTTTGGGCATCCATGTTGCCTAGCGGCATTGCCTGGTAACAGTGTTCTCATGATGTAACCACTTGAACGGCAAGAATATGGCGTACACGACTTCCCATGTCATAACCACAAGGTCACAAGTTCCATTTAAAGGCAGCAATTGATCCTGAGATTAAAAGTTAATTAATCTAAGCTGCAGATTGTGTTTTTAGTTTTTCAACACTGCAATCTTGAGCTTCCACCCACCATTAGCAGAGTTTTAAGCCTGGTGATTGGATGTATCTTACCGATGCACCTTGGGAATTGTTATTAACTTCTACCTTGACATTTTTTTTTATTTTTTAAAATCTTTTTAATCAAATATCTATATATTTTAAAACCTTTATCATACAGTCCAACAAAGCTAAAAGAAGTGAGGTGTCCACCAGCAGTCTGTAGACGCCCACACAGACCCGAAGAGAGGTCTATGAACCATGATAAATAAAATCACCTGTGTTTGATGTATGATTTGTATCAGCCACAGTCATATGTCATAGTGAGTGCTCTTGCATGACACATATAACTTGTGTATGTGCTTTACCTCGCTTGGGTCTTTCAGCTCTCCGAACTGGAACATACCACAGCAGCCACGGGAATACGCGTCCTGGCATCGCCTTCAGAGGTCACGTCTACCAGCCCACTGAGATGGCGCTGGTCATGAACGGTGGAACAGTAAGTATGGAGGAATCACACTCTGCCTCACTTACTAACCAAACACAGCAATATTCTGCTCTTTCATTGCTTTGTCTCTCTTTTGTAGATGCCTACAGCCCCGATTAACTACACTGGACGACGGTTATGGTGATATGGGACAAGACTTGAAGAGGACACACTGGTGTAACACTGGTGTGTGACGGTAGACTTTCCTGTTGCCTAAGAGGAAGAAGGAGATATGACTAACGTCGCATATCACACAGGATGAATTTGATGGGAGCTAAATATATTTAATGTGTTTGTGTTTCTGCACACCTATGTGAATTTTGCTTTTTAAGAGCCAACCCTCATAGTAGTTTGCTGAAATTTTCTGGATTGCCTCTTTATCGGCTGACTGGGCATGAAATCACAAGAGGCGTGTCTTTCACAGTTTTCAGATATTTTGTCACAAAGTGCAGGCATTTTCAGTTTATTTTGATCGGCACATATAGTCTCAGTGTAACATGTAAATACACTGACGAGGATTGTATACAGAAGGCTTAAGTTATTATTATAAAAGGTGACTACTACAAACTGGTGTTCCATGTGGTATTAAAGGGGAGTAACTGAAGGAGCTGCTCTTGGACCACAAGAAAGTAAAAATCAAAGGACGATTTGAATGTAGTGAGACAAACATTTTTCCATTTTTAGAGAAAAAAAGCCGTTTGAATGTTTATGTATATTACCTGCATACGCCCACAAAGATTGCTTGGACTCTGTATTACATGCTGGAGAGACCCAAAGGACTCCTAGTGTTTTCTCTCCATATCTCCATTATTAGTGCTAAAGGGCAGTTTGGCACATTTCACCAAGTGTACTGATAGATCTCATAAATGTGCAGAGTTGTGGAGGATCATCTGAGCTCTACATCATCCACAGCTCACGGATAGGTAGTTTTTAATATAAGCATATCATGAAAAGCCATTTAATACTGCAATATCTGTGCGGCAGTATATAAGGTTTACTGTTGGAGGTTGTAATTTTGCACTTTATCTGCGCTGATCATGTTTGGGCATTGTGATATTTGAGATGTATGATCATTTGAGATGCATGTAAAAGCGCAGTTTAAAGGTAATGTATTTTGTCAAAATGTGTGTACTTTGAGTGTTTTCTAGAATTTTAATATACGTATTGAAGCAAAATACTAGTTATAGTGTTGAGTTTCAAAGTTCATTCTTGACACTGCAAACGGTGGTCGACAAAACGACCTCAAGTGCTCAGAAAATTGATATTTAAACATCTACAGTTCTATGGGCAACTGGGCAAACCCCATCTCCTGAGGAAGACATGATTGAAAGCTCTGGAATAGCTACTAAATGGACCATGAGGTTGGACTGTTTTGTCAACCACTTTCATTGTGTTTTCACTCGTGTTTTCCCAAGGTTACTTTGGATTTAATTGCGCTATCTGTCATTATAAACACTTTGTTTGAGATGCATGGCAACATCTCCGTATATTCTAGCATTCAGGGTCCCTTTAAATTTCATATTCTCTCAAATATATAGAAAGCATTCAATCATCCATCAATCCATCACTGTGAATGTACCTGGAACAGATTCAAATGCATGTATACTGTTTATATTAGTGACGCAGCAAAGTTTGGCTCCAAGTCCAGACAGATTTCTAGCTGACAGCCGCTCTTCAGATGCATTTGAACTCTGAGGGAAACTGAAAAATATTTGACAAGATGGTTGGAGTTTCCATCTCCTGGGCAACACTGCATTTAATCAATTTATCAGGTTTAAATACAATTCAAAGAGCTGTCACCATGTTCATGTTGTGACAATTTCCTCATGCTATAAGACTATACTAAGCTGTTGAGAAGTTTGCTTTTGTGTACAGGTGTGTGTGCTGTGATATTGTACAATGAAAATATTATCATCACAGATTTTTATGTATTTACCCTATATAACTGAGATTTAGTCATGTAAATAACCCAAATGTGAAAAAACAATGGTATTTTCCTTTTCAGATGCTCTTATGATGATAGCACTGTCACTGTTTTATGGCAGCGTAACATGAATGTCTGTAATGTGATTTGCACAAAGTGGCTAATACAACAGCGCACACTGTTAATCGCTGTCTGGTCATTGAACTCATCTTTCCTCGGCCTCCAGCACATATGGTACACTAATGGATACACTTTACTGTAGGTGACGGTCGCTTTGTAGACATGCAGCTCCACAGTCAGCTACTACTGTGAACATATAGAGCAGAGGCATGCACGGTGACAAAGAGATCAATGTGCTGCAAAGAATATAAAGCAGATAAAGAAAACATCTTCACCACTATTACAGTACATATGTTTTCTTTAAGAAAAAAAAAAGACTGCAAATAAATAAAACACAAGAAAACACACAAAGACAACAACAACAATGGAAATTACAACACTAAGAAGGCTTTCAGAGTACACTGTTGTCCATGTGTGATTTTCTGTAAAGATTATTCTGAAAAGTTGTCCAGGCTGCACAATAAATGCATTTATTCACAGCCCCTCTCCTTGGTAGCTCAAACTGGGTCTAGAGGATTAGTATATTTTCTAAGTACAAAATAGCTGTACCATCTGTACCAAGTGTGTGGCATTTGGCTGCTTTTAGAGCCAAGTGAAGACGTGCACGATGCCTCTCCTCTGTGTGATGTGCTGAATCATGAGCCAGTTCACCTCATAGCTCTATCCATCAAAAATAGCAACGGAGCAGCTGTTCCAAAATCCCTCGCTGCATGTGGGAGTGTTTTAAAAGTAACCTGTGCTAAATTCGAGCCATGGCACCTCAAATACTCGGGCTGTTAGAGGCTGTAGGTGGCTGTAGGTTGGGGCTGGAGCTGCCTCCTAGAAGCTGTGGGAGCTTTGGGTGTTGGTGGCTTCTTAAAACTCAGTTGAAGGCTGGGTGCAGAGAGGCTGAAGGTGAAAGCTGATGCAAATAGCTGTCATTGGCTGCAGTCGGATGCCGGGGTTGCAGATGGCTGTCAGAGGTTGCAGGCAGAAGCAGGGTGACCAGAAGTAGCAAGTGGAGGCTGAAGTCGAAGATGGATACAGCGCGCCGTGGCTGCAAATGAGAAACCATAAAGGTGGTCGCCAGAGGCTGCAGGAAGATGTTGGGGCTGCAGGCAGTCAGGCTGAAGCTAGAGGCAGAAATTGCAATTGGTTTCTGGCAGATGAACACTGGTTTTGACGTTGGCCATCTGACCTCTAAAGGCGAGCCAGAGGCTGGGGACTCGATCCCCAATGTATTCAGGAAAAAGCTGAAGGCCGGGGCAAATGTCATCCAACCATGTCCTAAAACACAAGTGTCAGCGTAACTTTTGTGTTTGTGCCACTTGCTTTAACCATGGCTACAACATCTGTGTTGTTTCTTCTGTTCATTCCATGTTGTTTTCTGTTATTTAGCATATTTATCTATAGTCATCTATTAGTTTATTTGTATATGTTTACTTATTACAATGGTGTTATTTCTATCTGCGCTGCGTTCAGTCGTTTTGCAGACTCACTGCGAGCGTGTCTTGAAAATATGTTGATACAATAAAGGAAAGAAACATATATAACTGACATTAGCTTCATTTTAGCCAAAGTTCTTCACAGCAGAAATGAACGAACGTTTATGAGTAACATGTAAGTGTGGGGAATTTTAATATTACTTTTGATCACTACTTATAAAAGGCCAATTATACAATACTGAGCCTCAAATTTGTACTAACTGCACTAAATATATATGTAACTGAGTAAGTACTAACAGCATCATATATAACCAATTACAGAACACTGGATTTGAATTAACACTATTAATGTATTGATTAACATTACAACAAACGATATAAACTATGTCTGAACTAACTAAGTGACCTGTGAGTGAACTAATAACATTATACAATTAACCAATAGAGCCTACTGCTATGATAAAACTGGATGTTCAGTTCTTTCTAACAATGCATGTGTTGTGTTGTACCAACAGGGAAAGACATATTGTTGCAATGTACTGCTAACGGGAAGAGCCATACCCCACAGTTGCTGAAGAGGGGAACAAGCACTGGCCCCAGGTTCTGAAGGGTCAGACACATGATGTATAGGTGGGACGTATATGGCAAGAAAGTACACGCTTACATGCTCTACACTACACACCTCATAAATTACCTTTCACACCCAATGCTGGGAGCCCCAAGGGCAAGGTTGGTGGAAGGCCGTGATTGTAACGGGAGGGTAAGACAGCAGGCGGGGAGGGATGCTCTCAGAATGACTCCATTGTATTGAGCTCTCACAGGACAGGGAAAGGTCACCAGGGAGGATACATTGTTTACAGGTGCAGCTGCGGGGTGGAAGGTCGTGATGCCGAGAGGCTGGGACCAGCCTGTGCACCAACGAAGGGAGGGCCAAGCATAAATCCACGGCTGCTCCCCACCTAGACAACCAATCAAAAATAATTGTATTCTTGCTGGAATGTATATACTGTTACTGCATATGTGTTTCGGGGCTCACTCTGTGACCTGTTGGCTACAGACTAACAGCTTGCTGACTGTGGTTTTCAGAGCTCAGACTGAGTCCTTGATCAAGCTCAATACTTATTCACACAGAAAATAAAACACCTTAAATGAGAGAAGTTGCCTGTCCTTCATCAAACACGCGACATAAGTAAGTAAAGTAAGTCAGTAAATAGTCTTTGCCAGTTTAAAGTAACAAACAAGTCGAAATAAGAGGAGAACCATAACTGCTGAACTTCAGTTTACTCAGTTTGGGTCATTCACATGCGCGCGCTCGTCGCTACGGACGCCCGGCTCGTTGCTAACCGGAACTAGAGAAAACTACTTCCGGGTCAAAAATCAACCGGGGTATCCACGTGAGTTATCCGTGGTTACAAAGTAAGTAAATCTCTCAAGTTTACGTCCCTCAATTAGTTGTGCAACTATGATGAAATAGTGTCACAGTCTGACCGACCGAGTAGTTTGTTTCGTCTTTGGTTTGAGCTTTTAGCAGCTATTTTAGCTTCAGTTAGCTAGCTAGCGTGGCTCAGAGAGAGCGCTAATAGCACCACTTCATTCAAATGTAGGTGCCACGGACGTGCTGCTCTCACATGGACTGCGGGGCTGACGCTGTGTTCATGTGCACTGGCAAAACTCTGTGTTCGTTTTATGTTTCAGACGGATTCCGCTGAGGACGTGATCTTTGTTTCTGAAAAGTGTGCACCTAAATCCAATGAGATCCCCTTTGATCAGGTACTGGTTCATCAACATCTGATATCCTCAATAATTTGTCCTGAACAATTTCCACACGCAAGGCAGAAGAATTATTCAGGATCAAACCGAACGTCAGGACAAACTTTAAATGACAATGCACACGGGTTGGACTGTGTGACAGTGTGCTTAACACTAACACGCAATAAGCAGAGAATTGTATCACAAAACACTAGTGACTCATGAGTAGTCCACAATATAAGATGAAATCTGTAGAAACTGAAGCAAGAATCCAGCGGCAGCAGGGTTTCAATTGGCTGACACACGCAGGATGATGCATCATGAATGAACAGTGTGTGGAAACAACTCTGCTGATACAAAAAAAAGAGTGGTGCGATAAAATCAAATGCACCCAGTGTTTCTGATGGATTTTTGTTTTTATAAACCTGTGTTCCCTGCAGGTGAAGCGACAGTCCCTGCAAAGAGACATCGATGAGCAGTCCCAGCCACAGCAGCCAGCCAAACCCTTGGTTAGTGTTTATTGCTCTGTTAGTCACACTGGCACATACACACCACGAGGCCTGGATTTCCAATTTAATCTGTTATCAAAAGGTATTGTTTTGCAGTAATTGAATTTCTCTCACCAGACAAGCCAGAGGTCTGTTGCTGTGGGCATAGTGAAAATGAAGACAAAGGAAGAGAAGAATGGGGAAAATTTTGTAAAGAAGGAGAAGAAATCAAAGAAAGGACAAGCTTCTCTGTCTGAAAACTGTACTGTTGATGACGGGAGCCTAACAGAGGTGAAAATTGAAGAGAAGAAGGGTAAAAAAGTGGATACAGTGGTTATAGATATTGAGTCTTGGGATGGAGGCGGTGAAAAGGAAGAGAAGAAGAAAAAGAAGAAGAAGAGGAGACTCACAGAATCTCTGAATGATGCCAATGGTTCTGATGTCAAGAATGGAAATGACAAAGCAGTTGACAAAAAGGAGAAAAAGAAGAAGAAAAAGAAGCTGAGTGATGATGATCAAGCAGAAACTGGACAGAGTTCAGTAAAAGAAGAAGAAGTGGAACAGAAACAGAGGAAGGAGAAGAAAACAAAAAATATGTCAGTACAAATTAACCCAGAAAATGTAAAGATGGAGAAAGAGGAGGAGGAGGAAGAACATCAAGCTGGAAAGGACAGATTGCCAAAGAAAGCCAAGAAGAGGAAAAACACTGTCGCTGTAAGCTCAGAGGAGAGTGAGGAGTTAAAGAAAGTTAAAGAAAAGAAGAAAAAGAAAACCCTTGACGAGGAAACCACTGCAAAAAGTGCAACAAAAAAGAAAACTAAAGCAAAATCAAAAGTGACTGAGAACGAAATGAATGTAGAAACACTGGAGGGAGAGACCGGTGAGGTTGAGCAGGTAAAAGTGAAGAAGAAAAAGAGAGAAGATGGACATGAGGCAGGAACTCCTCAGATAAAAGCGGAGAGAGACAGTGTGCTCAACAAGAAGAAGAAGAAGAAAGACAAATCCACAAATAGTGAGATCAATCTAGAGGAGGAGAAGACAGAGCTAAAGAAAAAAGGCAAAAAAGAAAAGGGTAGAAAAGCTTCAGTGGGGATTGACAAGGTCGAGGAGACAGAGCCAAAGAAGAAGAAAAGGAAAAAGGGAAACTCAGAGGAAGAGGGGGAGACCTCATTACTCAAATGTGAAATCACTGAGGAGCAGACTAGCAAAGGTAAGAAGAAGAAGAGCTCCAATAAGGAGGAGTCGCAGGTGGAGAACGCAAGTAGTGAAACTGCAAAGAAGAAGAAGAAGAAGAAGAGGATTAAAGAAGAGGTGGAGGACCAATGTGTGAGTCAGAGGTGGTTGATCGGATGTTGTTTTATTTTGCATTTGGCAGTGAACCTCACTGGTGTTTCGCTGTGTTTCAGGAGGCACCCCAAGTTGACGTCATCTTCCTGTCAGAGAAATCTGGAAACACTGATGAGGTCACCATCAACCAGGTAAACAGGGCTCTCATTATTAGTCCAAATAGTCCTTTATGTTACGAATCTACGCCCCAACAGCGTTATCTCAGCACAAAAGCAGATAGGCATACTTCTTAAAATGTCGAACTGTTCCTTTAATGAGAAACAATTGTCTGTATTACATTTTTACTGATGGTTGATTGTTTTATACAACAACTTTATTTCCAAATAACTCGTTTGAATTTGCTTGGTTTGTCTGTTTTATTTATGAAGTGTGCTTTGGTCGTAGGAGAGACGACAAGCTTTACAACTGGAGATTGATCAGGCCTCCCAACCTCAAAAAGCAGATAAATCCGCAGTGAGTATGAGTGCTTTTCTTGTAAAAGAAAATAAACCTTATGAACTACTTTCCCTTTGGCTTTTTTCCTTAAGAATGCTCCAGTTTTTTATTAGCACGCTGTCATGAAATTGGGAGACCCGCAAGAGACTGGTTAAAAAAAAAAGTCAAAATTGATGCAGCAAAGGCGAAAATATGCTGATTTGTAGTCTCCACTCAAAATGCACTGAATCCCACATTTCCCATAATGCAACTCGATAGCATCTTCATTAGACAGCCTGATAAATTCCCTCATACACAAGTCTGTTATACAGACTTTGCTATTATTAATTTGGAGTCTACAAGCCCAAAGAAGTATCCTTTGGAAACTCGTCCTCTCTACACAACAGTTTTGGCAGACTGAGTAGTTCTACTTGTGATCAGTAAACTGAGTTTTATGTGTAGAATCAGTAGGAACCTTCTTAAAGCCCTTTTTTAGTGTCTAATATTTGCGCCCGACATCTTTGTTCGTCAGGGCTTCGGCCAGTGGGGCACCGCCCAGTTCAACAGCTCTGAACAGCAGCAGAAGTTCCTCCGGTTGATGGGCGGTTTCAAGAAAGGTTTCCAGCCGGCGTTGGGGAGCGCCAGACAAGCAAACATGGCGCTGGGGAAGGAGGGACAGCAGCAGTTGCAGCAAGGGCTTCTTGGAGAGTTTGAACGCGCTCAATCACGCAGAGTGGACTTCAGTCACAGGGGAGCAGGACTCGGGTTTACTGCACCGTCCAATAAGAAGTTCTCCATTGACATCAATGCAAGTCGGTCAACTCGTTTTGATGATTGACCTGTGTGCGAGTACCCCACTCACCCAGTGAGATGTGTGTATGGTTGTACAAAAGTGTTTTTGTATGTGTGTACTTTTAACTGTAGATTCGCACACTGAAAAGCTCCTTACTCACAACAGACTTCTTATAAATCAGAGAATGAACACGACACAAAATGCCACTTGTACATACTGTGTATATTAAACATGTTCCTGCTGGAGTTACTGGACCGTTATGTTGACAGATTGTAACAGACCATTAGTTTTGGCTCTGCTGATGCAAATGAACGCGCTTTCAGTCCCACATTTGATACATACAGTTGTCCAGTATTTGTCAATGTGAGTGAAAGTAAGGATGGTAAGTAATGTGTGGAGAGAAAGAATGAGAATTTTGTGTTTGAGGTAATTGAATTGTAGAGTGTTTTTACTGCAAGTTGAACAGATGTGCAGCTGTGAGTGTTACTGAGGAAAATGAACAGCTAAAAATCTCACTTTGTCTCTTGTAGTTTCATTACTGAATACAAAAGTACATCCCTTAAATAAGTGAGGACAAAAAAAAGGAAACTCACACTGATGGTTTTGATAGTCATTTTATTCCAATGTTGTGAAGAAGAATAAGGAAGATCAAAGTACACTTTTCTTCAAGGATAAAGCAAAAACGCTTGTGCTCGTCTGTTGTGGGATCAGTGGTTTGGTTGTGAAAATGTCCTGGAAAACAAAATGTTTGACTATCATGTGTTGAACTTCAATATTCCGAGCATGGTAGCTGTGCTGTAGTTCTGATTGAACGTTAGGCTCTCTTAACCACATTCTTTTTCCTTTTAAACTCCTGTGTGGACAACATTCGTCCATCAGTTTACTTCAGCCTGGAAAAGTTGGAAAGGAGTAAGGAAAATGAGCCAGAGGAGGTTAAAATGTCCTTCAGTGAAATTAATGTATGTCCGTTTTACTGTCGAGGTATGAAAAAAAAACGCATACGTCTGTCTGCCTTTTGTGGTTGAATCTTCCTTATTTCAGACCAAATGCAGCTTTGAATGCAGAGTGTTCCTTTACATGAGATGGAATCTGGGCATCCTGTTAACGAAGTCTCATGTTTATGCACCAGCTGCTTCATCTTTCGAACGACCGGACGATCTGTCAGGACATTTCTTAACGAAACTGAGTTAAACTGCATCTGTGAAAAAGCCCTTTCTTCACTACGAGCACAATTCTGATGCTTTTAGCTTCTCAACATAGTGGTCACTTAGAGAGTTTGGGAGCTGTGGTGAAACATCCTGAGAACTGATTTAGTTCTAATCAGGATATTTAAAGGCAACTTTAAAGCCCCACTGCACTGAATTTAGTTTAAAAATGTCTTAATGACAATTGTTGAGAATATTTCTTGATAATTTTGCACTTTGGTCTGACGCTGCCTCTGTGTTTTCAAGCTGGCACAATCGAATGACGACACGATGTGCGGAAGGAAAGCTATTTAAAAAACACTTAAAGACGTGAAACCAGAAGTAGCCAACGCCATGAGCGTGTCGTCTAGTCACTCAGAAAACATCTGAAAGAGTCGAGAGGCTACTTGACGACACTGACTGAAGGAGGGTAGGGAAGCTGTGTGTTCCTTGTGGAAGAAAGAAGCCTCAGGGATCTCAGGCCTGTAGATACTCCGGCTGCACTCTCGCCACCTTGCGGAACTCTTTGGCGTGCGTTTGGGGGCACTGCATCTCACACCAGCTGATGGGAACCATCTGGGCACCTGATTCACCACAGAAAACATGATAAAGATGTGTTATGTGGTGCGAGTTATTTAAAACTTCTAAATTATAAAACACTGCACGCAAAAACTAGGTTCCTGTTATCCTGTACAGTGTTCTGCTAAGACAGACTTCTCAGGTATGTCAAGTCAGTAAACACAGCTGAGTGTCACTCGATAACACAAGCAAACTCACTGATTGAGGCAGCAGTAGAATGACAACTATTGTTCGCTGCAATTAAAACATTTTTTGTGAATGGAGTCTGGTAGCCTTGAAGCAAGCAAAGAGCAAACAGTTTCAGTTCCCTGTCACAAATGTAGTGAAAATATTCCAAATATGGCATAAACTTTAACTGGTATTGATTTTTTTTTTTTTTTTTTTAAAGGCTTTAAATATGTATTTCTGACAACCCTGACCACAGGAGTACCCTGTTTAGCGTCTGTGCCGGGACGCCTGTCTGCTCTTCCAAATCGGGGGTGTTCCCACTGCTGTCTATAAGTACTTCATACAACCCCACTTAACAAAATCCCAACTATCCCTTTGAGATGCTTTACACAAGTCAATTTAGAATACCTGAGCATACTATTGGTAGGTCTACCACATTAAACAAGCACTGTGTCCCACACTGGGGCAGAACTAGAGATCAGACTTTGATTTGAGGAGCCATGATCATTTTTTTACTTTCACCTCCTCCATTGATCTCAGGAGTAGCAAAATATGTGGATTGAAATCAAACGGTTGTGTATTGTCCAAGCGGCTGTGAGTGTCTACGGGTGTCAACTGTTTTCTCTCCAGTTCTCTGGGCAGTTACTCTTGCACCACCCTGTGTTCAAACAGGATACTACCGGTCCATTAACCCCTTACTGCCTGAATTTATTCACAATTATATAAAAAAATAAATGATTTGTGTTTTTGCATTCCAGCAGATGCTAAATGAAGTGGAGATTGTTAATTTGAATATAGCATAGCATAGACTAGTACAATATAATAATAGTATAATAAAATATATATGTATATACGCATAGAATATATATATATTTATGTATGTATGCATCTATGTATATATAATATATACATAGAATACGCATCAACCGGCATTAGTGGGATACAGAGGCCACCGCAGCTGGATCAAGACCAGAAGAGGTTTGAGGCGAATTCGCGACAACAGGCAACAAGGGGTTAAGTGTTAAGTGTGGAAGAAGGAACAGAAGAAAAGGCAGCGTCTAATTGAGCACCGACTTACCTGCTTCACTGTGTGCCACCACCACGCCCAGTTCATTCTCTGCTGTTGTCAACAGGTAGTTAGACTGCACGTCCCCGAGAGAAATCTGACATCACAGGTCAAGTGTAACAACAGAGGAAAATGGCATACATCCAAGGTGACACTGTTCTTTGAATTCACTCACGGTGAATATCCAAACGCAGCTGTAATGGATTTCACATATAACACGTAAAAATTAACCTTTTAATAAACATCTAATCACTTGACAGTGATGACAGATAACATGACCTCTGGATTCTGTTTTCTGTATCTGAATGGTTCAAAGTGTGAACTCTTGAATAGGAGTGGCTGCATGAGCTGAAAAGTTGTCATAGCGAATGAATAGCTCCAAAAAGGTATTCATTTGTCTTAGGCCCGAGGGCAGGTAAGGGATACGACTTTCGCCAAAACAATGTCGCCAGGTCTGAAGCTTTTGTATGTCTCCACCTGTAACAATAAAGACAGAAGCATGTCACCTTCAATCAATAAGTAAACAGGAGCCTGCAGAAAAAAGCTGATGATGATGTGATCTGAAACACACCTTGTCTTTCTCTGTTGCGCGCACATCTTCTTTCCTGTGGAGGCAGAGGGGGTGGGCTCAGTTTTGGGAATGGCACAGAGACATAGGACATACAGCATTTTTCGCCTATGGAGACTGTGTGTACCTGATCGTCCCTCTGAAGCGGTCCTTCAGCGGTGTGGAGCCTACGTAAAGGATGTGGACCTTAGCGAATCTGGGGTTGATGCTCGTCACCTGTCCAAGCAAAGAACGGTAAGATAAACCCGCACTAACAGATCTAAACAGTGCAAGATGGTTTTATGAGATCATCCAATCATAGAAAAAAAGGGTATCTGATGCCACTGCATACCTTACAGGTGACTATTGCTCCTACATCTGGTAGTAGTTGCGCTTCTGTTTCCCTCACCACCGAGATCACCGGTAACTACAAAGGCACAAAAAGATTCCAGTCCAAAAACAGCCTGAAGAAAAGACGTGTCACAGAGAACATGCTGCATATTTCATCACAGGCACTGAACATACATATTTGGGTTCAGTCACATTCACAAACGTTGCGTAATACCTTTCCTCTGGCACTCCTATATGGCTGCTTGCTTTTGCAGCTTTCCCCTCCTCTCTCCTACCTACGCCCACCACACCCCCTCACCTCCTCTCCCTCGTTCTTCTTGAGCACGTAGCCTGCTAGTGAGGAGAATATGTAGCCATGCCGTAGGTATACCCCTGTGCCGGGAATACAGTCTTCTACACTGCACAGCTTGTCACCTGCAGACAAACAAGAGGGGGAGGACAGTGTCAGTGTCAGAGTGAAGTTGTGCGTGTGGAGGTGGACCATCTCTGCTAATATCAGAATAAAATAATACACTTTTTTGGAGAGAAAACATTATCACTTCAAGCAAAAGAGCAGAGGAACTCTTTCAAAAAGCAAATGCTGTACATTTAATGAGTGCGGCTTCTATTTATGCTGTCATCTGCTACCTGAAGTGATCGTGAGACGAGTTATGTTAATCAGGAGTGGATTACCACCTCAGCAAAACGATTTTCTGGGGGTGACTCTGTATATATTCCTAGACTTTTAACAAGAGCTTTATACAGATATAGACAGGCGACAAGTTTACTTTTAAGAGTCTGAACTTGAGCATTGGATAAGAGGAATGAAACTAGTCCAGAACCAAACAGTCATGTCTACACATGATTTAGCTCATACAACACTCTTTGTCTGAAGCTGTCCATCATCTAAGGAGTGAAACTATTACTCTAGAGACACTTATCTGGTCCCTTTGAGCCATTTAACCTCAGCATTAACAAGGCATGAAATGCTAATCCTGCCTGATCATAAAAGGACTGTCAACACCTCGTGTTACTGCTGCCAATAACTGGTGTTTAAGCACAAAAGATCACTTTCGGACCTCAGGCAGACCTCGATGTGAAACATTTCCGTTGACATTTTCCTCCCTAAAACTGATGATTTCCCATGGCTGAGTCAAAACAAGTGAGAGAAGGAATGCTGCTGCCCTGCCTGAGGCGATGGGCAGGGCTGGAGGTGAAACCTGCCGTGGAAAGTAAAAGTCAACAGCTAACAGCCCTGCACAAGTACGGTACTTACCCGAAAAGCAGAGGCGCATAACAGTCTTGAATGCTACTACGCCGTCTTATATACACCTGATACAACCAGCCATGACTTAAAAACTAACTTAACGTGACGTCAATGTGCCGCCAGCCAAAGCGCACTCCACGCGTTGCAGCTGGAAATAACGAACAGGACTTAACGCTGTCAGACTGCGGAGAAACTGTACTTTATAGCAACACGGTGACGTCTACCAAAGCAAACATGAACACAAGAGGACAAAAACGGTGTTCAAACAGGTTTAACTCCATCCTGAGCACTCGTAGTTACAAATTTACGGGACTCACCTGGAACACACAGCTTCATGGGCGACATGTTTTCGAGAAGAGCAGATTGTCAGCCGATTGGCTGTGACGAAGGGCTCCGGTCGGCTCTCATTGGCCCGTCTCACGCTGAGCGGAAGTGACACAGGGACGGCTCGGTCCGCCATGTTTGATGAGGCACTCGTGGGTACACGTTATGCGTTTTACACAGAATTAAATTGTTTATATATTTACAACTATTTACTTCTACAGCTACAATTTATAATACCAATGAATCTAATTGATTATAATAATTGCTTTCTTATCGACAGTTATCAATTCAGTTAAAAAACAGATGCTAATTGGGGCAGATTTTGTCTAATGAGGAATTTCCCAGTTAAAGTGTTTGTTCGTAGGCTACGCTGTGATATGTAATTTCCATCATACTGTCTAATTTGATTAACATTAAGTTATCTAGATCATGTCAGAATAAAAAAGTAAATAAAAAATTGAATGTCTATGTCTCCCTTTTATATGTAAATGTCACTGTGTCCCGTCATGTGTGAATGAAGATATTCCAGAAAAACATTGGTAAAGAGCAGCTGCAGAGGTAATATTAAGGTATATTAAGTGAATGTTGATGCCATCGTATTAAAAGGATATGTGTATATATATATTTTGACATGTATACCTCTCTGGCTTTGTTAAATATCCAAAATGGGGGTCGGTGGGGAAAAATATGACCAAAGTATCCATGATGGGATAATAATGTATAACCACTCACACCATTTTTATGTGACCTCATTGTACTTTTGTGTTTAGTACGAATTTTTTAATCCCCAATGGTGTCAGTGTATCATCGCTCTTGTAAAACTAATATATTCATTATCATTTTTCATTAGAGACCTTACCAGACCTCTCCATAACTATTTGATTCATAAGGACAGAGTGGACAGTTGTGCTGGAAAACAATGTCAGACACTGATAAAAAAAAATATCATGACATAATGGCTCACAACATTTATTCTTTTTTTTCTCACAATGCCACAGCAAACAAGAATCAGCAGTGCAGAGCATATCAACCTGCCCTTTCAACAACAGCCAGTGTTACACTTAGGTTAGGCTATACTGTTCCCTCGGAGCTACACCTATGTGGTTCTTAAATAGGAAGGAAAACCTGGGACGACTCTGCAGGGTTATGTTTGCTCCTTTTCACTGGTCCCTAATTCTAACTTTTGGTCAGTGCTCAAACCAGATTACAGCTGATATCCATTATCTAATAATGAACTGTATGTTTCAGTATGTCACAAATAAAGATCAGTCAAATTAAACACTGGATTGTACGTTTGTGTGAGGGCTGGGTATTATCAAAATAAAGTGCACATTGTGTGTGTTCTTTACAAGTGTGTGATGACGGTAGCAGTAAATGACCTTGTAGTAACTTGATAGCTCAACAGCACAAGATTGATCTGCACTATAGCCCATCCAGGGGAGGAGGGTTGGGTGGTTGGAGGGGGTGAGGAGGAGGAGGAGGAGGAGGAGGAGGAGGAGGAGTGGGAGGGTCTATTTCTTGACTTTGCCCTGAGCAGCCACAGCTTCCATGGCTTTCTTGACGGTCTCCTCATCTCCCAGGAACTGCATGGGTCCTACAGGCTTCAGGTTCTTGTCCAGCTCGTACACGATGGGGATACCTGTGGGCAGGTTCAGCTCCATGATGGCCTCCTCTGACATCCCTGGGAAACAGTAACAGATACGCAGAGTTTTTAATGTCTTTGCATGTTTAAGTATGACAGCAAAGACTTCTTTCTCATAGCAAAGTTGTTGGCACATGTTTTGAGAGTGAAACAAGCATGTGAAACAGACAGCTGAATATTTGATCTGAATACCTGAATGTGGAGGAGACTCGTTACCTAACCATAAAACCCACTTTTATACTTTTCCCTTGTGAATTACCTCCCCCTTGTTGTTGGACAGAGGGTTTTAAAGTGACTGTGCCTACAGACACAGAAGCAGGCAGGGTTCTATTGGGCTGACAGACTTCCTGAGATGAAAATACATGTAAATAAATAAATACATTTTTATTTTTCCCCATAAATGCTACATAACTAGTTGTTTGAGCGTTTTCAACACTTTGGACAGGCATGAATTTCTTAGTTGAAGCATCAGTAGACTTGGGGAAATAAGAAAAGAAATTCTGTTTTATTCAAAACAGTCAAAGCTGCAACACTGTGAGTGCAACAACTAGAGATGCTCTTCTAGATAAATCAAGTCCCAGAGTCAGTGCTAAGACACATTTAATGTCTGAAATGTAATTGTTTAATTTAACAGGGAACACATTGATTGGGTGTTGAATCATATTAAAGTGATAAATAATAGATGAATAAATCCAAACTGTCTGGAATTAAACAGGGAATAAAAACACTTGTGTCTCCCACCTTCCAGATGCTTGACAATGCCCCGGAGACTGTTGCCGTGGGCAGCGATCAGCACCCTCTTTCCGTCTTTGATCTGTGGAACGATCTCCTCGTCCCAGAAGGGCAGCGCCCTGGCGATGGTGTCCTTCAGGCTCTCACAGCTGGGGAGCTCGTCGTCCGTCAGATCTGCATAACGCCGATCCTGCAACAAAGTTAATGTGACACTGATGTAATGAACATGTGTGCATGTAGAGAGCAGAGGGAAAGACACAATGCTTCACTGTGTTCCTGTGGTGTCACCTTGCTTATGGTCTGATAGAAGTCATGCCCGTCTTCCATGGGTGGGGGAGGAGTGTCAAAAGAGCGCCTCCAGATCTTGACCTGGGCCTCTCCGTGCTTAGCTGCTGTTTCAGCCTTGTTCAGTCCGGTCAGGCCACCGTAGTGGCGCTCATTGAGGCGCCAGGTCCGGTGGACGGGCAGCCACATCTGGTCAATGCTGTCCAGGACAAACCACAGGGTGCGGATGGCCCTCTTCAGGACGGAGGTGTAGCAAATATCGAACTCATAGCCAGCATCTGAGGCAGAAAGTCAGAAACAGGACATGAACAAGATGGTAAATGCGACTGCTGATTAGCATTTGAGACAAAGAAAGAGAAGAAAATATTAAATACAGTCAACACAATGACATTTATCCGCTTTGTTTGTAGCTTGTCTCCTTGCATTTATACATCAGCTTTTGCTTAGTCAGTGGCGGTGCTACATCATGGGACACTGGCAGACTGCGGGCTCTGCAGGATGCGCCTGCAGAGGATTTTTGGGTCACAGAGAACCAACAGGGGTGTGTGCACCACACAGAGAATTACATCAAACAATGTGGGGGACTGAAAGCTCGACTGTAGATGTGTCCCGGCCTTTCCACTCACAAACCCCTGCACAGTGGACAGCAAAGTTTCACTCAGTGAACAGCAGTAATCTCAGCTGATAACAAAGGCATCTTTGCTCTGCAGTCTGTGCATTCTCATGTTCTGTCATTCCTTACATCTAAATGATGTAAATGTCTGTCTGTGTTTTTTATCCCTAAACCTTGTCCTAAGTTTTGACATAGTTATTCCCAGAATGCATATGATTTGCTGTTTTGTGTTTTATCATATTAATATGATAACTTTACCTTTTACCTTTTTTTTTTTTACTCACCTGCAAATGAGTATGTCTGAGTGTGGGTGCTGTGAATCTGAAAATATTCCTACATCATCATGGATATCTGGCAGTAGATAGCATCATGGCTCCCCTAACGTATCTCTGCTCACTTCACAAATTAACCACAGACTACATCACATCATTTAACAACAACACAATAAGTCTGATTGTCTATATTCCTCTTTACTGGGAAAGGCTGATGTGGGTAAAAACTAGAATAACACCAAGGGCCTTGTCTGGTGTGTGGGACCATCGTGGGCTCTGGTGTGGGACAGATCCAGCAAAGACTCGGTGATCTGTGTCAGACTGGCAGAGCAAACCATTTGCATTGCATTTTAACTCTTTAACAAACGCGTGATCTTCCCGATTTTGTTTTTGTGTGCGTATTATTTCTAAATAAATAGAGTTTCAGCCGGCCGCTCCCTCTCCCCCCTGCAGCTGGCCCGTCTTGTGTCGCAGTGAGCCCTGGCTACCTGTTTCCCCATCCGGCAGAGTTGCATAAGCAGTTGCTCGCAACGGCTTAATCCAATGACAGAGAGAAAGCCAGATTAGGCCCTGAGACATTATCTGCTACCTTTCAGCGCCTGTCCTCCTCTCTTCGCCTCCTGCTCCCCGGTCTCGCTCAGGTCCGCGTCGAACCAGCCGCAGAAGCGGTTCTCCTGGTTCCAGCAGCTCTCTCCATGGCGGATCAGGACCAGCTTGTACGCAGCCATCCTCACACCGATGCCCTCTGCGCTGTATTTCCGGAATACTTGGGGTGAGTGACTCTTCCTGAAAGGCGGCAGCAACCTCCGCAGATTAGTCCTGATTTCGCCGCAACCCCTAAAACGGCTGCAAAGAAGCGGGCGCAGTATTTTTCCTTTCTTGATGCGGGCTGGACGGACAGACTGTGGGAGCAGCGGGTCTACAGACTTGGCTGGTTTGTCCGAACTTGACAGATCTCACGACACGCGCTCTCTTCCTGCTGGTTTCCACCAATCACGAGGCGAGCTGTGCGCGCCGGAGGAGGAGGAGGGAGGCAGGAGGATGAGCACAGCGGCACGTCCACACGCCCAGAGGGGCATCATATGGGAGAGCTCCCCTTCTTACACACGCTCATCTCATGAATGATCGCCACAGTAAGTGGGAAAAAATACTAGTATACTCGTCTTTAAATGCCAGTCAGTCACAAGATCTCTCCACAAACACCACAGGCAGAAGGATAGTCAAAGTCACCTGATGCTGTGTAGTGGAAAAGCCACAGCAGGGTCAAGCTGTTACACACTATTAAAACAGCACATTCAGACGTGTCATTCATCAGTAGTGGTTGGATACAATTAGCTGTTTGTTCATGAGGACATATCAGGACCTGATGGACTTGTGATTTAAACTTCCCCCAGCTGTGACACACCCTGACTGTTTTACTCATCTGGTTGCCAAAGTGGACACTGAGGTGTCTTCATTCAAACCTGAAGCTGCCCTGATGAACTCTTGTTTGAGTGCGAGAGCTTCACATATTGACACCGCTGACCTTTCACCTTTTTGTAGTCAGGGTTCGCCAATTTAATGGGTGTTTTTCTTAAACAGTGCCCTTTGCTCACTGGCAGGTGTGATTAAATTGTCCTGGAACACAGGGATACACGTTAAATACCGTAAGTGAGGATTGAACACCATCAGACATAAAGTTAAAAAAAAGTTAAAAGAAATGTCCTTTGAAAAAAAATCAATATTTTAACAGAACAGAGGTCGCATCGCTATTTCGAACTTATTGGACCACTGAAGCTTGATGGTTTTGACAAATAAAGCCACTTCATGTGAAAATGTATTGATTACATTTTGTCAAATTAATAAAAAAAATAAATAAATACTCCAGGGTGCAAACAAACTCTGGAGCTGAATTGAGCTTTGTCTGTCTCATTAGACCAACAGCATTTGTGAGATTTTACTCAGCTCGATAAGTTCATTGACAATTTCACCAAAGACTTCATGTTTCTACCTCATTGATCGAGTCAAATGTGCTGTCAAGTGTTTTCCGTGGAGGAATGATCGTGTCCAATCAGCGCCAGGGATCAGGTTGATGACGGAAGCGTTTGAGCGCTGATTGGTTTGAGATCAAAACACTCAGTAGGTCCCGCCTCTTCCCGGAAGCTGACAGTCATCTGACTTTTCTTTTTTCTCTCCAGTGTTTCCTTGTTAGCCAGCGTCAGAACTAGCCAACAAAACAACCGTCCCACTTTCTTCCCCTCTTCTATTTCGTCCTCTTTTCTCTTTCCTCTTTGTCTCCAGGAGTTAACACAACTCCTCGTCCCTCTCCGACGTCATGGACGAGACGAGTCCGCTTGTCTCTCCGCTCCGGGACTCGGGTGATTTCAGCTACTGTCCCACAGAGCCCACCAGCCCCCGGGGCGCGTTTGGAAGCACGCCGGGCTCCGTGGTGCGCATCCCGGCAGGCAGTCCGGGGCGCAGCCGGGAGAGACAGCCGCTCCTGGACCGGGACCGTGGGAGCTCGCCGCGGGAGCCGCACAGGAACGAGTTCCCGGAGGATCCCGAGTTCAGGGAGATCATCCGAAAGGCCGAGCGAGCCATGGAGGAGGGGATCTATCCAGAGAGGATCTACCAGGGATCCAGTGGAAGCTATTTTGTCAAAGACTCACAGGGGGTAAGGCGAGAAGCTGCTAACTCACATCCACCGATTGCTGCTGTAATGCTAAGGGTCCCTTCAGCTGTCTGATGATTGATCTGTGAAATCTGAGCTGTTGTGTGTGTGTGTGTGTCTGTGTGTGTGTGTGTGTGTGTGTGTGTGTGTGTGTGTGTGTGTGTGTATGTGTGTGTGTGCGATGCAATGACTGAAAGACTGTTTCGAAAAAAGAGTTAGTCGCTGCGAGGAAAGGCCTCTTCTAATAACTAGCCTGTGATGACTTTGCAAATAGGCTACAAGGCATGTAAACACATCATGGTGCCACAGTTTCCAGTTTAAACTAGTGGACGACCACTTCCTAGGACTGTGCTACTCAGATAGTAAACAACTTAAGTGTCCATCAAGGTCTGGCAGTTCATAAAAACATACAGCACTTAACAACAACACTGACAGTTTGGAGACTTCAAATGAGCTTAAACACAAGAAGTGACCAAAGCTATCACTGGTTGGATAAATAACTTCTCAAAAACAGCCTACCTACCAAAATTTAGGGAACCTGGGCTTTCCCCTCCTCATCCTCTGCTCTCCAACCGGCTCTATGGCTCTCTGATCAGTTCACTGGCCGTGTTGATGCCCCCGTCAGCTAGTTTTAGTATGACAGAACACTTTCTATGATACATATATAGACTACTTGTAAAATTTGCCAGCTTACACCAAAGATATTATGTCATTCGAATCCGACGAATATGTTGATTTTATCATCACTGTGGCTGCGGCTGAGCCGCCAGGCATTCATCACTTGAGAGCCTCCTGGTGAGGCTCTGATCTCTGTCCGTCTGTCACAATGATGTCAGCAGCCACGCAGGCAGAGTCAAGATGCTTGTCACCCCTTATTTAAGGCAGCTTTGCTGTTTTTTCTCCGTAGTTTACGTCCGATCAAAATCCCCTCATTTTTGAGAGTGTTTTACAAAGTGCGACATGTTAAAGGCGGCTCAGGGAGTCACAGACCTGCATATAGATCGTTCAAACATGCCAGATTAATGACAGTAAACTTTGATCAGCACAGCTGGAGCAGACTGTTGAAAGTCTTGAGCAACGTACTCACACTCTCCCCCCACTGTGTATTCAGTCCATGTTAAAAAAAGGAAGTGTGTGTTTAAACTTTGTACCCAAATCCTCGCAAATCTCACTTGTATGTTCAAGACAAGATAGCCCA
This sequence comes from Pempheris klunzingeri, assembly GCF_042242105.1. NCBI lineage: Eukaryota > Metazoa > Chordata > Actinopteri > Acropomatiformes > Pempheridae > Pempheris > Pempheris klunzingeri. Next base: position 21,150,918 of record NC_092014.1, on the reverse strand, counting down.
CTTTCCCCACTCACTAAAGGCTTATAAAACAGAAACAAGTATAGTAGGCTGAGTGTGTGAGGGTTTTTATCCCCCCCAGTTTCTTTTGTTAGTCACCAGTGTGCTTAGTAGTCATGTGCTACCTCTCTGTGAGGATATAATTCTCTTCGATTACCAAGTTTCATGTTGTAATCGGTGTATGTGTGAAAGCGTGTGTGTCATACGCGCGTAATGCAACATGTGATTTTCTATATACAACTTTAAAGTCACACTGCACCCAAAGTCTCTCTACTTGTCATCTGTGGGCTTTAAAATCAGTCAATCAATCAATATTTATTTATATAGTGCCAATTCATAACAGCGTTATCTCAAGACGCTTTCCATAAAGAGCAGGCCTTGACCAAACTCTTTAATTAAGAGACCCAACGATTCAGGAATTCAAAATTAAGGATTCAAGAATCCTTAATACAGTTTGTAGTGGGACTTTTAACAGACAGCTTTTGTTCCTGCCTGGATTTCAATGGTGATAAGTGTTATCCTTACCAGTCCTGCAGCATAATCCACTGTCCCACTGAATTCTTCTGTATGCTTCAAGTTTGCTGTTAAATATTTAATTGTCTCATACACAAACAAACCCTCCGTCCTTTGGATTCTGAGCATCTCAGTCAGGTCACTCTTTCCTGATTTTCCTTCTCCGCCTCCCTCTGCAGAAAATCATCGGCGTGTTCAAACCTAAGAATGAAGAGCCCTATGGCCATCTGAACCCCAAGTGGACCAAGTGGCTCCAGAAGCTGTGCTGTCCCTGCTGCTTTGGCCGCGACTGTTTGGTCCTGAACCAGGGTTACCTCTCAGAGGCTGGGGCCAGCCTGGTAGATCAGAAACTGGAGCTGAACATTGTTCCCAGAACTAAGGTACGGACACAGACATTGCTACCTCCACAGTGCAAAAGCAGCAAACTTTCTGGCAAATACGTCCTCGCTTAACCAACCTTTTGCACTCTAGGTGGTGTACCTGGCTAGTGAAACATTCAACTACAGTGCCATAGACAGGGTGAAATCGCGAGGAAAGAGGCTAGCCCTGGAGAAGGTGCCTAAAGTGGGCCAGCGCTTCCACAGGATCGGACTGCCACCAAAGGTAACCTGCTGAACTGGTGTAAAACTCAGGGGATTGCATTCAGTGGTGAAGTCCTTTGTAGTATTGACCAAACAGAAAATGAAATTATTGGATGTGAGTTGTCTATCTTGACTTCAGACTCTCATCAACCCCAGAAAAATTTCTGGCATCAAGCATAACTTTGGCTGCTGCACATATTCACGGATTTGCTGTCACACCGTCTCTGTTTGGCCTTCTATTCACATGAAAGTACACCAAGGTTCAAAGTTCATTCTTAAAAGAAACATTTTTGGGTTAGGGTCTTGGGTTAGGTCCATTTCATACGTGCTTTGGGGCTTTCAATCCAAAAAATACACAGCTAAGCAGCACAAAGACCATTTGTGTGACTGGGTTTTTGGGAGGATTTTTTCTTTAACTCAGTTAAGTTACATTAAGAACAATGGCATACAGTGATCCTGATGTGTTGCTGCTCCACCAGGTCGGCTCCTTCCAGCTCTTTGTCGATGGATACAAGGACGCAGATTTCTGGCTGCGGAGGTTTGAAGCGGAGCCTTTGCCTGAAAACAACAACCGTCAGCTGCAGCTACAGTTTGAGCGGCTCGTAGTCCTCGATTACATCATCAGGAACACAGGCATGTAGTCGCCGTGCTCGGCACGAACCGTGTGACTCTGGTTTGATTAGGATTTTTAAATTAGAGTCTTTTTGTTTTTGTGCTCTAGACAGGGGAAATGACAACTGGTTGCTGAAGTATGACTGTCCCATGGACACTGTTGGGAATAGGGTGAGGACATGGACACTGTCAGAGCCTTGACATTAATTTTTCATTACTGATCCTAATGGGCTGAATATGTCTTTATCTTATGCTTGTATTGTTGTCTCTGTAGGACACAGACTGGGTGGTCGTAAAGGATCCCATCATAAAGCTGGCAGCTATAGACAACGGCCTCGCCTTCCCCCTCAAACACCCTGATTCCTGGAGAGCCTGTAAGCACCCACGCTGGCATTGTTTTTAACCAGTCACTCAGCTCTGATACATGTTTATCTATCCCCAACTGTGTTATTAAAGACACACTTTCATTATTCAATCACCAGACCCGTTCTACTGGGCGTGGCTGTCCCAGGCCAAAGTTCCCTTCTCCCAGGAAATCAGAGAGCTGGTGTTGCCCAAACTCTCAGACCCAAATTTCATCAAAGACCTGGAGGAGGACTTGTACGAATTATTCAAGGTATGCAGGGAACTTGGATTAAATATTCAGCCACATTTTAACACAGAGAGAAGAGGTGGCAGTGATGTCAGCAAGAGGAATGTGAGAGTACGGCTGAGAAACGGACGATGGAGAGGAGGATGAATCACTCCTGTGGCTGTGAACATTATGTGTAACATATGTGCATTGTCTCACAGAAAGACCCTGGTTTCGACAGAGGACAGTTTCACAAGCAAGTAGCTGTGATGAGGGGGCAGGTGAGGTTTCTCATTTCTAAACAGTAAAATCTAAAAGCTGTCACTGTATTTAGACAAGACGTACAGCAACACACTGAAAGAATCAGTTCTTTTTCAGATGTTTGATGTGCATTAACTGCTCCTCTTTGGTCTGCTTGCATCAAACCATGCATATTTTCATACATACTTTTTCTTTTCTCCTTTTTTATCCCAAGATCCTGAACCTGTGCCAAGCTCTGAAGGACGGTAAAACACCCCTGCAGCTGGTCCAGATGCCCCCAGTAATCGTCGAAACAGCCAGAGCACCTCAGAGAGCCAACAGCGAGTCGTACACACAGAGCTTCCAGAGCAGAAGACCCTTCTTCACCTGGTGGTAGGAGCGGCAAGAGGAAGAGGAAGAGGATGAACAGCAGGAAGCCGGAGCGAGGAAAGGGAACGAGGGAACGATGTGCGGGTGGAAGACGGGACAGAATCTGAAAGCGCTGGTTTTTGTCCTGGAAATGAAAGTAATCATCGCCCCTCCCCTTGTGGATATTTTGGTGACAAAGAGTGAGTGGGTGGGTGGAGAGATGAGGCCAAAAGAGGAAGAATTTCATAACATATCTTCCCTGTCCGCCTCTGTGCCTTGCGTGGACATCGATGAAGAATTAACGCCTAAATGATGAAGATTCTGTACCTTTCTGTGAGAGAAAGAAAGATTTCAGTGAGATGTCAGACTTTTCTTTCGGACTCCTGGGTGCATGCAATGTTTGCTCACACACATGCACGCCAGTCAGAAGCCTCACATACTTTTGTTTTTGGATGGGAGGTGTTGCATTCCATGTGTTTTTTTTCTTCATGTCTCTCTGCCTTTTAACATTCACCTACATATTCCCTCCCATGCAGTGCAAAGCAGTCGTGCCACTGGTGCAGATCAGCAAAGTGTTCATTGTGGTTAAGACTTGGAGAATTAGGAACTGGGTACCGAGTGGTCTGTATGTCTTAACACAGTGAACCCAAGCCATGTGAACTGGTTTCGCAGTTCCTCCTCCTGTTTAGATTAAGATCTGCAAGTCATCTGGGGTGGTGCTGGAGAAAGCACAGGCACCTTTGGTTAAAGAAACAAGCTATTTAAGCTGTGATAAATATAACTGGCTCGCCTCATTTTTCTTCTTTCAACAATGAATGAAACCATTGGTGAAGAAGACAAAATTATCCCATCTGCACACATGCAGAGGGGGGTGGGGGGTCAGTGATCAGAGATCAGATCCACAAGCTCCAGTTTGTCTCGGCCATGTTGATTTCTGTTCATTTTCTGGCTCGTGGGGTGAACCTAAGTGAACATTGAAGTAACTTCCTGCTGTACTGAACTGACATGAAATGTATTGTGACAATGCACTGTATAATTTGTATGTACTATTTAATGATAGATTATAATTAAAACATATTCCATTAATACACATGACTGGTGTGTTTGTGAATGTGAAAAGTTTAAAGTCAGACACACACGAGAAATTACAACTGCAGATCATTTGAGAGATGTTACAGTCCAACAATAATAAATCATTAAAGTTGCTATTATTATTTTCATATTCACAATGGATCAAACACGAGTTGTGATGTGAAAGGAGTCGCTTGCAGTGACAAACCCACTGAATTATCACCTGACTCTTGACGGTCCCCTCAGCCCCATTGACCTAGCATCTTTCAGCTCATTGTTTTGGGTTTGTGGTCGGCAGTGTCTACCGTTTTAGTTCACTCTTACCGCTCTCGTCTGCTTTTCACTGAAAAGGCTCTTAAAACCCATTGTACACTACTTGCTCAACACCAAGAGGCAGACAGGCTCAGTTAGCGACTAGCTGGTGAACATAGTGGAACTTTTAACAGCTAAGATAGTCAGATTTCCTTCAGGAGTTGGTGGAGACCAAAAACAGAGCTAACAGAGGGTGAATATATATATATATATATATATATATATTTTACATATATTTTTTTACATACACTAGATGGGCAGAAACACTACTCCAAATGGATGCTAATGTTGCTGTTGGATGTGTAAATAGGCAGCTGTTTGCTAACAACTTCTCCTTAAGTTAATATGTCAGTTTTATGTTTACTGGTTGTTTCTGCTGCACTAAAGAAGCCAAAAAAGTTAATGCAGATTTTAAAAGAATGTGATGGACATTTATTTCAGTATTAAGTCATAAAAACACAAAACATCATAGGCTACAAATGCTCTAAAAGTGCTCTTGAAAATTAAATTTTAATGTAGTGTTACAGTATCCCACCACGTTTACCATGATAATGTGTTATGAGTTCTCTGGTAAGTGCAACACCAAATATCCAGCTAACTCCTTCACCTGCCGTGTTACATTTTTTTATTTCAGGCCTCGCACAACAGAATGTTTCTATCAGTCTCCTGCAAAAGCTTCTCCAACATGCCTGCATTGGAACAGATAGGCTTTTGAGTTAATTTTTACTGTAGTTAGAGTCACACTTGGACTACTCCCCAACCAGGTTTACCACAGTTCACTGGTTTTGTTTATGCTGGGGTCTAATATGTAGAGTGCATGTTAGCAGAGGGTGCTAACGGTAGTAATACAGTACGGCTTTTCATGCAGAATTAATCCTTCATTACATCTTCCACCACTGTGTGTTGTTCCAAACTGTAGTCCGTTTTAGTGGAGGATGCGGTGAAGGTAGCGGTCAGTGTGTCCAGCGCCCTCCTGTCTTGCTACATCCAACCTCAATGAGGACGGTTTGAAGGGACTTTGGTTCTCTGGGATGTCTTTCTCAGTCGTTGGCAGCAATTCTCCCAAATTGGGCACACTGCTGGCCTCCTCATCCTCATCAGCGTAGTTGGATAATGGCTCACCAATTCTGGAAGATAGAGAAGAAACTCTGGCTTAGCTGAACGTCACAGACATACTGTACATATTATACATCTCCTTTTTTGACTTGTAAATGCGTTGTGAGTTTAGATTGTGTAAATGATAAACTTCTGACCCAATGAACATCAAATAAGCACAGTACTAGTTGTCATCATGACGTTATTTGTGTGGACAATAGCACAACGTCACAAGCGCGTCTTTACAACCATGATTCCCTTCATGTAGGCGTGGCTTTTGGAGAGCCGGTTGTTTGCCGGTTGAAGTTTTGCTGCCAGATCTCTGGCCAGAGTGTTCATCATGTTGGTCAAAGAGGGAGAGAGGAGGAGAAAAAGCCTCAAGGTGGCTGCAGCTTAAGAGCAGCACAAGTGCCATGAGCAGGAAATAGCCAGCTTACCAGCTGGACACAAGCTGAGATCTAGTCAACATCTACAGTCAAGAAAATATACTAAACTAAGACTTTAGAGCAGGTTACACAAAGCTCTATCATATGTTCAGACAGAGCTTTAATGCAGAGCATTATGCTGAAGAAGTGAGGTTAGCTGATTTTGAAACCATAGCATCACACAATGTAGCTGATGCTGATGTTTAGCTGGTATTATGTTTACTATGTTCACCATCTTCACTTAGAGGCAGACATGCTAACATTTCAGTTAATAATGGTGCTAAAAGATACAGTCAAGTCTTCCTGATTAAAACATGAATGTCTGCACCAACCAAGTTTCATGGCAATAGTTGTTGGACCGCCGAACGACTGACAGACCGACATTGCCATCTCCGGAGTCATGCTGCTTGCTTGGCTGTAAAGTTATTGCAACACACCATTTTGTTACTACTACACTGCCCTGCACACTCACACCACCATTTTACCATTCTGTGGCACTTCATTACTCCTGCAACAAATCTAATTTCGACTCTGTGAGGAATGTCGAAAGCAAAGCATGACCGTCTGTGTGTGTGTGTGTGTGTGTGTGTGTGTGTGTGTGTGTGTGGTATGCAGGGACAGGAGGACACAGTCTTGTGAGGTCATGCTGAGTTTGTTAGGCACATGACAGTTTGAGGGAGTCTGGCGTTAGACAGGACCTTGAACATTTGTATTCAACTGATTGTTTACACATGCTTAAAATGACAGTAGACAGATTATAAATAAGTCGGGAGAGAACAGAGAACCATTCTGCCACCAAGACTGAGGCATCATGGGATGTTTCACTCCTCCTTTTTTACCCCTCATCCACATATCACTTTTCACATGGTTTCTTCACTTTTTTTCTGGCCTCCTGACACTTGACGCTGGCGCTTACCTGACGTATCCTGATGGTTTGAGCCACTTGTGGTCTCGGTGTCCCTCCGCTCTGATACCGGATTTATTCCTTGCTCTGACTCGGAGCCCCACCAAGGCCTGGGCCAGCCCAGCCTCGTCCTCCATCTCCTCCCCTTCCTCCCCCCTCTCTTCCTCTGCTCCCTCAATATCTGTATCCATCCCTTGCCACACCAGCTTCGCCCGATGTTCAGCGTCTCTGTGTCCCGCTGTTCTGAACAGCCTGTGCAGCTGGTGCAGGTTGACCCCTGTAAAGATGTTGGAGCATCCAGACTTCCTGGAGCGGCGATTTGAAAGCGCCCACTGCAAAGGCACCTCAGAGGAGGTGGACGCTGGGGCCTCGGCCATGTTGCGAAGGGGGAGAACTTTCAGGTGACGATTTAAGGACAATGGGGCGATATCGGGAGGGAAATGTGAAAGGGCTGACAGGAAGGTAAGGTAAGCTGAGAAGGAAGGAAACAGAGCAAATTGATCAAACTAAAGAGATCACAGCCACAACAAAAGCCAAATCCTTCAGACACATTTCCATGGCTGCAGCCAAAAAACCTAGTCAGCTCAGCCACGCTTTCCTGTGTGATAAAGTCTTATCTCATTATGTGCAGGTCTTAAGTGCGCTCAGAGAGGTGACACATGCACAAACACACTAATGCAGGGCTGCCATTAAGGATCATTTTCCTAATCAATTTAAACTGCCAACTATTTATTAAATCAATCTATTAAACAGTGAAAAATGTCCACCACAAGTTTCCAAATCCCACTCTGACAAACTCAGAAAGACAATATTCACATGTGAGAGGTTGAAACCAGGAGATTTTTGGCATATTTGCTTTAAAGGTGACTTGAGCGATTATACTATCCTCAAAACATAATTGATTAAACATAATTTTGTGTTGATGGACCAATCGATTAACCTACACATGCTCATTTTTAAAAGTGTTGCAGACTCCTGTATCAATGAGTTCTACCTCTCTAAGAAACCTTACCCTTTCTTCAGCCTCGTTTCGTGAGCTTTTTTTGGGGAGATTTTTAACTGAACAGTACAGATATGTTGCTCTGTGGTGTTTACATCTCATTGTGAAGGACAGCCTATTATTACACACACAGCCTGGCTGCAGCACAAATAAGTGTTACATTAGTAGGCTAAGCCAACCTTAAGCCTCTTATGTTTCTGCAAGTATCTTTCAGTTTTTCTGATATATTGAAATAGCCAACAGCACCAACTCTTTCTCAAGTAATCCCCCAGTAACATTTGCATTAATTAAACTAATTCCCTAGAAACTATCCTGGCTGATGCTGTTCACAGATGTCTACTACAACATGAGAACAGGTGCAGTTTACACTATATGTAAAAATGTCTCCATACACCAGTATAATGTAGCGTGATGAGAGTGCTTACCTTGCCCTCTGGACTCTGACTGAGATCCCACCTCCCAGACAGCCTGATTACTGAACCAGCATCCAGACTACAACCTTCACGAGCTCTAATGCCGAGCCGACCCACTTCCGACAGGCGCGTCAGCAGCACGCGGCGCCGCGTGGGAAACGTAAAGGAATAATCAAAGAGTAATCCAGGAGTGACGTCAGGGCCGAGGCGCCTACGTCAGAGCAGGAGCAGGTTTGAAAACAAAGAGCATCAGTGGAGCAGATGTACTTCTCACAACTATGCTTGTTTTGCTGCAGCAGTACCTTTAGTGTCTTGGATCAGGTGTTTTAAACATCAGACTTTGTACCTGTTACTGTGTCTGTGGTTGGTTGGTTGGTTGATCAGCTTATCTCAAAGACTAATTGGTTTGGAGTGTGGCCACACATTTGGTTATCCACTATAAAAACACACACAGCACCAACCTGCTCCACACATATAGCACAGACCCCCTCCCTGTGAGCTCCCTCACTGTTTGCTGCTTTGAGTTCACAAGTCAGACTTTCCTGCTGGATACCAATGATGTTCAAACAGCATCGTGATTGCTTATAAATGAGATCAATGGAGCGAAAGCACAGGTGGACTAAAGGTGCAGCTCTCACTGCCATGTTCCCATGAGGCCTGGTGTCAGTCAGGTTGAACTAGTTGCTGCTTCTATCCGACACATGTTACCTGTTCTTCACTTATGTTAACAGGTTTAACAGATTTCTTTTGAACTAAACAGCCTTTCTGGAAATAATTGAATGATAAATAGATTCAGTCATGTGTGAATGGATATTTCTTTATAAGGATTGGCCACCAAGCGGCGCCATTTTCCATATTTACTGCAAATTATGTCTCAAAAGTATAGAATCATAGAGGCATTATAGAGGTTTGAAGAGGGTCATCATTTGAATAAATGTGGAGCTCTCTCCACAGAAAGTCAGAGCAGTGACTCTAACACAGTCTGTGACATTATGGTTTGTAGCTTCACTGCAACAATACAGGTTTACACCTCTGTGGTTATTAATGTCTGACCCCTGTGATGCTGAAGGAGCTTTAACAAACTATAAAAAGAACTGCTGCCTCTCTCGTTTTAGAGTCCCTGTCACATTCATTGTCAGTCAGTGACTGAGAATCCATAAAACAATACAATATTTTCATTTCATTTGGTCTCAAATAAATGCTGCCCCACAGAACTTTAGGCTGGACACTGAACTCATCATGGCATTGTTGTTGTTTTTTCCCTAGAGCACCTGAAGGCAGCCTAATTAAAACTAGCAGGTGTGTCAGAGCACAGCTGCTTTTAAGCACACGGATCCTAATTTAAAGGAGTATTCCGGTGATTTCTCCTTCATCAGACGCTATCAGCGGCCTGTTTGTGGTTTCTCATCCGATCATGTGCGGCCTTCTTTCCGGACTGCTGAGGGCTCGGCGGGCCACTGTTCCCAGGACGGGCCTAATGGTTCAACAACGAGCAAGATATATTCACGGCAAACCGCCTAAAGTTAACATTGGCCCTGCGGTGAGTTTAGAAATGAGTTTTCTCTGACTTTTCGGCCAGTAGCTGAAACTGTCTTGGATTTAAAGCTCTAAAAGTGTTTCTGGGAGCTTCTCTCTCTGTCATTTGGTTACCTGAAGTAACTGTGTCCTGCAGGAGTCTGTGTTTGTGCTAACTGTGCTAACTATGGTCGTCCTCGGACCCTCCTGCTGGATACTTGCCCACCTGGAAGACTACAAGTCCCGTGGCTGATGATGTGTCCCTGAAGGCATCGTTTACACTTGTTAAAGCCTGTTTGCCTGCTTTTAAAGGCACAGTTTTGTTAGCATAATAAACTATGAATTCCCCATTTCATTTTGTGTTTTTATTTATTTATTAATTTATATATATTTTAAATGAATGTATTCAGGTGCTGTTCAGCCTTGACGCCAGTAGGTGTCGGAAGCTTTCAGCGGAAGTGAAACCTCTCGCAGGCTGTATCGCTACTAAGCATCCATAACTGAGAAATCCTGATACCTCCAGGGAGTGTTTTCTTCAAATCACCGAGTCATTGCGCGGGTTTAAAGTGTCTGAAAGCACCATGAAGCCGCAGCTGTCAGGGAACAAAAAGCGCCTCTGTGTGACCCAAGCAGCCGGAGCCGAGGCTGCGCTGTCTCTGCAAGAGGAGCTTGTAGCAGCCATACACGGAGCATTTGAAGTGGCCGTGGAGATCGCAGTGCAAGAGGTGTCAAAGCTCGTAGGTCAGGTAACGGGGGATCTCTACGAGGAGATGCGACGGGAGAACGAGTCCCTCAAACAAAGGCTGCAGAGAGCCGAAGCCATGCTGGGCTCTGCGCGCATGGAGGACAGAGGTGGCAGCTCTCCTCCTGCAACAGATCAACCGTCCCGTCCTAAATACAAGCTAAAAGGTGCAAATCCCAAAGAGGGCATCGTGCACGGTTATGCCGGGGTCAGAGGTCACAGCTGTGCAGACCAGCATCCTGACGCCCAACGAAGACACGCGAGCACAAGTGAAGAGCAGAGAGCAAACGATGATGATGATGGTGTGAAGACAGAGCATGTCAGTGATGCTGCTTCAGAGGCAGAGGAAAACAATGGCTGTGCTGTTGCTTTTGATGCCCTGACTAAAGGTGTGTGGCAGTTTCTATCTCGTCTCATCCCTTTCCTACCATCACACTCACAGCAACATATAGTGGAATATAATAGTTCATGTGTGGTGCAGAGTGTTTTCACACTCTACAGACACACAAGTGTGAAATTGTGGTTACAGACACTTTATTTTTTTTTTTGTAGCTAGTTGCAAGTGTGCAGGATGGCTGAAGTGCAAAACTGTCACTTTGTTTATATCCAACATTTAAGGAGGTAATGCAATGGATGAGACTCCATAGAGTTCAGGTTTGTGCAGGTTACAAACAAAACTCCCATACACATTATGCTATAAAACACCCATTGGTGTTGCCTTGCTCACTGCATGCGTGATCTTTTTTTGTTTGCAGAAGTTGGTGAGATGTCCTGTGCAGCCCAAGGCAGCGACGCGCCACCTCTCCCCAGCAGGGATGACGAGTTCTCTTTACAGCAGGTTGCGGTAAAGCAGGAGAGGCCAGAGGAGCAGAGAGATGGTTCAGCCTGCTGTTTAGACTCGATCAAAGTGGAGAATTTTAGCTTGGAGTGTATTTCAGCGGTCCAGTCCAAAATGCTGGAGGAGTGGAAACCAGAAGTCCTGGATACTCAGAGCCAAGACTCAAACACTCCTCTGTCCTGCTCCGCACTGACTCAGGGTAAGAAGGGAAACAATCAGTGTCTGAAATGACCAAAAAATGTCCTTTTATTGCAGCGGATTATGTGGGATCGACTATTCAGATTTAGTGTCTTTCCATGTGGTTTCCCCTGGTGGGAATAGCTTCTGAAACTGAAAAAGTAGGATGAAGAAAAAACTCAAACTTGGTAACCACATCATCTAGAATGATTTCAAGCTGAAAAAGTTGTCAAACTTCCTGCAGTTTGCATGTATGATTCTTTTTTTTTTTTTTTCTTTCCTTTTCTACAGCGCTTCCTCCAAACCTGTCCACCAGCCTCCCACCGCCCACAGACCTCCCATCCCTCTCCTCAGAGCTCCCAAACATCCTCCAGCTGGCAGAACCAGCTCCCACCCCAGAAGCCCCTCCACAGGTTTATGGAGTCCACGTACGGACCAGCCGCAGCCTCGGCCACACCTTCTACGCCTGCAAGTCCTGCGGTCAGACGTTCCACCTGCCCAGCCTGCTGCGGCGGCACTACGGCCAGTGCCAGCACAAGCTCCAGCAGTGGAGTCAGCAGCCCTCAGTGGGAAGCAAGAGGACCAGACTGCAGCCTTACCCGCCGGGCTGCAGCCCCTTCCGCTGCACGGAGTGCAACCGGGAGTTCAACCGCATGGAGAACCTCAAGACTCACCTTCGCATCCACACGGGGGAGAGGCCATACACCTGCTCGGTCTGCTCCAAGTGTTTCCGTCACTCCGGGGCGCTAACCAGGCACTTCCGCATCCACACCGGAGAGAAGCCTTATATCTGCGGACAGTGTGGGAAGTCTTTCAGAAACTGTGGGGGGCTCAAATTCCATCAGCGTTCACACAGCAAGCAGCCTTAACAGAGCTAAGAGTAAAAAATTTTTTATATGACATATAAATATAACACATTATGCAATGCTCACAATATGTTTAAACTGGATCATATTAATGTAAAAAAGATTCATTTTGTGATATGACATGTCCCTTATGTACACCAGCCTGATGCAGCCTGAGGGCCTCAAGCATCGTGCTTTTCAATGCTATTAAAAGTCGCATACAGTCTTTTGAATTGTAATTCCAGGTATCCAATACAAAGATAATAGTACAAACAATATTCCCAAGCTTTGACTAGTACAAAGACGAAATGTTTCATACTTACTGGCTAAAATCAGATTTATGAGACCTTAATGTCTGACACAAATTTGTGTAACCTCAAACGATAGTCTGGCTTTTACTGCCTGTTAATAGGTGACCACTCCATGACAGGGTCTGTCCTGTCTGTGCTGTTTCTGCCTGGCCTCCCCTTTGAGATCACCAGTATCAAGCTGAGGTCAAACCATAAATGATTCTGTAACTGAAACATATTTGATCAGCCTTATTTCACTGTCTGTTCTGAAAATCAGTTTCCTCCCATTAGAAGAAAGTGATTTAGACAAAGTATAGATACTGTTGCTATGCGATCGGCCACCAAGTCAGCCTTTTAGCTACATACTGTATATGATGCCGCAGTAGTACCTCATGATATGAAATCTGTGGAACCCTGTTATTCCAAGTGCTGTTTTTTTCTAACTTGTTTTATGATTATTTAAGAAAATCAGTTTGCATATCTGATTCATGACAACCTTGTTTTTTTAAATTATTTTTTGTGTATCCAATGTACCTAAATATGTATCTTATTTTGACTACATAATTTAATTTGATCAATAAAAATTTTGGAAATCTCTCAGAAAGTGGGCAACATCTGTAACCCTTGGTGTATTGTACCAAGATTAATTTTATTTAAATTTTATAGGTACGAAGTACATTTACTCGTGTCACTGATACCAGATGTCCTGAGTTAGACAGCACTCAGATCAGTAGAGAACATATGACTTCAGATTGCCAGTAGAGGCCGACAAAGATCATATATATATTATATCACTACAAAAGCCTGTGTTATTACAGGAGGAAGAAAAAATTGAGGTTTCAGTTGTAGTTCACAAGACATCACTGTCACAAACATTTGTTCCAAAAATCTGCATCATCAGCCTAGATGTGCTGTAAAGACAGAAAACAAGTTAAATACACTCAAATGGCACACAGTGGCAGAATGTGTCCACTGCTGCCACAGTTTGGCTCGGAGGTAACGCGCACACTAAATATGTGCATCAGGATGTAGTCAGACACAAATAGCCCGTTGCTGATGGAGCTTTAGATGATGGGGTACTTATGCAACTCCTGAAGCAGCATAACAGTTTCATTAAGGCTTAATTAAACCATTCCAGCATCTCAGGAGATCCCATCAACACCCTTCACACCCTACCTGTCTGTCGACTCAGTAGTTTTAATGAGGAAATAGAGGCTGTGTGTGTGTGTGTGTGTGTGTGTGTGTGTGTGTGTGTGTGTGTGTGTGTGTGTGTGTGTGTCTTTTTAAATGGCTAAATTTTCCACTGAATTGAAAACACTAAGGATCATTGAACAGCACATCAGAGGTTCTGCAGTTGGGTAGCTGTTTACTTCTGGCTACTCTTCTCTATCTCCATCAATAATATTTCTTTATTCCCTGTTCTCTCTTCTGTTTGTGTTTCATCACTGTCTCTCTTTGTTGCTCCCTGTCTGTGTGCTCTGGTGAGAAAACAAAGCACCAAATTCCTGCAGAGAATACAAAGGTCATTAAAAGGCCACAGCTTCTGTCCCGGGGAGGAAGAACTGCACTGAGTGAGCACTTTAACTGATGACTTTTACTTTAAATCTCAGAGGCACTCCACCCCAAACCTATATTCTGACTGTCAAATGCTCATCTTTGCTAATTGCACTTAGCCTAAATAATAATAATAATAATAATAATAATAATAATAATAATAATAATGTAAGTATTAAAGTTATATATAACATCAAATATAACACTTATGTAATTCAAAGCAGGTAGGGGGTTTATGTCTAAAAACATGGCTTTTAGTTCAGTTTTCATTTTAGTTGTAGGCTTACATAAGACTCTGCATGGCCATTTTGATTTACTTTTCAACACAATCTATGTGTCCGTCCTCCACACTGAAAGGAAAGCTGACAAACTGACATTTTGGATTTCAGTCCTGCAGCTGGAGATCATCCTACTCTGCGATCGATTATGTCAGACATAGGATCCCTTTCTACCATCAATTAATCGGCCTGGATTAAACGAGGAAGCGGACGACCTCAGAGCTACGCGGAGCTAACTAAACTAGCGGGGACGAGCGGCCAGTCCGCGAACAAAATAACCGTATTTCCCGTCGGTTTTCTGCGCTGACAACTTGACAGTTTTACAAACCGCCTCGTTTCGACGGGTTGATGGTCACGCAGGGCGGCGGGCCGCTGTCATGTTGACCGGGCCGGTTGAATTTGGAGGCGCTTCCTTCCTCCAGGCTGATGATGTCGGTGGGACTCGCTAGTTAACGCCTGAGCTGCTGCTGCTGCTGCTGCTGCTTCATAAGTTTGCTGCTGTTGGACTCTCAGCCCGGGGTGAGTTATCTCCCTCATGCCCGGCAGACAGTGTTAGCTGGGCTGAAGTAACAACAATATATTGATAGTGTCCTTCTGTTAGCAAACAAGTGAACTTTCCTGTTTGACAGCGTCCCGCAGGCCACAGTAATCGGCGCTGATTTGAGGAGATGCTGCCTGTAGTAGGTGCTCCTTTCTGTGCTCACGGTCACAGTGAGTGGGCTCAGTTTACAGTAGTGCAAGAGGAGGAAGGTCAGTGATGGAGAGCACTAGAGTAAAACACTCATGCAGTTCCAGGTTATCATTACTGGTACTGAACATTAAGTACTCAAGCAAAAGCCCAAGTTATACAGACTATATGTACGTACCTGTAAAGATCACCTAATATTATAAATGAAATGCACTAATCCCATGCTCATTCTGCGATCCTCACAATGAATTTACAATGTGCCTTTTCATCAGATTACTTTTGAGGAAGTAAAAGTTCAAATAAACTCATGACCCTACACTCCTGACTGGGCCAGAACAGGCACACAATGTTACTTCTCTACATTAATTTCACAGGATTGCAGTTGTAAGAATATTTATGATGTATTCACTCCACAAAGGCATAACGCTATATTACAGCACCAGCAGTAGCTTTTCTGAGATGCTATCCGTTGCTGAAAATGAGAGTAACCTGACACTAGGTTGTAAAGCCTTTTGAGCTGCTCTCTTCTCTGGCTGGAGGTTTGAAGTGTGCTGCGCTTCTGTTAGGGTGTGGTCTAAAACCTGACCAGCACACTGCTGGCTGGGGCGTGGTTTCCACAAACGGATGCATGCCGCTTTTACTCATGTGAACTGTCATGCTCTTTGCCGTATCAACAGCATCACTGGCCTGATAGCAGACTTTAACGCTGAATCGTTTCACTTAACTTGCCATCAAAATTGCAGATGTGAGTGTGATCGAGATACCTGTTTTGACCGGGTCCAGAGTATTTTTCTTTAGGAGGTTGTGACATTAGCGAGTCTGGGATCTTTTTGCCTGTCCTGAATCCCGCCTGCTTTCTTTTCGTCTCTCTGTACAGGAATGACAATGCACGGTGTGCCCCAGGACCCCTCACAGGGTGCTGGAGAAGTGGGGGAGCTGGTACACACGTTATCTAAAGAGACCCCCGGGTCTCCAGATGTCTCTGAGCTGGGGAGCCCGCGGTGCACACCAAACTTTGACCTCCTCAACATGGTGGTGTCCTATAAGAGAATGGTTCTGTTTCTAGAACCAGTTACAGATGCAGTGGAGCTGACCCGCTTCCTGCTCGGGTGTGTATGTGTGTTTGAGCATCACGTGTAATAAATACTTTAGATCTTGCGTGGTAATGGCAGGCAGTCATATTAGTATCTGAGAATTCAATGTTACATGCTCTTATTATCCCTCAGATGGAAAATGCCCGTGTGCTCTCTGCTTGTCTGTGTGTTCCTCAATGTCTTCCTCTGCACTGTTAATGAAGGTAACATGAAGCATTAGACATTAATATTGATCCAGCTTTTGTTTGGTGTTTTAAAAGATGCCTGAATAATGTATTAACTTGCTGTTGTGTGTGCCTCTGTGGTATCAGTGGGTTGGTTCACCGTAGGTTTGGTGGCACTGTCGTTGCCAGCTGCCCTGGGATACCTGCAGGACAGGTGTGGGGGCAGAGCCTCAGAAGCTGAGCTCCAGAGGAGGCGCTACCACGCTGTGCACCGCAGGGACCTGCAGACGGTGCATCTCACCAAGCAGGAGGCCATGCTGGAAGTCAAAGACTTGTAAGGCGGACACTGCAGGGGGTGGGGTTATGTGCTGCAGGGCTGCAATTTAAATTGATTTTCATTCGCAATTAATCTTCTGATTATTTTCTGGATCAATTGTTGAGTCTATAAAATGTCAGCAAATAATAATAAAAAAAAAAGTCCTGTAAAAGTGCATTGGTTTACCAGACCAACATTCCAAAACCAAAAAATATTGAAAAAAATATTCCTGTTACTACAACATAAGACACAAAAGCAGCAATCCATCACATTTGAGAGGCTGGAACTTGTTAATATTTGGTATAATGGCTTGAAAGATTACTTAATTAATTGATTATAGTGCGCACTTGTCTTTGAGTGTAATCCAGAAAACTGGTTCTTCATATGCAAAGCTGTTTAAAAAAATTGGCTGCACATGACAAATATGTATAAACAAAACACAGGTGTGCTTGTGGTCACAGACTCCACTGGATCCCTCTACACTATTATAAATAGCAATACTGATAATGAAATGATCAGTTAGTTTGGAACAGGTTTACACTGTGTGGTTTTTACCTACATGTCGCATATATACGTGACATTTGCACATGGTATTTGTTCACACAGGGGCTGAAGTGTGTTTTTGTTCTCACAGTGTTTGTGCTTGTGGGTGTGCTCGTGTTTCTTGCCTTCACCAGGTTGAAGCACCTGGATGACATGCTGTCGTCTGCCTGCCTGTCAGCAGAGGCTATTTACAAGGTCCTGTACTGGGACAGCCACACCAAGTCATCAAGGTCTGCATCCACACACACACACACACACACACACACACACACACACACACACACACACACACACACACACACACACACACACACACACACACACACACACACACACACACACACACACACCTGGCGCAGTATAACCTGTAGTTGAATGGTCACTATTGAGCAGCTGAACTCAACTACAGTTCTGCTCATGGAGTACGTCTCATCAGATCTGTTCCTGATACTGAATAATAATGATAAGAAATGTAAACATCATTTTGTGACTGGTCTGTGCTCTTTAGTATGTTATTTGGAATTGTAGACACATTTTTGTTAGAAAAATCCATGTAAACAGTTTAATAATCAGCATTAAATGTCAGCTCACTTATGGTAAAGACATACAGGCTGTCAGTTAAGCGGAAGCTCTGTTGTTTATCTCCCTCCAGGTTCTACGGAGGGGTGATGATATTGATGTGTCTGCTCTACGCCGTCCCTGTGGGCTGGATGCTCGCTGGGCTCAACACCGCCGTCTTCCTGTGGAACAGAGACTTCTGCAGAGGTTAGTTTATCGTGCGGAGGGTAAACATTACACACAAGTCATTTAAGAAGAAAAGCTGAAGTAAACTGCTGTTTCTCCTGTGGTTCCAGTTTTGTTGGACCTCAGGAAGCTGTTCTACATGGGCCAGGCCCAGACCTCAGAGGGGGTGTGTGAAGAGCAGGATCAGGGCCACTTGTTGGACAGGACCCCCACACCAACTAGTCTGGAGGTGAGGAGGAGGAGCATGGTGGAGAGTAGTGCACATGGCTTTGAGCACTGAAGGATTTAGTGGTTGTGATGTACATTAAAGCCAAGCATGGCTGTAAGCTTCTTATCCAGTTGATCCCACGCTCTCTATGCATTTGACTAATGCAAATCCATGCACAGATCTGCTGCGCCCATCCACACAGCCATTTTTTATAGTTTCTGGTTCATAACAAGGCCACGGTGAAGCGCAGTTGGTCATCCCACAGTTCATAACATCCTCCTGTCACCGCCTTGGTCAGTCATAGCGCAACCCCCATCTGAGGTGCTGATCCTGGGTCCACCAGGGTCTCAGGAGCTGCCCGGATTTACAGCCCAGTATTAATATATTAGTGTATGTGTGTGTGCTTAATGACAGGACCTGTCTCCTGGCAGTGTGGAGGAAGCTGAGGAGGCAGAGCCTGATGATGAATTCAAGGATGCCATTGAGGTAAATACTTCTCTAAACTTGTACAATTCTACACTTTATTTTTTCACATATAATTTTTCCCCCCTGAGTCTGTACTCCCTCGCTTTATTGTTGCAACTCTATGAGTTTTTTTCCTCTTCTGGCTACATTTACTTCTTCCCAATGATATTAGATAAATGTTATATTTGGCTTGAAATATGTGGAAAGTAAATTGACAATTGAATGTGACAGGTAGACTTAAGTCGAGGTGTAGAGATACCTCAGGGTTTTTACATTGGTTGCAAAAGTGATTATTGATGCTTTTTCACTATGGGATGTTATGTGTGGACTGATGGCCGAAAAGCGGAATATAATCCATTTAAAATTAAATCTATAACAGAACACAGTGCACAACAAGTGACAGAATGACCGCTATGTGTAGTAGATGTGACTGAAAAACAGTCTGCTTTAGACATTTGAATCTTGATTGTTGGAGCTTACCATCACTATGTGAAAAAAGTCCTCCTCATGACGTATGCCCTGTTACTTCCTGTTTTTTCCTCTGCTGTCCTCTGAACTCAGGAGCATTCAATGTCCCTACAGGTAAGTGCTGCTCCCCCCCCCCCCCCCCCCGATTGGCAAAGGCTAGCGCACTGCCACACAGTTAACTCGCACCATGAACTACTTGACACTTGAACAAAGACTCCATGCGCTGTAAGCTGGTGACCCTTGCGGTGCACTTCTTGCTTTGCCCTTTGAAGCATGGTTTTGGGTCTGTTCTTGTGCAATCACACTGAATGTCAGTGTTTGTAGATAACATTGTTCTCATGTGTCGTTCTGCCTCCTGACAAGGAAACCCCATTGGTCTTAGTGGTAAGTAGATTTCATAGTGCCTTCAACCCCATCCATCCATTCTCTTTGCTCAAGTCATATGATAAATGTGAAATGATCAGGTCCATAATTGTTGTCTCCAATAATCTCATCATCCAGGGAGCTCATTCATTTCGAGTCAGCATGACTGTCATTGTTCACGAGCCACATCGCATAAGTGAAATCAGCTTTTCCTTCCTCAAACCATTTAGGAAATTAAATGGTCTCATTAATAATCCAACAACACATATAATTTAGAGTTTCAGATCAACAGGCTTGTTTTTCAGTGTAGTTGTTGCCTTTTTCAAATTGGCTGTCTGCTGCTCAACACAACAATCAGAACAAGTTATTCTGTTCCCTGTTTGTTGATGGTGGATGGTTTTCTTTGGCCAGAACAATCCTCCCCTCCTCCTCTTCTTTGCTCTCTTACTCCCTGGTCCTCTTGTGCCATCTTAACTTGTAGTTGTGCCATTCAGTGGATGAGGTTGCACTGGTTGACACGCCATTGGTTTCCAGAAAGTGGGGAATAGACCTTTTTTAACAAGTCTTATTCGGGGAATATGTAGGTAGATGTAGAGATATAAATGCGGGCAGGGATGGAGGTATAAACAGTGCGTATCATATCTTTTTATCGTCAGCATTACCAGAATATGACAAGGCAAATAGTTTCTACCGCAGCTCTTTAGGTTTGGTGTCTTTATGTTTGGCAGGTAGATGATGTACAGCTGTATTGGCATGCATGCAAGTATTTTAAATCTTGGTCTATCTGGCTAGTAGACCCAGAATTTGCCATCACTATGCTTGATTTATTTGCCAAACATCTATTAGTCAAATTGCTACAATGAATTTGCTCCAGTTTAGCCCTACTGTTCAGCTTGGCTCTGTTTCTTGGCCAGATTTTCATTCTCCAAGAGACAAACTCCACTCACTAAAGCTCAGATAGTACATAACTGCCTTTTCTCTTTGTCCACCCCCCTCCTCCCTCTGCCTCAGGAGGATGACGATGGGCCTCTAGGAGCTCCTGAGTATGACACCATCTCCGAAAATGGTCTCTTGAGCCGCAACGAACCAATACGCAGCAAGGTGTCCAAACTGACAGAGAAACTGCGTAAACGTTACCCCACCACCAGCACAGGTCAGTCTGCTCTGACTCATCCACTGGTTCATTTCCACTTATGACACCTCAGTGATGACAGAGGGATCTCTCTGAGGTCTGTCTCACATCTTAGTTCTGAAGAGATGCATTTTATTTTACATCTCATAACAGTATTTGTCTCTCTGTCTTTTCCTCCAAAGGCAACTGTTCTAGCTGCAATGCGGTCTTTTCAGTGCTGAAGAAAAGGGTGAGACTGAAAACTTGTGACAAGAATTGGGGATATATTTAGGCATCCCTTCATCATCATATTTAATCTTGTCCTACTGTTCTACTGGCACGAGTTTCACCACAATGTCTCTCTTCGTGTTGCAGAGGAACTGCAGTAACTGTGGCAACAGCTTCTGCTCCAGATGCTGCTCCTTCAAAGTGCTGAGATCTTGCATGGGGGCCACAGGTCAGGAAACTTTTAAAAATGAGATCATTGTAACATTTCATTGTGAGACATACTGATAAAATTGTATGACAGTTAATGTTACTCATCTGTTCTTTCACTTATGATCTTATGCTCTTACTGTTTCAGCTCCAGAAGCCCAGAGAGAGACTGTGTTTGTTTGTGCTGCCTGTAATTCCTCTCTCATCAAGTTACAGTGACATGGCATGTCAGTCCTGTCTCCCAGCGGCCAGCTGGAGGTCTTTCACTGTTTGCCCCCGAGCCCTGCTCCAAAATACTGAAACCCTCGCACATGCCCTGGTTTTTAAGTTAAGGCTCTTCTGTCGAGATACCTCCCCTTTTGTCCCGCTCCCCCTGTGCCTTTAAGAGTCACATCCTTCCTTAGCTACTCATGTTGCCTACCGAACTTCTACTGTAGTATGTTTAATATTTCCTGTTTCAACTCTCAATTAAGAACTGGACTTTATGAATTAGTGAGACATTCTACAAAGCACAATGGCTCCAGAATCAAAGGACCTTTTCCCTTTGCTGAGCAGAGGGAGGTGTAAGTGTGCAGGGTGGAGGCCAGGATTGGGCTGGTGGTGTCGGGTAGGCTGCCACGAGAGGACTTTACTGTACGAACAAGACTGAGACTGTATAAATCTGGCATGTATGCAGATCAATAATGAATACGACTGTGTGAGCAAAGGCTGGCAGTGTGAGCTTTGGTTTGTTCAAACGAACAAAATAATGGATGTACGACCAAATGAAGCTCTACATGTGACTTTGATTGCCACAGTGTGTGCAGGCCCGCCAGCCAAACTAACCAGAAGTTTTGCCAGGTACCTGCAGCCGGTCAGCAATGTCATGTGATGAGTTGTGGGTTTCTCCGAGTCTTTGGGGACAGTATTTCTGGCTTACTACTTGTTGGTATGCACAGTGTTTACCGTTCCTGGGCATCTGCTCAGAGAGTCATATTCAAGAGCATTTTGAGCCAAGTTTGATTTTTGGATGCAGTTCTGCCACTGAAATGGTGGAAAACAATGGTAAGCTCTGTGGTAGTAAACTGAATTACAATAAATGAATCGCATTACATTTGTTGACAGGTTGTCAGTGATGGACTTCTGGTCGGCAGGGAGTGAAGCTTTGTGAAAATCAAATCGTGCGTTATTTTCCCTGTGCTGACATGTCAGATTTTTGGAGTAGAGCAACAGCCTGTGAGTCAAAAACCTGCCAGAGGCCCCTGGAGCCTGTGCTTTTCCTCTAACTGGATCAAAGTCGACCCTACTGGATTAAAGTTGTTTAAATGAACTCAGCGACCAGCTGAAATTGTCATCAGAGCCTCACACTCTTGCAAGCAGGACTTAAAAGAATTGACGTGGAGGCAGTGTAACCCAACTGGTTGTAAATTTGTTTTTATCACAATTCAGACACAGATGATTGTAACTGTTTGCTTTGCTTTTATTGTAATCATATATAAACTGTCAGTATAAATTGTTCTACTATATCTAATATATTTAACTTAAAACTCCAAGTGCAAGTTATTATTTTCCCCAATGATTTATTCTGTATACATTGCCCTTATTTTATGGACGAGATATGCCGCTATTGAAATAAACTGTGTGATGAATTGATTAACTTTAAGTCGTGAGTGGTTAGTAGTTTTTTGGTCTTTTTCATTTGGAAAATTCTCGCAGGCTCTGCTGATATCTTTGCTTTAGTAGTATGGAAACAATGACTGGCAATAATAAAAACATTTAGAAGCAACATAGTACCCAATTGTAACCACTGCTTTTTTAATTTAGGTGTCTGACTTTAACCAATGCAACTTGATTTTTGAACTTTATTAATCCAAATTTACCAATTTGAGCAACATGAATAGACATATTTTTTCTTGGTTTGTGAACCCTAAAAAACTCATAAGATTTCAACTCTGAAAATAAGCCTTTTGTCATGATTAAACATGTTTCCAGTTTTAAGATTTCTAACATTAAAATCATTAAAGCTGCAATAATCAATGCTTTTATATGAGCAATGAATCCAATGACTGCATGATGGCTCGTAGTGACAAACTATTTTGCATTTTAGTGTCTTTCAGCTCATTTTTTGGGTTTAACTGCCTACAACTTATCAACACTGTTACCAGACACATCCAGCAGGCAACTATTCCCAAAATAAAAACACCTGATAAACCCACTGTACAGGACGCCACCTGCTCAGCTGGAGAGCAAAAGATTTCCCTCAGGAGCTGGTGGAGACCAAAAACGGAGCTAAAAGAGAGCGACTATTGGTCTTGACATTCACCAGGTGGACAGAAAACTGTACTGATATGAATGACTGCTGAATTCCATTTAGCTGCTCTGGTCTTGGGGTCCTGGTATTGTGCACGCTGTCATTGCTCACGGGGACACTTGAACAGGACGGAGCCATCTTTATTGTTAGCACTAAAACCTATAGTCCCTATAATACACAGAGAGACACTAGAAACTCTGAATCAGTGTAACCTTAACACTAAACCTCTATGTGTGTGTGTGTGTGTGTGTGTGTGTACTTGTGTTAGCCCCGCCCCCCCCCCAGCCCCTCCTCCAATCAGTCCCCGTGTCCCACTAAAGCGATTTCAGCGCATGCAGGGACTCGTCCCTACGGCTACGGATGGCAACATGGCGACAGAGGTAAGACTGGCACATTTTCTGTTTAATTTCCTCCTGCCGAGGCTTCGCTAAGCAGCGCAGACCGTTTCGTGAACATCTGAGTGGAGCACGCGCGGGGTGCAGCCACCACGGTCCGTGAGGGCACGAGGCTGCGCACGGACCAAGTGAGCCTCACTGATTCAGCTGCGGCTCTGTGAGATCACTCCTGACGGCTGTGTCCTACATTATCATGCCAGGTCCGTCCGAAGGGCTGATCGCCCCCCCCCCTCCTGCTGTAACAGCGTGATCTGACATTTTAAAAGGAGGAAAAAAAATCATATGCAGGATTTGTGAAAGTGAGCTGTTCTGGGTTGGAAACAAAAATGGGGCAGAAATAGCGGATCCGCGCGATGTTAAGCTGTTTTGGTGAAGGCAGATCTCCTTTTTGTCTGCTGAGACGCCCCGTTAATCCGGTGGCAGTGACCACACACACACACACACACACACACACACACACGCGCGTACACACACACACTCACATGCGCGCGGAGTAATAGCGTTCAGCACCATGGACAGAAGCCACGCCGCCCTGACCTTCCTCCCTGCTTCTCCAGCCTCCGTCTGCGCTTTCAGAAATGCAAAGAATGAATGACGATGAGCAAAAAAAAAGAAAAGAAAAGAGATTGTTAACTAACACACACTTTGATGCAGCCAACATTTCCTGTGAGATCACAAGAGTTTGGATGGCCTTTTATCAGCCTGTCTCATCTCGTTCCGCCTGATCGATCTGTTGTGAGCTGTAGTGAAATGTCCCATCTCCTGCAAGCTTTACTCCCCTGTAAGAGCAGAGAATCAAAGTGTAGTGTGTCCAGTGCTGGGCTCCGCTCCAACAGACAGCGAGGCAGAAATGAGCGCAGACACTGAGCCACGGAGTGATCGATCACATCTCCTCTATCATCCTATTCTTCCAAATCAGCCGCTGTTTGTACACTTCAGGGGTGAAACAGGTGCACAGGGAGATGCAGCCCTCCTCCCAGGGGACTCATTAAATACACACTGTATCAAACCTCATTATATTTCATTATTGTGTGTGTGTGTGTGTGTGGTGGGGGTTGTTTTGTCCTCCTCAGTTCCACAACCTGCAGGAGTTGAGGCACAGTGCATCTCTGGCTAATAAAGTCTTCATCCAAAGAGACTACAGTGAAGGAACCACCTGCAAGTTTCAGACCAAGTTCCCCTCTGAGCTGGAGAGCAGGGTGAGTGTTTTTATACAGTTGCATTATATTTTGTATATTTGTATTTATTTTATTTTTTATATTTAAATTTACATTTTTTCTTTTTCTTTTCACTGGAATTTCTCACTGTACATTTTCTGATGTAGCTGTTGTGGATATGTGAATTTCCCCTTTGGGGGATAAATAAAGGTGCATCTTAAATCTTATTCATATCAAGAGATCCATTACAGTAGTACTACAAACATTATCACTCCTAACCATATATTCTATATGAATGAATAGATAAATAGTGATAAAATACAGATTGCTACAATTGCTACAAGTCTTACCACAGTACAGTGATGTTGCGGTTAGTGTGGTTAACAGTTCAATGTCAGAAAAAATTCAATGTCAGAGGGGAAACGGTGTCCTGGTGGCCTAGTGCTTGAGACACTTACCATATAAATGAAATGTTCCCGGTTGGATTTGTACCTCTACCGTCACTATCAAATCGTGACGCTGCTCCTCGCGGCTCTATGTGTGTCCCCAGATTGAGCGGACGCTGTTTGAGGACACCGTGAAGACGCTGAACACCTACTACGCAGAGGCAGAAAAGATAGGAGGCCAGTCCTACCTGGAGGGCTGCCTGGCCTGCGGTACAGCGTATCTCATCTTCCTCTGCATGGAGACACGTTATGAGAAGGTCAGGCCGATGAGCTCACACTCAGCGCATTTTAACGGGCCGGGGCAATGATTGACTTTGCTTACCGTTTCTGATTTTTCTTCTGTGTGTATGTGTGTTAGGTGCTGAAGAAGATAGCAAAGTATGTTCAGGAGCAGAACGAGAAGATCTACGCTCCCAGAGGGCTGCTGATCACAGATCCCATAGAGAGGGGAATGCGTGTCGTATCCTTGCTCAGTGTTTTTAGGTGCATGGGCACAAAAGCATTTAACTTTTCTGTTTGATTGACCACACGCAAACACCAAAACCTGAGTTGTTGGTCCCTAACTACTCTCCCATCAGATAGAGATTTCCATCTATGAGGACCGGGGCTCCAGTGGCTCCAGCTCAGGGAGCAGCTCTGTGTCCGGCAGCACTGCTCGATGACTGGGTACTTCCCAACAACCACGTCCCCCTGATCACTCGTAACCCTGGAGGAGAACTTTCTACAGTGATACTATTTCCGTTCCAACATTTGGTCCCATGCAGCCCAAAGCTACACTCACACAAAGGACCCGCTAGCTTTTAACAACGAATGTTACGTGCCAACACACGCTTAAGTTGTTCAAGCTTTTTTATTTTTCCACAGTTAACGCTCAAAAGACACACTTTGGTAGTTTGTTGCAGAGCAATGTGCATGCGCTGAACACAGTCATGTTACTGTAGGATGCAATGTCTCAATGACAAGAAAAAAAAAACGTTGCTAGTAATATTTTGTGTGATCGTATCATTACGTTCCTTCCTGTCCTCTTTGACGTTACCACGGTGATGTGTAATCTGATGGGTGAGAAGAAAAAGAGAGGAAGGAAGTGCTGAGGCAGGAGCGAAGACCACCAGCTTCACCAAACTTCATACCTCAGCCACAACAGTTAGACCATGCGGTCCAGATCAGCCACAGCCGCATCACGGACCAACCAGGAAACCGAAGACAACGCCATCATCCCTGCACACCAGACGCTGGCTTCTACAAACTGTATCCGTAGCTTTGTCCGAGTTTCCAGATTTTAGCAAATGCTAAGAAAGTTAAGATGTAAAAACATTCGAGTAGGACGTCACAAAGCTTCACCTCCCTCATTCAACCGTGACAAGCTGTACAATGAACCTCTTCCTCCTTTACCTCTGATGTAATCATGCTGTCTGGTAGCAGATGAATGTCATTGAGCCTGTCCATGTATAGAATGTAGCAGATCTTCCATTTTTCTCACGTGAAGCCTATATTTTATTTGTTAAAACACACAAACTCAGACACGTGCACAAATCTAAGTACTAACCTCTTGGTTTCAATGAGTGAGACCAACTCTTCCTAAATTTTGATTATGCAAGGACATACTGCGCATTAAAAGCAGTACGTAGACAAAGGATGGGTCAAAAAGTCTTCCTGAATCTTACCTAACAGTGTTTTAAAAGACACCAACCCTTCCTTGATTCCTGAACAGACCTCCAAAGAACAACAACTGCCAAAAACTGGCTCACAAATGTGAATGTGTCTCTTATTTTAGTGACATTTTGTGCAGGAGCAAACTTTCGTACTGCTTGTTGTTTGATACATGTGGCAATGAGATATGTGACTGGTGTCAAATAAATACTGTTTCATCACAGCTGCACAGGGCTCATTTTTCTTTGTTACTGAACTGTAAATCTACACCTTTACTGTGGCACACACTTTGCATAACAATAATAATGGCTTTGTCCCATTCAGCTGTGCCAGTAACCCAGCATGCACCTAAATGGAAAGCAGCCATTATTAAAGCTGTACTAATCAATGTTTTTATATCAATAATGGATTAAAAGGACTGCATATAATCTGAAAGTGGTCATATTTGGTCACTGTTTGTCAACACCTTGGCCAAAACAATAGCACCTGTATTTGACACATCAGTAGTACTTTCTCACAATTTATTTAAAGCTTGAGATCCCCTTTTGTCTTCTTGGGTGGAACAGATATCACTAAACTATTGACTATATGACATATTTTCACATCACCGTGTCATATTTCCTGCAGGTTATTTACTGGAACATTGGCACGAGGGTATTTATTTAATGCACATTGGGTCTTGGAAAAGCACAGGTGTTGAATAAATGAATGATGGCTGAATTCCATTTAGCTGCTTCAGTTTCAGGTTCCATGTGTTGTGAATGTTGGCTCACTGTCATGGGAGTGGAGCCATTCTTCATGTTATCAGTAACACCTGTGATTTTCCTATTATGACAAGTGAAAATGACCTCTGTGAAAAAGGCCTACACTGCATAACAATGGTAGTGGTTTAAATGAACCGCATGCTCTAACTAACATCAGACATTTTGATGTTCCTTTGGTCAGGAAAGTTCCATCATGTTTCCATGCATGCGTGACTGGATACACGACAGTGAAGCACTGTGACTCGACTGGGGAAAGGGCACGATACTGATCTCAGTGTTTCAGTCTTCACTTACAACATGGAGCGAGTACTGCATGCACACAGCTCACCAGAGCAGACAGGAAACGATCAGACTGCAGGATGTTTACACACTTGACTCGCTGTTACAGCACTTGACAAGGGGTAAAGTCTTTTAGCAAATGCTTGGTCCGGGCATGCAGTGCTGGATAAAGGCTGTCTTACTGTGTCATTGTTTCCCCTCAAGATTACCGTCCCCTGAGATCTGCCAGTGCAGACAGCACCATGACACAGTGTAGTAAAACTGTCTTAAAACAGCAAGCTTCAAACGTGGAGACTGAGTCGGAGCGGACGCCATCATAAAATGGAGCCAATGCTGCATGAATGGAGGGACAGAACAGGGGAGGATGAGAAAAAATGGTGGAGGAAAACAATGGCAGGCAGACATCAGATTAAGACAACACAGTACAAATGGCTTACACTGACGGAGAAGGAAGTCATGTGCAAACACAGGGGAATAAAGAAACTGTATCTTTCCCTTGCACAGATAGTGAGTCCTTTCTGATTATTCAGCCTAGTCTGTGTCAGCCACAGAATGTCTTTTTCTTAGAAGTTTATATTCAGATGGCTGCAGGCTTTCGTGAAAAGTCAGTGTCATCATATTGATTTGTAGCAGTTTATTTATGGAGTTTGGTGCCACAAAAAACAACAACCATTAATGAACAGTAGCAGCAAAAATGAACAATGAACAGTTAAGGTGGAAGTAGACAACTTTCCCCCTTTTCCAAGTGGTATTATTGCACCACTGTCGCAAAGACAACCAGATCAGCACCTTCAAATATTCATCTGTTAGCTTATGAACTCCCTGTTATCAAAAAGGCCACCGCAAGAAAAACACAGAATAAAACCTCCGGCTGTATTAATGAGTGGGCAGGTTGTGTTATTGCCTGATTCCGAATCTAGAATGCTATCTGAATTTTTGGTTGCACAATGGTTGATGCACTTCTTTTGTGCTGTAAATCGAGCCATTATCTTTCCTGTTGGAATCCAGCCCAGTGGCAGACTGAATTGCACAGAGAAAGTGAGGCTTATACGGAACCAATGGGAATGCAGATGATGTCATTGTTCTGCAGGCATCAAACTGTGCAACATTTGATTCACAATGACAGGTTAGAGTCGAAAAGTTATCCACTTCCATTGTCAAGAGAAAAACAAGAAATGCAAGAACATTTAAACTACTCATAGAGTAAAGAATAAAAGGCCGTTTTGAAGCACAAACATAAAGAAAAGTATTTTAAAACCAGGTTTTCTGTAACATTATTGTATTTTCCACATGCGATTATCCTCACAGACCTGCAGAAACATAAACATAAAAGAAAATTAAAAAGAAAACAAATAATAGTACATCATTTTATTCGTTTTATAAAGGCACTTCATTTTAAAATCTAATTTAAAAACATTTGCTTACCTGCACAGCGGCCATTCTTGACAGTGAAGCCTTTACCACACTGAACAAAGAGAAAGAAATTCAACTGTATTCAAACCAAATATGATTCATTTAGAATTTAGACAAACAAATTAGTGAAAATGATCATCTGTGCCAGCACTCAGTTCGAGCTTGACAATGAGAGAAAAAGACCATGAGAGTGACGGTAGTGGAATGGATAAATTCATAAGGCCACCGTCTCAGATTGACTGGAACATTACCCGTGTTCATAATTCATGCCGTGGATCCGCTCTGCGTACCTGCGTGTCATTGGCAAGCACAGACGTTTCCCCTTCTTTGGGATGAGCCACTTCCACCACTGAGTTCATTTCACCAGGCTGGAGGGTTCGAGTGACGGAGCTGCCGTCCGGCCAGGAGACCTCCAGGACCGTCACCTCATCGCTTCCTGAGAATCATGGGTAGAGAAATGACTGAGCATCACAATGGAACATATTGAGGGAATAGTGGCTGTTGATGGGAGGAATGATGCCACTCTCACATCTGAAAACCAAGTGGGACGCTAGAAACAGGAGGTGATTAGCTTAGCTTAGCATAAAGAGCAGAAGCAGGGGAAGCAGCTGGCCTGGCTCTGTCCATGGTTACAAAAATCGCCTGCTGTGTAAGTGTGTGTGCAAGTGAAGCCTCTGCGAAGGACCCTTACACCTGCATTCTTTCTAATGGCCAGTAGGGGGCGATTCCATTGGCTCCAGAAAGAAGTCTGATAAAATGGAGGTCAACGAGAAAATGAACCTACTTCTCATTTCATTTCTTACCTCATTTAGCACTTTTCCTGATGAGTTTATTGTCCCAATCACTAGTTTCCAGTCTTTTTCATTTAGTAAATGATGGTCCCATTTAGACTAAAATAGACCATTAAGCAGGATATGCTTAAGGGAGGGACCACCTCGTGACTCACTAATCAGAGGCGGTCTATGTGGAATGAACGTCACTTCTGTCTCCAAAAAACCAAGATGGCGACGATCATAAAGCCAAACTCGAGGCTTCAAAACAGCAGCCTCAAACCAAAGCTGAACTAATCTTGCGTTGATCCTCCCATGTAACTCTCAACAAGAGAGCGACCAAGTCCATTCCCCAAAATGTTAAAATGTTCAGCGCGCGCTGATACAAAATATGTGTAAATAGCACTTAATGCACGCAACAAAAAATAATGGAAATGTAAACTGCATTTAATATGAGATATTAGTTTCTATGAGTGTGTAAAGGATGTTACCTAAACCAAAGTGTGCGACTGGCTCCATCTCACACAGGTATCCCGAACCTCCGTCAATGATGCGTGTGTGAGCTCCACTCTGACTGGTAAAAGCTGTCACCTTGGCCCCCCGGGCAAAAGAGCCAAACTGGGTGCGTGGGATGACCCGCAGCCAGTTGTTGGATGAGCCCTGATGAGGTTTGACAGGTTAGGTTGTGGATCTTTAGGGCGAAGAGTATTTTTGGCATTGTTGTATTAGTAGTTTTACTTAAGTTAAGGATCTGAATACTCCTTTAACCACAGAGAGACACGCGCACACGCGCACACACAAACACACACACACACCTGTGTGACCTTGAAGACAGAGATTGGCTGCTGGGCGCTCTCTCCATGCGCCAGCAGCAGGTCCAGCTGTCCGTCCCCATCTAAGTCTGTCACAGTGCCACCTGTCCAAAACAGAGAGAGAGCTTTCACTGCACTGACCTACATAACAACTTCACTGTGGTGTTTATCTGACAGCTGTGACTCTTTAAATCTCTTCCAAACAGAGAGCTAGCTGAGGCGTCACATGATCACCTCTTATGACATTGTGGGAATAAATCATATGTCGCCCAGTGTCCTCTGTTCTGAGCTCAGAGATAGCTGACCTGTTCCTCGCCCCTGCGGCTCAGCAGCATCTCCCACATTAAGCTCCTGGATCAAAGGGTCTGCATTAGCTCTCCTTGACACCCTGCAAACACACACAAGAATCTAAAAATAGCTGATAATAAAAACAATAAGCCAGCAAGTCTTTTTTTCTAATTGGTTGGTGTCTCATTGGAGCCTGGGCTTAATGTTACCTGAACAGCCTGTTGGGGGCAGAGCCTCTGTAAGCTATGTTGTTGAAAAACACCTCCAGCTCCTTGTCATTGTCAAAGTCGGCAGCAATGACTGTGCGAATAGGTGAGGGGGCAGCAAATCCTCCAGTGGCGATGTTCTGCACAAGAGAACACAATTCATCTACCTCTCTCTCTCTATCATACAGATGTTTCTACGGCGCCCATTTTTATTCATTTTCTGTCACTGTCCTGTTCTCCTTCCTTACCCTGAATTTAGAGTCGCTGCCCTGCAGGAAAAGTCTGTGTGGGCCGTTCCAGTTGCCATAGACGATATCTGTCATTCCATCGCCATTGAAGTCAGCTAGTGCCAGTCCTCGGCCATGCTGGTACTGGTCCTCCACACCTTTAGAAGATGAAGTAATGTTAGTGTTGCAAGTGCTGGAAAACTGATTTACTGGACTTGGATAAGAATTAAATCTAAAGAGTGAGAATTCTCAACACTGGCCGATCCGAGTGGTAACATCAAAAAAGACACCAATGCATTCTGGTACCCGCAAATAGGCCTTTTATTATGATAACATCAATATTATAATTCTCATTTATTCAAAACCTTTTGAACAAGATACGAGAGTCTCCAGCCATGTTGGTGATGGTAATGTCATCAGATTTGTTATTTTGTTTATTTATGGATTATGGAGTATGGATTAAACATTTGGTGTGAAACCAAAGGTAGTAATTTTGAAAGACATACAGTCCTGTCAGGAACTAATAATTACTGTAACATTAAAGGAAAAGTATCTCTACCCCCGACTACATCTGTTATCAGCTTCCCCACTTCCTGATTCATACTCACCTGCCTGTCTGGCCATATCAACAAAAGTCCCGTCTCCATTATTCTTGAATAGAAAGTTGGGTCCGTTCTCGTTGTCGCAGAACACATCAGACCTCGACTGGCTCAGGATCGGCCCGACCACCACGCCGCGCCCACCTGCACGATAAACAGTCAGTAAATGCCTCAGCCGATTCAGTCAGCATCACTGACTCCAACCCAATTTCCTGACCTGTGAACTTGTTGACCCCGGCCTCAGCAGCCACGTCAGACAGAGCAATGACGCCTTTGGTCACATCGCTGGCGGCCTCGTCCATTTCTAAGAGAGCGTGGGGGCCAACGTTGCCACTGGCGTAGTTGGCCACATAGACTGAGTAGCGGCCTTTTCCCTGCAGAGCAACGACAGGCAAGACAGTGAGGGGGAGGAACTGAGAAAAACGGAGAGGGTGACATATGAAGAGTCAGATTGTGGGACTCTATTAATAGGTGGGTTTACTGACCTTTCTGTCAACACAAGCGACTGAACGTCCTGCCATGCGATTGGCGACGCCACGACGCACATTGAGTTCGTCGCTCAGAAGATCTTCAAAACGGCCATTCCGAAACTTGAAGAGCTTGTCTGAATAAGATGCCCGTCCTGCATCAAAAAAAAAAACAAACAAACCCAGTTATCATGATGAAAAAAGTGATCTATCTGCCTGAAATCACCTGCAGGTGCAAAGACTCATGGGAATGCACCATTTACCAGAGTAGGCATTGTTTGTGTTGAGGAAGTAGATCTCCTCACGTCCATCTCCATCCACATCGCAGGCAGTAACTCCAATAGCATTTCCTGCCCGGTCCCTCAGGGCGAAGTATGGAGAGCTGCTGTCATCAATAGCAATATTTACCAGCCTGTTTTGAGTGCGATCGTACTTCAGCACCAGGTTGGGCCCATTGTACCTGAGGGAGACAGTCACACAGGTTTGTTTTGCTCATGTAAAAAGTTGTGTAAAGTGCACTGGCGCGTTGTTATCAATTTTTCACACTCACCCTGCCACAATCACTTCCAGGTCACCATCACCATCCACATCTGTTACAGCCATCCCATAATTGAGTTGCGTGGGGTTGTGCAGACTGTCCGGAGGGAGCATCGTCTGTGTTACAACCTGCAGCATGGGCGCAGAGCTCTGGGCGTGGGACTGGTGCCAGAGTCCGACCAGGACGAGCAAGAGACCTGAGCCCCACATCACTGCAACCTGGTGGAGCACAGCACAGGACAGGGCTGGGCCATGCACTTCAATTCATGATGCATGGACATAATGCATAGAAATACTAAATGTTCATGCCATGATAGACAGCTCATTAGTGTCCTTCATACACTGCTTTTTACATTTACACATACATTTACTTTTTTCATACAGAACCTGCAAGACTGTGGGCCTCACAAAGAGATAAAGAACATAAAAAGACACTCAAAGTGTAAAAAAGTAATAATTATCTGAGAGGAATCACACTGATTATCATGACAAACAAATATAAAAGGAAGGGAAAAACACTAAAAATCAGCTGAAGGCTATAATAGAAGTATGAGGTGTTTCTCTCCAAAATCCACCAGTGAACAAGAGAACACAATAATGTTTTCTCATGCTGAGAAAGTAAAGTGACCCTAGATTTGAAGATGAATCATTTCTTGATGCATGTCCATAAAATCAACATATTAGCAACTGCAGTAGTAGTATCTGCACACAGACAGTAACTCCATTAAAGCTCTATAACTGGTAAAGTTTGTGTGGTGATTATTTCGTATTTATGCTGTTAAAAGCCAAACAGGATATTATCTTTGGTTTGAAGTCACTGATGCCTATTCCACATCCCTGCTTGTTCCTGGACAGCGCAGGATGCAGAAATCCAGCGTCACAGTTAATCCCCTCTTACCTGGCAGCTCTCTCTTTGTGCAGAGATGGAGGTGATCTGCTCGGTGTGAGTGCACTTAGCGCCGTTTGTTATATCATTAGGCAGAAAATTCTCCTCCTTACACAATTCATGTTTTTAAAATTTACGAAACAGCTTGTGTAACGTATGGAGGACTGACCAATCAGCGAAGAACCACGTGACTGAAGCGTATTGACCAATGGCTGGTCGGTGCCTCTCTGCGCGTGCACGTGAGACGCTCTGTGGCTGATACACGAATTATAGCAACTTTTTATGCTACAGCACATTAATACCTCCTGCCGGCTGGCCATCCTGACCTATAAAGACACCAACAGCCTGATAAAAAAAACAAAGTAGACATTAAACAAACGTGCTCGCCGTCCAGAGTGGTTTCAGCGGCTGTGCCATAAAAGAACTACGTCTCCCAGAATGCCCTGCGTCGTCCCACGCCTTCGTCAGTAGTGCGACGAAAATCTGTTGCTAAACAAACCAAATACGGGTAAGCTGAAAGAGCGACAATTATCATATAGTTCGGTTTATAAAGGCTTTAAACGAAACCGAATGAATGTAGCTGCATTTTGACGAATATGAATTTTAACTTTGTGTTTCTGTTCGCAGTAAATAATTATTACAGCCGAGTGGAGGTTTAGTTAGCTACATTGGTAAGCTAACATTAGCTAAATGCTAAACTGTTGTTTCGGAAGAAATAACTACATTAGCGATAGTTCAAATCGTTGGAGTAAGAGATTGATTATTTTAGCATTAAGCTCATTCAGGACTTGTTTGGATATCTGTTTACAATTAAGACAGGTTGTATATATGAAAGTATACGTTTTTACTACATTGCCTCCTCTGCTGTTTCCTTTCCTCTATGATCCAGATGTTTTAACATCATTTAATAATGGAGTTGGAACAGCCAAGGGAAGACTGTGCTCCAACCCAGCCGACACCCACCCCTCCGTCTCAGTCAAAGAAGCCCAGTCAGGCTCTGTATGTCCCCAAGCAACGACTTCAGGGCTCCAAAGACAAAGCTCAGACTCAGGGAGAAGTTAAACCAAGACCCAGGCCTCGCTACACAGACAAGGCACGGAAAAATGCCAAGAACAAGAAGGACAAGGCTGGAGCGGTAGACAAGGGGGCACCTGTCGGAGGAGAGGATGGAGGTGACGCACAGAATGTTGAGAGCAAGAAGCCAGATGAGACCCAGGAGCGGTTACAGGATACAGACTTGCAGGTTAATGGACACCCTGACTCAACCAACGTGCAGGCAGACGTTTCCGCGTCGCTAGAAGCAACATCCCATCAGGAGGACAAAGGGGAAGAGGACAGTTGGGACACCTTGTTCAATGATGATGGAGATTGCTTGGATCCGCACCTGCTCGAAGAGGTGAGAGCTGGATCTAGATCAAGGTGATCCAAAGACACAATAATCAAATCAGAAGAAACCTTCCCCTAAGTTTCACCTTCTCTCATTTAGTCAATTTATTTATCCACCTAGCTAAAACTTGTGAAGTCTAGTAAGTATTTTAACACAATCCTCAAAAGCAGAGTTGTAATTCAGACCTAATGTCCCTTATTGCTTTCTTTAACTTGCCATTTCCTTCTTCTCCCATCTGTCTTCACATGCTCTCATTCTTCCTTACTTCTTCACCACTCCAGCTGGCTTTGAAAGATGGTAAGAAGAAGGACTCAATCCAGGAGCCCAGGTTTGACTACTACAACATGAACCGAGATGACGATGATGATATCGACCTCACCGAGGATGAAGTTGCTCACATTGTAGAGATCTACGACTTCCCCGCAGAGTTTAAGACGGAGGATCTTCTCAAGTTATTTCAGTGCTACCAGTATGTATGATTCGGCTTGTCCCCATTTGTATACTTCAGGTTTCTTGTCCTAGTTGCATTTTTAAGTTCAGCATTTGGATCCTGACTAAAGCACCACCATGACATCTGTGTGGGTGTGAAATACCTGGTATCTGTATTACATGTGAAATTCACAAGACTCTGAAGTATTCGTTTGTCTTTTTGTTTTTTGTGTCATTTTCTTTACTGCTCCTGTGTGATTTCTCGCTGTGTTTTCAGACAGAGAGGCTTTGACATCAAGTGGATCGATGACTCTCACGCCCTGGGCCTTTTCTCAAGCCCCATAGCAGGTTAGTGAAGCGCTTAATAGACTATCCTCTGCAGTAAATGTCATTGCGGAGACACATTTCTCAGCCACAATGGGAGGTTTAATTAAAGATAATCAGTGAATACGAGTGGACTCTAATAAACTAACACTGTGAAAAACTCATCATGAAGCAGGTATTGAACTATTATATTGTGTTGCAAATTCTAATGTCTTTTTGATGTAATTATGCAAATGGTTGTTTTTCAGTTGTCTGCAAATAAAATAAACAACATTTGAACCTATGTCGTTTTATTTTTAATCCCCCCTCCAGCCCGTGAGGCGCTAAGATCCAAAAATCCGCTGATGAAGTTGCGACCTCTATCCAAATCCTCCTCTGCCATAAGGGCCAAAGCCCGTAGCTGCTCAGGTACAAGTCAGCCATCTGCCTTTCCTCCTCTGAATCAGTTCTTCTGTTCCTCACGCATTTAAAGACTAATATAATCTGTGACCCTCTTTATTCTCCTCTCCTCCCACCTCCAGACTACCTCCTGCCTGCCAAAGAGAGACCTCAGACGAGCGCAGCGTTGGCTCGCAAGCTTGTGATTGGTGCCCTCGGTGTGAAGAGCCCCCTGACGAAGGAGCAGCGTGAGGCAGAGAGGAGGAAACTGCAGGAGGCGAAGGGTGTGTTGTTCACAGAGATGTTATGTTCGGTTTGGGATTAAGGTTTTTAGCAGCCTAGACGTTTAAGAAGCATCTGATGATGTTAGTTTTTGCATTACAAGGTTTTCACCACAAGTGGGAGCTGTTTTCACACTTTACATTAAGAAATGGGAAGTGTGTTTGCATGTTGATGCCAAGAGAAGTTGCTCTTCATCCACTGCCGTGCAGTTCATAAAGTCTATAATCAGTACAGCAGCCATTTCCCTTCACAGATGGAACATAAGTATATAGGCACGGAAAACCACAAATGGCTGTCCACTGAACAGCCAGTCAGGAAGTCCGGGCCTTGAGTATAGAAAACTAAGAAAAGCTCCTTTGTTCCTAGCAGGGGCGCACTGCTGTGCTCTTTTATTTAAGATCACAACACGCACAGTGAATGTCAGGGCATCGTGTGCTAAACATTGTGTCCTTGGAATGGACGCCATGTATGGTCGCATCCAGAGATTAATTTACGGCCGGCTCTTCAGTTTGCCTCAGCTCTTCACCTCCCTCCCTGTGGCAAAGACGGTGATACACATTTAGAGCAATGGTTGTTTAGTTTAGGGCTTTCTCTGATTCATATGTTGAACTGTGTCTCTGTGATTTATCTTTCAGAACAAAAGCGCCTGGCAGCCAAACAGAAAGAAGATGCTTGGGAGGGGAAGTGACTACCCCCCCCCCTGTTTTTTTGTTTTTTTTAGATTCCTTGATTCAGCTGAGGCCAAAGGCCTCTCTGTTTCTCTGTTTTTCTCAGCTAGCCACTCCTTCCAACCACCGCACTTCCCAAAAATGGATTCCAACCATTTTTCCCTTCTTTCTGCCACAATCCCTCACCAGCATCTCAGCATCCACTGCCTGCAGTATTACATAAGATGACAACCTTTTACTGTTCCCTCACCTTCATGTTGTTATCCTGTTCATCGTGTGAACTATTGCTACTGTGCAAAGGCAGGGGCTAACATAACTGACCTCACCTGGGTTTTCTGTGTTTCTTAACATTTTAACTTAAGTCTGTAATGAAACACTGACCGTTATCATTTGTAAAGTGTCACTCATTCTTCTAAGTAATTGTTTTGAATAGATCTAAGGGCCCATGTTTGTCTTTATATGGATTTTATGCATTTTATTTTTTTAAGAGCCTGTAAATGTGATAAAATTTTCTTTTAAAGGTCCCATCATATTGAGTTTAGTTAATATTGTATATCAGTATAAATATTATACTGTATATTAAGACATTATTGATTTACAAGTTGTGATTTTCCAAAATGCAGCACAATTTACAGTCCGTCTGATGTTCCCTTTTATCAAAACTGGAGCCGTTAGTTCGTCTTATTAAACTTTGGCTGAGAAGTGAGAAACCTCCAGAGAAGCTGCTGCTGTTGTTCTTGTCCAGTGTCACGGTTCTCGCTGTTAAAACCTAAACATGTAGCTTTTACGTGTTGGGTGCTCGTTTGCGTACGAGTGGAGTTTTGTCCAAGCAGGACTGATTTTGATGATAAGGTTGTCATTCTTTCTGAAGAACAAATTTAATCTGAATAAGTGAAAGAATCTATTTCTGGGTTTGTTTTGGATAGAAAAACACTGAGAGGAGTCCTACGTTGGTCATGTTCAAAAACAACCAACAGTAATGTGTCCGTCCAATAATGGAGGCAAAAATGTGTCCTTTTAACAAATTTACTTTTTCAAATCATTGTCAATAACACATCATGTCTGGTGCTCCTATATTAAAAAAACATCCTGAGAAAAGAGTAGGATGTGGTGATAAAGTGGTGACATAGTCACAGATCTACGGTCGGTGAACTTGAATTAAACTGCACTGAACATAAACATTTTTCAGTTGAAGTCTTGCCCCACCAGGGATCATCACAGCTCTCTCTAACTGCTGTGGTCAGTCTCAACATGCTGTTTTCCTTTATTCCTAGAAAGCAGAGATTTTAGGCTTGAGACAATGTTTATTGAATTAAATGTTCAGTTTCCTAATTCAGAGTTGGCATTAATAATTCACCAGCTTCCTGAAACACACACATCTAGGCTCAGGAGACTTGTGTGACAGCTGGAGGCAGCTGTCTCCTTTGAGGCTTCACCCAGCCAACCACAGGCCATGTGGCAACTCCGTCACCCACTGAGCCCGTAATGAAGTGTGATTCTCCCAGCTCAGAGAACGCTGCATAACTCTCGAACTTTAGAGCAACTTAAAGCTAAAGTGTGCTGTTGTCTTCTGGCCACATTAGCAGTTAGCATCATCACACAGTAATGCAACAGATTCCTTCATGAATGCTTGAGAAGGTGACCAAAGTAGCAATAAATATACATATCAGTGGAGGCCATTACTGCTGCAAGAGACCCAGTTTTATAACTGTTAGGATCATTGGCTTAGGACGCCATGGTGCCACGTGGTTTATAGTGGGCTAATTAAAGTGCTCCAGCCTCAGAAGAAACATCATTCCACGTTCAGCTATTTTTAATCAGCAGTTCAAAACGAGTGTGACATATTCCCAATGCATATTCCATTAAAGTCTCTGTAGGTATAAATCTCTTTGCAGACATTCCTTGTTTTTGTTGAGCCAAAGCTTTAAGAGTGATGCATTTATGTAGTTTGTTCCAAGCACGTTGCTCATACTCATACATTGGTTAAAGTGAATGAAAATGCATTTTGAAGCAGTTATTCTAAGTGTCTTTATGGACACAAAGGCATCAGATAAAGCAGGAAATACTGGTTAGTGAGAGAAATGCAACTTGTTTTTTGGAGGAGGTATTAAAAATGTTTTTTACTTACGCCTGTTACACCATGATTTACTCTGTCAAAGTAATAAAATGTAAAGTATTCGAAGTTTATTTTTACTGTTTAATGTACTACTTTACTTTTCATGACGGTGACATTTGAATGTGTGTGGACTCTCATTCTCACTCACACATATTCTCGTTCATTTAACCTCCTGATGTCTGATCACCAACGTGTACTGAATGTTGATTTGTCATCACGAAAGCTTAAACTCTCTTTCTAGCGGCCAGATCAGGTGTTCCTCTAAGTTGTGATTTACAGTATTAAACCCTTCTCTAATTACTCCTGGTAATGTTTTTTTTTTATCATTTGAACTGTTGAAGCAGGGTCTGATCTCAGTGCACACACGACTGTCTCTTTCATAACCCACTTACACAACTTCCAGTGTGGAATAAAAACCAAAGTCTGCCAGAGCAGTCGTGGACCTCCCTGTGCTCTGTTGGTGTTGCAGCTGAACTAGTATACAGCCTGTAGCTGCTCTTCACCATCATCGTGTGAGATCTGGGCCCTGCCCATAATCTCATGCCTCGCTGTGGCTTCTCGAGGAGGTAATGTGCCGCAGAAGCCGGGTGCCTCACACACAATCATTAGATTAACTGCACAAACACAAACCACTACTGAGCAAGTAGTGCTAACTCTGCTCTTAACGTGCTGCACAGAAAAGCTTTATGTCATGGAGCAAATTAAACTTGAGGCATAGTCCAAACGCAGGAATAATCTAATGTCTAACCACAACAAACGGTTCTGGTGGTGGTGTAGGGTGGCGCGTTTCCAAGCACCAAACACTGTCAGCAAACACACCTTACATCACCCTCATCCCGTCTTAAAATTCCAAGCTTTGCAACTACCGACGCAAAGGTTTGAAGCTTTGCAATGAATAGTGTTTCGGCATTCAATATTCTTCTTATTATTATTATTATTATGAGATGAGATGTACAGTGGTGGGCTGTAGCAATGATAATGCTCACTTAAAGAAAGACTATGTAAGTTTTTGAAAAAAGAATTGACACAGTGTTCCTCTAACAAATGAAAAGTTGAATTCGGGAATTCACCCGCGCCTCACGTTTTTCATTTCAGCACGCTTGGTCTTTTAAAAGGCTCCCTGCTCCTCAATTGGTCTTGTATGACCAGTAGCTTATGGAGGCCGATATTAGTTAAGTTCTTCCCTGCTTGTGCTACTAGTGTTAAACAGCTAAATTCAAGATAGTAGTTATAACTGTCACATGTAGCTGCATATGCTGCGGTTAAACTAAAGTGAAATGGGCTTTACTCTAATCATAGGACAAGATGATTGCTACAAAAGATCATGAAAACTATTAATAACAGGTGCAGCGACTGATGGACATGATATGATGTAGTCAGGAACCTGTTTGTCATGATTGGATGAATTTTTTAAATCCACAGATTAGTGGCATTTATGGTCACCTTCATGAAAACAGTCACTCTCCCGGTGCTGCCGGTGGCACTAAAATGGCATTTCTAAGTTGCTATCTAGTTGCTTTATTTAGGTACTTTGTGTTGGTGATTTGATTTTAATTTGTAATCTTAATTTAAGAATGTGAAAACAATATTCTATTCCAACTAATAAAAGGGGAAAAAAAATGAGACCAAAGTAAGTCACATATTTTAAGTATAGCCTATGCGATGTGACAACGGACAGCTTTGACATTTTCCAGTGTTTGTATGTGTTCATCAGTGGCAATGAGGTTGGAAACAACCATAAAACACGGGTTAGTTCAGGCTCCCTAGCAAACTATGGGAAACCCAGTCACTGCTGAAACTTCAATCTTATTAGATCTTTTTTTAAAACTGCTGAGGGAAGCAGTGGAGTTTTCGTGCTGCTGTGATCAAGACTATCAAATTTGCATATGGCATTGTATAAACTGTGTGATCTGCTGTTAAGTTATTTATCCTTACTATATAGTCAGTAAATAAGGGAATCTCTTTTAGCAAGTCAATAGATTTCCCCAAATTTTCTGCAGAAATTGTAACATTAACCTTTATCTTTGTTCTGCATTAGACAACTCTGCAGGCAAATAACCATGTCTCAAATGACCATACAGTTTGTCAGTCTGACGTTTATTCTTTCACTACCATTACCAAGTACTGTTAAAGGCGCAATACTGTGGTACAACCAGATCTCATCTGATGCTACCGATTCTAAACACGTAAAGAACAAACAAGTGAAAATACTTATCATAATAAAATTAACAATACAAAACACAGCCACACAGGGACAAGTTTCAACTCAAAAGTACATTAAAATTCTGCATAAATTAGAGACCTAAAGAACAATATTCCAGAGAGGTAATATAAAACTGTACATGACAATACATTTGCAATACATTACAATATTTATTCAAATAAGGCAAAATAGCACCATGAAATAAAAAAAAAAAATCTCATTCAAAACCAAAACCACACAGTTGTAACAGGAAATACTGCATTTGTAATGTGAACAGTGAAAGCACAAGAAGCATCAGTTACCTGGGTTGATGTCATATGGACAACAGCCTGGTGATGTACTGGAAAAGGAAGGTATGTGTCGTTCTCATGTGCCTTCATGTCATTACTTTCTTAACTGTGGTTATGTTTTGATCAAGATAATTAAACTTGTTACAAAATTCAAGACACAAAATTGTAAATGTTTTATCATGGTGACACGATGCTTGTAATGGCCTATCTGGACTTTTAGTACTTTTTTTTTTGTCTTTTCCTCTCTACTTGTTTCCTTTAATCTCTTTGACCTCTGATGACCATCAGTCACAGGAACCTAATTAGTCATTTTTGCATGAAGTCCCTACCATACTGTCCCAGTTTCCCATCTTCCTCCCTCTGACCCACATCTTTTAATTTGCCATTGTCATTCAACCTCCTTCCCTTGACGTGTTGAGGTGTGGTGAGGAGTTGTACAGTTGTTCTGTCCTTAAATCTGTTTGTTCCTTAATTCACAGGAAGTTGTTGGAGATCTGACGTTGGTGGTCAAACAAGTCCTCCACCTCCGCACTGTAAGCATCCCCTGATGAAAACGGATACAGACGATAAGTTGAATACACAGCAACAAATAGGGGATATATATTAAAATGTAGTTGATGTGCATGTACTGAAAAAGTCTTTGCACTGTACCTGCATGGCATCCAAACATGTAAACTCGTGCTCCATCGTACTTGCACCGACAGCGCATCACGTTGTTCTGGAAATCAGATTCAGCCATGTCTAAGGAAGGGTTGACCTCCACCTGTAAAAGAAAATGGACTAGAAATAAGATTCTGCAAAATTCAAGTCAGTCATCCTCACAGATTAGTACAGTACATATGTGATCAGGCAGTATTTATTTAAGGATGGTTTTCAACCAAAAATATGCAAAGATCCCTATATATAATAAGTCTGATGGAAATGTATCCTGGATCTAGTGCCGTTCATTTGCTTTATGCAGAAAAATGTCTATGTAATGACAGCTGTACTGTACTCCCCATTTCCATTGCAACACGTGCAAACAAGGCGGCCCCATCTCCATAGCTCCTGCTGCGGTGATTGAACCGTTCACTCAAACCGCTATAACATCCCGGCTTGTCTTTCTCGTCGTAATAGATGGGCATCTGCATTGCGTTTCCGTCTACGCAGATGATACTTTGCTGTATTTGTCGAAACTATGTCTCCGTTAAGCATATATGCATTAGACATCTCTGGATATAACCTTAACTGGTTAAACTTCAAAGTAATACCCATCAGTATTGCAGCCAAAAGTATCCACCT
This sequence comes from Pempheris klunzingeri, assembly GCF_042242105.1. Lineage (NCBI taxonomy): Eukaryota > Metazoa > Chordata > Actinopteri > Acropomatiformes > Pempheridae > Pempheris > Pempheris klunzingeri. Next base: position 21,107,433 of record NC_092014.1, on the reverse strand, counting down.
TCCATTGGAACTGACCGCCCTTTACCTTTCTAGGAATGAAGATTCACCCCACAACAATGAAAGCTATTAAAGATCAGTGTCTACCATAAATGTATATGATTACCACAGCTCAATTTATTTATTTATTTTTTTCATACGATAGTAATTTGGAGTGGGAAACTTGCTCTAATATAGACATTACATGATGTGTAGCTCATTAGCTGACTAACTACAAGGTTAATACCGGAAGTAACGCACAACCTTTACACCATACAAAAACTATAAAATCAAGATGACCTCTGACTATAACTGTCCATTATGTTGTGGTTGTAACCTGAGAACATTCTTGTGAAGATTTTGGGTGTGTCCTCCTGTCTGAGTTTTATTTTGGAAATTTAATCATTTCACGTCGAAGGATTCAATACAATATGACTGTGTTCAATGTGTCTGCTAAGGTTGCCAGTTTGGGAAATATGCTAATTTACTTTCTTCACCGGCTGGTAGCGCATAATTGCAGACATAATTGGATTATTGCGCATGCCATCGGCCTGGGGAACCTGGGTTCGACTCCCTCCCAGTCCCGGCTACCAAAAATGGGCGAGGGTTGCGTCAGGAAGGGCATCCGGTGTAAAAAACTAACGCCAAAATCTACAAGCGGATCATCCGCTGTGGCGACCCCGGAAGGGAGCAGCCAGAAAAAGGACAACAACAACTTTCTTGAGAAGATCAACATCAATTTCATGTCTATATGTTAAATAGTGTTTAAAAGATCTGTTCAAAGTTTAAAAAAATCTGCCTATAGGCACCTTTAAAGCTGATGTCTCCGCTGGTTGCCTTACAAAGAAGCTTTCTGTCTATGTCTAGACAAGGAAACAAGTGAGAAAGTAACACTTTACCTAAGATAGTTGGGAAACAACTGGTTTTCCACGGGGCCGACCGAGAAACCACAGAATTATCGTTCTGTTCTATATGGCTCGTGATGTATAAATTGGGGGTTCAAGTGATGAATGACATCACTTTCCACTGTTATCTCCATGCAGAAAAAAGGGCCAGAGATGCAGATGACAGTTTTGGGTTTGGATTTTAGTTGCAGCCTATCATTACGCTGTAGCCATGGTTGGTTGCCATGGTTTGTTGTTTTCCACCCTGTCTGCCTGCCTGCCATATATAAGAAAAGCACACAAATGAATTTTCCTGATGTACACATCAAACAGATAACCCGACCGCATACTCAACAAAGCAACCCAGTTTCATTTTTTTACATACAGTATAAATTTTGTGGTTCCAATTATATTTACAGTCAAAGATTTAAGATGTAAAATATTCAGAATTATGATTCTTTTTCATCACGTTTTTTTTTCCAAATTTGGTGTCAAGAACTTCATATATTTTTAATATCGCATGTTGAGAGCAGCCAATGATTTCAGCACATATTTTATAGTGCCGGTGTAAAACACCATATTAACTGGGTGGCAGCTGATGCCTTTTTAAAAGCTCTTGTAATAATGTGAAACAAAGGGCCCACAGCCTGTTTTATGCAACAATGAAAGGTCGTCACTGTCATGTAAAAGACTGGTGAGGCTGTGCAGCTGATTTTAAATGACAGAGCAATCAGGAGCAATCAAGCTGAGGTGGACGTGACTCATCGGCCTAAATGTATGGTCCTAAAAATGGCTGCCACCCTGCCATTCTTGGTATAGATTCAAAGAAACACCCAGCTGCATGAAAGACGAGCGAGCATCTACGCCCTCCCTCCATCTCTCACTTCTTACACAAATTTATGAGCAGCTCAACTACTGTTCAGCCACAATCACGACCACAAAGTGCTGCTGCTGGGCCACGTCGTCGTGGCAACAGTGGATCTCTGCTTTATGACATGTACGTGGTTTTATCTCTGAAGAGTCGTCACACGGCTCATACGGTGCAGACGGACCACTCCCGCATGTAGTTTACATACAATCTCACTTACACACACGCAAGTCAAACTGAAACATCCTGATTTTATGTAAACATTTAGGAAAAATAATTAGAAACTGTAAGCACGCCGACTTTGCTGCCGCTAAGCTGTCAGGAAAAAAATAGAACAAATGACACAGAGGGAGGACAGATGAGTAGATCACCGCAGCAGATTGGATTTCTCGAAACAGATGAGACATGTGATGTCGAACCAACAAACTCAGCTTTCAAACATAAAACTTGCTTTGTACAAATGCGAAGTGCTGACAGAGATGTTCCACTGCCAATACGCCTGCACTTTCTGAAAGGGTGGACTAATAGCAGGTCTACTTTCTATATAAATCCAGACTAAATTCACTGTCCTTAAATACGCACACACCCTTAAAACTACATACATTCTGTGCACCTGAAACAGCCAAGAGCCATTTAGCTGAAATTATAGTCTTTTATCACAGCTTTAATCTCATGTGCGCCTTTAGATGTCGAAACGCCAACCCCTGTGTTGCTTTCCGCTTTCATGCCTGATCTAAGAGGTTGTTTAAGCAACTGAGATGATGTGATTTCACCATGAAGATTGAAGTGTGGATTATTTTCTTCCCTGCATTTTTATTGGACTAACAGTTTCACAATTAACCCTATAGGCAGTGGAGCTGACAGTGTAATAGAGAAAGGAGACGAGACATTTTTTTTTAATAGTGACAGGCCTCCTAACCTGGAAGATGTATTCCCCGGGCCGTACGTCTGTAATGTCGACCCACTGGCAGTCGATGTCGTGGCGGTAGGTGTCCCAGCAGCCAACCGAGATACCCTGCTGTCCCATGTTGTAGCAGGCGTACCGCTTATGGATACCTGGTAGGAAGAACAGTAGGAAACATATGAGGAGAGATAAAAAAGAGGAGCCTATGATGTGTCATTTTTTTTGCTGTCAGTCTCTGTGTAAATTTCTACCAACAGCCTGAAATTATAACAAAATGATTTAAAAGCCAGATCTTTTTTGGGAACTTTCAAATGAAAAGAGCTACATAAAGCTGTCTGAGTTTTGTGAAGCCAAGGTCAATTTAGGCTTGGCCTCTGATCTTCCAGCCTGCCGCTGACTTTGAATGCTCATTATGGGATTTCAGCTTTGCACTTTTATGTAGTCTTGATTTCCTTGTTTGTCACGATTCTGCTCCCGTTTCCAGATGTCCCTCTAAAGCAGATTTACAGTATGTGACATTGACTTATCACTTGTCTCACCATCTGGGCAGTAGGTGTCCTCCAGACAGAAGCTTGCTTTGTGACCTTCAGCCACCTTGGTCCCATTGATGGTCAGCAGATCATAGTGGGTGAACACCTCAATGCTGTGGTAGTGCCTGAGGATTGGATAGCAAGATTAGTACATGTAAAAAAAAAAGTTAGGAAAGAAAGAGAGTAAGATCTCCATCGAATTTGCTGGTTTGTTCACCTATATCATCCTGCGGGAGAAAAAACACCCTGATGTTTATTTGAAATGCAGCAACCACAAATCCTGTTACGCTGTTGCAAAGGCAGCAAACAGACACAGGCAACGATTGCCAAGTTGGCAGGTAGATATCACTTTGGTGTTGTTCTTTCTCTCATTACAGATCCATTCCCAGAACAAACTCTACCCGAAAACTGGGAGTCAAACCATGTGTTTGCTGGTCGGGGAGGTAGTGATTGGTGGGAGAAACACCGAGCTGTGCGTCTCGCTTTGGGACAAAGAACCACAACCACTGAGATAAGAAGCCAGACTGCTCTGAGTGCAGTCACGGCTCTGACTGTAACAAGTGGGTGACCAGCGAGGAGGATGTTTATTGTAAACATCATTTTAGAGAATAAAAGATTGTGTTTATTGTGTTAAATAACAGACTTTTATATGCGTTCGGTTATTTATAGTCCAGTAGTAAAAATATCACTGGACTGAGCTGCAGCCACTAATCCTGTTCCACTTTCCAAATCTTAAATTCCAACTCATCTTTTGCTGCAGACTTTTAATTTCTTGACCTCTGGTGCAAACTATTTTCTATGTAAAATGCCTGTTTTTCTTGTGCCACCTCATAATGATGCCCGGTCCTGTGCCATGGAGGAGGTTATGCAGATTTTCTCTTCTAACCTTGCAGCAGCTTAAATCAACACATAGTTACTCCTCATGTGGGTGAAGAAGTAAAATGAGCAGATGTTGGTTCAAATGAAAGCCTGAATGCTCCTCTAAATGACACAGCGGGTTACCTGTCTTACCTGTGACACTGGTGCCATGTCCAGCTTTCTCTGGTGGCCCGGGGTCGGAAGTCGGCGCGGCCCATGTTCATGATGCGGGAGGAGAAGCGCAGCAGGCGGCGGTGGCCGTAGGGCCAGTTCATCCTGGCCGCGGAGGAGGACAGGCAGTTCTCCTCATTAGCGCAGGTCAGCAGGTGAAGGGGTCGGTCCTCCAAGTAGGCCGTTTCTTGGACGAGCTGGGCATCCAGTACAAGATCCGGAGCAGCTTCAGGGATAAAGACTCAGGGTTAATGTCACTATCATGGCACTGAAAGAAATTACAGTTGCACTTGTATGTTTGCTGGTTTTGGACTCACTCTCTACACATGTGACTCCTGCAGCCCTGCCATCTCCTCCTCTGGGACAGTAGACGTTTGTGTTTCTGCGACACTGCTGGATGGACATCTCAGTGCCTATGCAGTGACTCCCACTCAGAACCACCGTAGCAGCGTCTGAAGAACCAGACCAGTACCAGGTCTCCTGCGCAGAGACACAAGCAGAGAACAAATTCACACACACAGCCATTAGAGCTCATTAGTGCAGTTGTGTGAAACACTTCTGGAATAACGACAAGACGATGTGAAAAATGTAAAAGCCCGAGGCAGACAGCAGCCTCAGCTATTAACAATCAAACCCCAAATTTTTTTACAGGACCTATCAGTACACATTATCACATTTTCCACTCTTTTTCACAACGTTAAAACTGCTTGTTAAATGTTCCCAGCAGCCCCCCTCAAAACACACTCACGCTGCCCTTTCCACGCACAGTTCTATTTTCAGTTTGTTTGCTCTGTGAATTTCACCCGATCTCTCCTCGCCTCACTTTCCCTCTTTTATTTTCGGTGTGCTGGAAGTGGACGTTTGAGAAGCCTGTAATTACCTCAGGCCTCGGTAATAACACAGCACAGACACACAAATGGCAGGACGCAGCGAGAGCGAGGGAAATATGGGCTCACACAGAACAAAAACTCTGAGACAGAAAAGGAGGCAGAAACTTGCAAAAAAAAAAATCAACATGTTCTATTCTCTTGTTAACCTGATGAGCTCTTGCGGCGAAGCCCAAACCCAGCTGTCGGCAGACCACCATGGCCTCGTTGATGCCCCAGTTCTCACTGCAGACGGAGCCCCAGCGCTTCGCCCCTCCGACCTCCATCAGCACCTCCACGCGGCCCTCTGATGGCTCTCTACCTCCTGCCAGACGCACCTGAATGTTAGAAGAGGAGAAAGTGGTTCCTTGTCAGGCTGTGAATGCTGCCAGTCTGGGGATGTGTGTGTGTGTTTTTGAGTGTTTCTCACCGTGGCCTGCAGGCCAGTGTTGGGCACATTGCAGCGGACCGCTACATCCTGGCTGTGTTTGCAGCTGTAAAGCGGCACCTGTCTGTAGCGACACTCTGTAATCGACTTCTCCCTGCCTGTACACTGCACACTGTTCATGTGGATGGGACCAGTACCTACAAGAAGAAGGGCGTGGGGTGACAGCTGATTGATTCATGTGTGTCTTACCAACCACAGGCCCCATGCAAAAAGACAGGATCACAGACATACACACACAGACGCACAGAAAAGACATAAAAGACTCTAAAACCTGATGGCTCTGCAGCTACAGATTGTCCACAAACCGGGATTAAAAGCCCAGACGTGATCGGGAGCTCTGATGTGGCTCTGAAATTGAGTTTAACCAGAGAGCTTTCTGTCTAAATTACTGTACACTCTGTGCAGCACACTGCACACCAGGACCACGCTTTATAAACCAAAATAGATACCAAAATGGCAAAATGGCGGAAAATCTTTCAACACATGTATGTTTGCGTAGGTGTGTGAGGCCCAGGCTAAAAATCCCCATAAAGCCCTATAATTTGCCCCTAAATAGCTAATGATGTCATCGAGTCTAGCTTGAAGCTGCTCTTCTCCAACTGCACTACCTATGAGGCTTCAGCAACACAGATATTCATCTCATGTATGTTCGAGTACGTTCACACGACTCTGGTAAACTGGCCTGAGACATTAAAAGCCACAATGCTCCATTTAGACATTCAACCACATTTCATTATTCAGAAAACAGCACCATAGCACCTACTTTAATGGAGCCCTAAAACTAACGCTGGAGTGGTTTCCATGAATTATTTCATTAAGTAAAGTAGACAGAAGGAAATGCACCCACCATTATAGGACATGCTATGTGCTCATTTGGGCAGAAAGATAATGGGAGGAAATGAACATGATTACAGAGTTGCTGCAGAGGTACGGCACAAAAAAAAAAAACAGACAATGAGTGAGTGTGTGAGAGTGGGGTCTATTTCCGAGGAAAATGTTTAACTCTGTTATTGCAAGACAATTTAGTGGCTATATTTTCATGCTCACAACAAAAGCAGTGCCAAAATAATCACAGTCTCTCTGAACCTTTGGTCCTGCTCAGTGCTGATTGCCTGACATCCTGGTTTCAAAGCCACGCTTACTTTTCACATACAGCAGGTTTATTTTGACAACAACACATGCCATTGTTTCTGTCGCTGGAACCTCCTAGCATAGTTTACACTTGTATAATTGGGTCATGGGTAGGGTTCCTCAACAATCAGCTGTTGCGATAGAAGTAGAGGTCAGACCGTAAACACTTTCTCTAGGTTTATTTGTCCGCTCGGGCCCCGGGTTCTTGGAGCGCTGCGTTTAGCAACAGACATTTAGGCTGAGAAGTGTTTAGTCTGAAGCTAAACTGATCATGCTCAGAGTGCATGGTGAAGTCAGCACCATTCAACACATCCGTTTTTTTTTATATGCTTTATGATTTTAAGAATGATGTTATCTGCTCACTATAGGACAAAAGGACAAATAAAGACCCGATTATAGTTTTATTTAAACATACAAACTGCTCCCACCAAGACCTCACCAGTCATGGTAAGCAAAGATGCTTAAACGCACCACCAGAGTGGACCAGAGAGACTTCAAAGTGCAGTCTGACTTCACGTACACTTACTTTGTGTGTGGCTACGTCAATGTGCTCTATCTTACCCTGGCCCAGCTGAGCCTTGGTGAGGGCCTCTTTGGCCGTCCCAAAGCCTAGCTCTCTGCAGACCACGCTGGCTGCAGCGATGTCCCACAGGTGGTCACACACGGTGCCCCACTTCCCCTCTCTCAGCACCTCAACACGGCCCTCCCCGATCCGGGGTCCTGCCTTCAGGCGCACGACCGGCTGGAGGGGAAAAGGGGGAGTTCAGGTGAGAAATGGAAGTCTGTGATTTGATCTACACTTTTCAACACAGTCTGAATCAGGATGTTTATAGAGCCATATTTTTGCCTGCTTGAGGAAAAGAAGAGTAATTATGTAAAGAGTTTGTTCAGAAGATTGAAACCACAGATGGTCAGCTTAGCCAAGCACATAGACCGAAAGCAGCCAGCATGACTCTATCCATAGCTAATACCCACTAGCAGCTCTAGCAGCTCTAGATTTTACAAATTAACACATGATATCTCAGTGGTTTAATTTCTACACAAGCAGTGTGTAATTACACTCTACATGTGTAATTGTACGAAAACTTTGCTTTGCTTTTGGTGTGAACACAGCTACATTTCTCTTTGCATACAGAATAAACAAAATTTAGAGGTGCTGGAAGGTGGGTTTAATAAACTTTGGGCAGAGCGAGGCTAGTTGTTCCCTGTGGTCCCAGTCTTTATGCTAAGCTGAGCTCATTGTCTGCAGGCAGCAGCTTCAGCTACTCAGCTAACACACAAATTTGAGAGTGGTATCAATCTTCTCCTCTAACTCTTTGCAAGAAAGCAAGCATACTATTATACATCTATCTTAATTATAAGGCATATTTCCTGGAATATCACACTGATTTTCACACATTTGTGACCAATTTATATTGTTTTGCTTCCTCCTCCACACTCACAGGCACAGCAGGTGGTGCGGGTGCTCTGCCATAGCGTGTGAACTGGGATCCAGGGACACAGCGGACCACAGCGTGCATGCCACCGCGGCATGGGACATCACTCCTGGGGAGTGACAGCTGAGCCTGACACTGCGACAGAGAGGTCTCCACACCCTGACACTGCACCTTCTCCACCCAGTAGGCCTTCTTACTGATCTGTGTCCTCAGCCTGGGCAGGGGAAAGCACAGAGAAAGATTTAAGAGACGTGTTTGTGATTTGTCACCTTACTCGCTATCTCCGATGTCACTGAGTTGCATTGTTCAATGAACAGATGCTGATTTTACCTGGAGGACGAATCAGCTAATTTGGAGTCCCACAGTTTCCTGGAAGAAAGAGAACATCACACTTAAAGTTAGAGCAGTGCATCTTTACATCCAGCAGACTAAACAACCAGCAGTCCTACACACTCCCACAGCCCAATCTCCTCTTTCCTCCTCAATCATCCTTTTTACTCAGATTTACAATAACCGATTACATAACTCCCTCCCTCTTTCTTTCCTTCTTTCTTCTCAAACCACCACCTTCTTGTCATGCCTCTTTTAAACCTTCCATTTCTACTTTCATGGATATTTATGCTTCAGTGTTTGTCCATACGTCTACAGTGGATGTCTGGTTTGGGGCATCTGTGTGGAAAAAAAACTAAAAATATGAATAAGCCACTATACATTAATCCCTGCAAGAAGCCTTATTGAGGTCTGCCAACTCCAACAGGGTTTTCTAAACTGTGTCTAGTTTCACGGATATTAACTTAAACTTGAGTCAAATCCTAAAGGGAAACAGTGTGTAGGCCCATGACGCCTACACACACACACACACACACACACACACCACTAAACCCTAAAAAAGAGAAGAAAAAAGTGAGAGAATTCAATAAAAAGAATGATTCACAAGCCAGGCAGAGTCTGCAAAGTATCCCTCTGTGACACACACACACACACACACACACATTAGAGTTGACCACTTGTATCGACCAGTGTGACCACAGACAGGTGCAGCGTGACTGACGCCCCTTCATGAATGCTCTTGCAGTAAATGAGTCAGAACACTGAGTATAGACGGGCTGAGTTTACTCTACAACCAGATTCATGATGTAATTAAATATTTGGCAAACTAAAACAGGAGATGTTTCCTCGCCAGGAGAACCCCAGTATCCTGGTAATCCACAGGTTATTATACACAGTCCCACCATTAGATGAGAAACAGGGTCTACAGGGAAACCCATAACAGGAACCCTTAGCCAGATAAACATACCGCAGGGTGCATGTGCACCACTAGTCATTCACAACCAGGCAAAACAGTGAGGGGCAAATATGTGAAGGGAAATTTCCTGTTACATATCATTATTTTGTGATACTTCCTACAGTGTAGGAGTGGAGCAATGTGATTTAGACAACTACTCTGGTCTGATAACTGTCCTCCTCTGGTGGATAAAATGATAACAAATAACAATAATTGTTCTCTTTTACCTCTGTTTTGGTCTCCACCAACTCCTGAGAGAAATGTCTGTCCCTTTGGCTGCACCAGTTAGCTGCGAACTTTGTTATCAGAGCTTTTTTTACTGAAAACACCTGCCTGCTGCTGCAGAAAGAGCAAACCAAAACAGTGAAGTTGCTAAAACAGCCACAGAGCTCAGGGAGCTGCTGAACTGAGTCATAGTTCTCCATACATTTGTCACTATCACAGACCACAATTGATATCACTACTTTATATATATGAATTTTTTTATATGAATATCGATTAGTGCAGCTGTAAGTACAATTTCCAGTTGCTATTTAAACTATCTATTTGTCTATTTGGCTAAATTATCATCGACATTAGTGCCATAGAGTAGTACCTCTCTTTATTTCTCTGTTGTTAACTTCCCTACTGTTAGCCTTTCCATCCTTCCTGCCCTTTTCCCTACATACCGTCTTTCTTTCTTACACCTTTTCCTCCATCATTACTTCTTGTCTCATTCTCTTTCTCTACTTTTCTGTCTTAGTCTTTTTGTCATTCTTCCTTCCTTCTCCTCTCTCTTTCTCTTTATCTGGCTGCTCTAAAACAACATCCCTAAAACGACAAATATCACCTGTGCAAGGGAATGAGACAGAATGTATCTAGAAGCACAGCCTGTGTTTCAGGGCTGTGTTTCTCCTTATGTTAGCTGTGGCTACATTTTGCAATGTAAATGGTCGTATGTATGTATGTATCTATGTATGAGTTTTGTATGATAATGCGTACTTGCTTGTGTCTATCTGTTTGTGTGTGTGTGTTTGCACAGTTTAAAAGCGTTCAGAACTCGGTGGTAAATCAAAATGAGAGAGACAGACTGTGAGGGGGTGTTAGTTCATGGTTTGGAGTTGGGGGAGGAGGAGGGAGAGAGTGCTACCCATATAATTGCCTGCTCTGCTTGGCAGTGTCTGCAGTGCGGTCGAGCGGTAGCATGTTGGTTCACACACACCAGACATGGAAATATGCACGTACATATCAGCTTTCCCTTCCTTGCCTCTGTAAAAACAGAAAGGCCTTTAAAACCCCAGCGTTGTTACCAAATGTTATGACAGCATGCCGGGAAACAAGGAGCGAGTGATGTAAGATTGAAGTCTCTGTGAACTGGGCATCTTTTATGAGCATCGCCTAACTTCACAGGAAGGCGAAAAGCATGTTCTTTTGGTTTCCACTTTTCATTTGTCCTCCTGAGAGCTAAAGGCACAGTGGATGTTGCTCTTTGTCAGGTCGGAAACACGGGTTGGAGCTGAGTTAAGGCTCGCTCAGTCTTTAGGGAAGTGAACCACAGCATCAAGCCTCAGGCACAACTAACAGGTTGTCACACAGCACTGCTGAATCCTTTTAACCAGGAGAAGATTTTCTTACTTCTTGGGATCTCTGGCTTAGTGCCAGGTTTTTTATGCAACTCTGACCACACAATACCGTAAGCCACACTGGAGAGAGGCGCTGACTGTCAGGAAAGCATAGATAACCTGTAATTATACTGCATGAATGCAAAGTTGCCTGACTGGAACAGTCGGCTCACCGAGGAGACAGCAGGTTGCCACACTGACTCCACAACAGCCTCTAGACAATCCCATCGACCTCCATGAAACGAAAACTCAAAGGGGTCATAATGATGTACTTTCCATGAAATGTGGGTTTTATCATAATTGCCACAAAGGCATAAAAGTTCTTAAAAAAGCTATAACAGAGGAGGAGAGAGGGAGCAGGGGGTTGAAGTATAATAGAAGAACTGACGAAGTTACTGTCAGCCTCAAAGAGAGTGTAGATGTGATGAAACAAGGGAGCTGGAAAATGGCAAAGTGGGGGAGTATTTAAACATCTGTAAAATGCGCTGAGCAACTTAACAGGCTGAGACAAAACCAGTCACGCCAAAAAAAAGAAAAAAAAAATACAAAAAACAACCACATGGCCATGGGGGGAAGAGCTGACACAGCAAAGAGTGTGCAGCAGGTTCAGTCGAGAGAATATTCTCGATTAGAGGATCTCTCAGACCATAATTGCAGCTGTTCCAGTGGACACAAACCCCAAAGAAGAGCAGGAATGGGCTGTTACCAGCAGAATGAGTAACACCAAGAAGATGTGATATAAACTATACATCTGCAGCTACACTACTGTCTGTCAGGCTGTATGTACTGTATTCCTTTAAGCAAATTAATGAAAATATATCAACCTTATGATGGCGCTTGAAGAGAAGTCAGAGAATCACCCAGAAGGATTCATCCTCTGGGGACCATGACAGTCTGTTCAAAATTGAATCTATCCATCTAATGTTTGTGGAAATATATCAGTCTGGGCCAAAGTGACGGACCAACTTCATCCCTAGAGCCATCTGCTAGTGTGGCTAAAATGGCTGTTGTCGCCAGGTAGATAAGATATTTCACAATTTCTACTTCAGGAAATATTCTCTGAAGTCATCAGTGACCAACATAAATATCTGCTTTGAAATACGTGAACACATGTGGCACCAGATGCTACAGATGTTGCTGGTCCTTTCTGTAATGAAGAAAATGTCTTCTCCTTCCCTCAGCTGTTTACTGTTGGACAAAAATGGCTGCCCCATTCATCTCCCACGTAGCTGGGTGGAGGTTGACAAAAAAACAAACAACATTCTCTGGCCTGGTCCAGTCTTTACACAAACTGCTGGTTGGGTTCTTGGCGCAGAAATGTGATGTTTCTCCAGACAACTCTGAAAACTCTGTTTGTCAGTGTCAGTGTCCCCAGAAGCATTAGATTTAGAAAGTTAGCATGATGGACAGCCAGACTTGGCCATGTTCTTGGTTGCGTCTTTGCTCCATCTTTGACTTGACTTGACTTTGACTTAGACTTTGAGCTTGTCCAAACGGACTCATGTAAAAATCAGGACAAATTTGATAAATAAAATGAAGTCTCTTGCATCACTGCATCTGAACAACATGGCACTGAAGACACTTCAAGATATGAGACACCATGAGGAAGAGTTATCCATCGCTGCTCTGCAGCCATGGTGGTGAACAGGGCAGCTGAGGAGAAGTGGCCTGTATCCTGCTGCTGAGCAGAGCAGAGCAGGGCACAAGGGGTAATTATTGGCGACATGGGGAGACAGATGGTATAGGGCAGGCCAGCGGTCAGTACAGTCGTCCTGTTAGCCAAGCCATAAAAAGACCTCTGTGGGCAGACAGACGGACACACAGAGGGTTGTCTTTGCATGTGCACAAGTGTATGTGTGTGTTTGCGTGTTTATTTGTGTGTGCACATGGATCTCGTCCATTGTTTATGTAAGGTTTCATAAGATGAGGGTGGAGGGAGGGGTGTATTAGCATGTGTGTGTAAGTGAGGTTTTGGGGTTTTGACGGTATGTGTGTAAGGGCTTTGAAGGGCTGTGTAGGTGCTTTAGTGGGTATTTATGGCTAAAGTTAGACGGATGAGTTGGATTTAGAGAGACAAAATAAGCAGAACAACCTGACATTATTAGTTGAGCAAATGATTTGTGTTTGAGGGAATACAAGAGTTATGAAAATACATAACAAACAGAAAGCTGAGGCCCTGTTTCTTTTCTACCTAACTGACTTTTGTGACTCAGTGGGTTTTCGGGGGGTGTTTAAACACTAAAGTAAATGTTCATCTACGACTGTGTTTTACTACGCTGTAAAACATTAGCACAGAAAACAAAGAAAACATTGTTTTGTTGGTATTCATCAGCAACAGCTCCCATGGAAATATCAGCACCTTTTCAGTTTATGTGATGAATATGTTAGCAAACTGTTGGCTATTTGGTCTCCACCAACTCTTGAGGGAAACATGTATCTGGCTAAATGCTCCCCTATGAGTTTTTTCCACTGCAAACAGCTGCTTACTGTGTGTGCTGATGCTGATGAGAGCTGTGAGAGTCAACCAGAGCAGCGAAGTTGCTGTAAAAACAAAACAATGACCTGAAAAGGCGCTAAAGTGCTGTGGCTCTGTCACCACTCAGGCACATTCACATACACATAGTCATTTGATCTATTAGTATATAGAAATATTGATTATAACAGCTATAAAATATGGACAGAGAACCCCAGGAGAGACGGATAAAAGGAAATCTATTGAGTTACAGATGTTATCCAAGGTCCTGGCCCTTTTCTCACCAGCTAGAAAACTCATCACTACTTCATTATAGACTGATGGTATGCTTAGTGGTGCAGAATCTGTGAATGTAACTTGTGATTTAATTTGCGTCACTCCTGTCTAATGATTATTGAACAATGATGTTTATAGAGACGTACAGAGAGATAAAATAGTATATCGACTTTCAGACCTTCAGACATCTTTTCAATGGGGGGAGTTTAATCACATAAGATTAAAAACCATGTAAGGGAGGTTTCATGTAAAGACACACACCATGATGATGATGATAATGGTGTAGTCTGGATCTGACATTAATAACATACTCTCTGAGACTATTTTAAAGGTCTGTGTTGAGGTCCACTCAGCCAGAGGGGCAGACAGGCCTGGCCAGGCTTTGGCTAATGCCACAGTGGACATGTCATGCCAAGTGTGGTTATACTAATGACTGCAGTTGCGGCTAACCTCTACTACGGGGGGGGGGATGGAACAGCAATCCAGGCTTGGGGCCGCCTAATCCGTGAAGGGATGTGTAGTACACCGCACTTTTCCATCCCTTTCATAACCACATACTCACACGCAGGCACACACACACACACACCGTTTTTGTCTCTCTCCTCCTCTGTCGCTCTGCTATGTCCACTCTCACATATTTACCTGTAGGCGTTTTGGTCAAACGCTTCTGTAGCAGGGAATCCTAACATGCCACAGACGACACGGCTGCTGCTGAGGTCCCAGCCCTGGGTACACACGTGACGCCACCTCCCAGCATGCTTCACCTCCAGCACGCCTTCTGTAATCAGGCCACCATGATCCCTGGACAGCACAGGTCGTAGACGAGCCTCCTCTAAGTGAACCCTATCAGAACCCTGAAAAATGCAATTTGTAAAGATTGGTGATTGAGTATGGAATGTTTTTATCCTAAACAAAGACTTATTTAAACTTTTGTCCTGCCAAAAGGTAGAGATGGATCTTCGCACACTTTTTTTTAAAACTTTAATCTCAACCCACATCAACAAACCTTTGGTCATGCACGTTAAAACAGGATTGAGTTCAAAAACATGATTTTGTAAAACAATGCATCTGCAGACAACACACAATCATGAGAAGGATAACCTGATAAGATGACACGCTATGTTTCGAATCACCATACTCTCTAATCATCCACATCATGTACTGTAGGCAGCAGGAAGGAAACGAACAGAAAACAGAGTTTGCTTAATGCGTTCGGATATGTGTCATGATGATTACAAAATGGTAAAGAAAGTGTAAACTCTGCAAGTTGAAAAGAAAGAAAGCACACACACAAGTGATAAATGTCTTGCAATTTCCTCTTGTCTGAGTTTCTTATGCCTTTGAAGAGTCGGGGCTGTAGATCTCCTGGTGGTTCTTTCCTAAACATAAGGCCCTGCTGCTGCATAAGAACTGGATCTGGAGACAGTCTGGTTTTAGTTTTGTCTCTAATTATACATGTCCACTGGCCTGAGGCTCCACAAATTACTTTTATGTATGGGAATCTGAATAAAACTAGATTGGATTACTTCTTTGGTGTGTGCGAGAGTTTGTGTGTGTCTATGTGTGTTTGTACCTGTGTGTACTGCGCATCAGTCTCCAGTCCCATGTCTGGATAAACAGGCTCAGGTTCGACATGGTTTCCAATGTGCTGCTGATTCCTGTCACTCCTCCGCTCAGACTGGAGTTGGGGCTGAGGTTGGGGTTGGGGCTGCCTGTTCACCTCTGCCTCTCGCCTCACTGCTTGTGGACTGCTCCTCAACGTCTCCTGTCTCTGCCTGTAGGCTGCGCCGTTTGCCAGACGGGACGGTAGCTCGTGCCCTTGTGGCATAGGTGGGCTGATGTTCTGGCCTGTCCTGGAACCGCCTCGATTCCGCCGCAAGATCTGGATCTCATGGCCATTCTCTTGCGGTGAGATGCTGCTGCGACGGGAGGAAGTCGGGTTGCGATGGAGGGCGATCTCGTGGCCTCTTGAAGCAGAAGAGGAGCTGAGGCCTGGGGCTGCAGGTGGAGCTGGAGGAGACGCAGCCTGCGCTGCCGGCGGCGGTGGTGGGTTTCTCTGTCTTGGCTGGCTTGGCTGGTTCCTAGTGGATGAAGGAGCCTGCTCCAAGGCAGGTGGGGACCCAGATCTCCTTTCTGGGCTGCAGATGACCCCCAGGTCCTCAGCATGGGAGCAGTCATTGATTCCCCAACCATTGGAGCGACACTCTGCAATAGAGAGCTCTGTGCCCTTGCAGCGCACATTGTCCAACCAGATCAAACCTAGCAGCAAGGAAGGATGATAAGTCACTGAATCAAAGGGAAAACAGGTTTTATTAGAGAAGTGTTCAAAACCAAACCCTATTGGCGGGCATACCTTGTCCCTCGCCAAACTTGGCACTGTGCGCCCAGGTTAAGCCTCTCTGAAAGCCCAGCTGTCTGCACACCACATTGGCCAGGTTGAGATCCACCTCGTCATCACACACTGTGCCCCAGGCGCCATTGTAGAGAACCTCCACACGACCCTCGTTTGCATTGCGCCGCCCAACGCCTGCTAGACGTACAAGCACCTCCTGAGCAGACAGCGGAGGGGGGCAGAGGAGAAGCAGGAGGAGGAGTGTGGACAGGGAGCTGAGGCACAGCATCCTGGAGGGGGGAAAAAAAAGCCAGAATGGTGAAGAGTGGTGAATAACAGATGGGAATGAAATGGGGTGACATTAGGTGAAACAGCACAGAAAACAGCAGGATCCCCTAAATATGTTCATGCACGTGTTGCCACAAAAATCCAAGAAAAATCACGCAAAGCCATAATGCTCACATTCCATACTCTGACAAAACATATAATTAGGAACTGCTCTTCTAACCCTAATGGGGCATTCCACAGTAAAAATGAAAGATTGATAGATGTTGGTATCCTTTAAAATAATCAGAGTATTTAAAGGACAGTTGAGAAACAGTCTGAACCAGTCAGGGCAGAGGGAGTAATAACCAAAGCTAAAAGTAGCCTCTCCATCCAGCCAACGGAAACTTTGGCTCTCCACAAACCCTCCAGTTTAGCTGCATGAATTTAGCCGACAGACACAAAAGCAAATAAACACAGTCATAAAAATGTTCTCACGCATAAATAAAGCAGCAGGTCTGCGTCTGTGAGAGACGTTTTGGTTAATGAGCAATGATTGATTCCACCTCTAACTCCTTCTCTCCTAACAGAGGGGGACAAACTCAAGAGATAAGGAGAAGCAGGAGGGGAGATGTGGAGGATGAGATTCATCCACCCAGGGGTCAGTCACATTCTTCTTTCTATATGTGCATAAATACAATAAAACACACATAAAAATAAAAACAATAACTCAGACTAAATTAAGGGCTGGATTAGAGTTGTTAAAGGTGAGAGGAGTGTGGATGAGTTCAGGCAGCTGCAGGGATGCAATCTTGACTTCTGGGGGCAAAATGGACCAAGACAGAAGGTGAAGTAAAGAGAGGAGAGAGAGAAAAGCTGAAGTTTGACTTACCTATCAGTTGGTCCCAGCCTGGAGTCACCAGGAGAAAGAAGGGAGCGAGCACTGGAGGAAAAGAAGGCAGTGAGTTTGGTCCTGCTGTCTCTCTATTCTCCTCTCTTCCCTCCCTCTTTCTTTTTCTGTCACTCCCTTAGATCTGCTACTCCATCCATCCCTCCCATTTTTGTTAATTCAAACAGAATTTTCCCCCCTCCTGTCATCGGGTCACATTTGTCCTTTCCATCACCTATCAAAGGAAATGTAGAAAATGAAAAGTGACCACACAAATCAATGAGAATGCGAAGAAAAGACAATAAAAAAGAACACAAATTGGAATTTTTCATTATCCAGCTCACAAAGCTGCTCAACCATGATTTCGTAATAATTCGTGCATCCCCAACAAAGACTTGTTAACACTTGTTTTCTCTACACACACTATGTTGCTTTTCTGCAGCAGATAGTTCAGATCAAACCAACATCTTTCTTACAGGTTGCTCACATGCTCAGAATACACAGGACACGTGAGCTCAACTTATAAAAAACCATGATTTTATAAGGATCTAACTTTTTTCTCTTGTAATTTTACACACAGTGTATCTCAGTGTTTATCCAGTTCTCAGGCTCACCTCGCTGAAACCCTCTAATGTAAAAAATAAAAAGGGGGGAAAAAAAATCACTTTCCCCTCTAATGTCTGAACGGCTGAGAGGGTGTGTGTTTTTATCCCACACAATGGTAAAATCATATGCACACACACACACACACAGATCGCTGGCACCATCCCATGCCCACAGTTAGTGGTGTCATGAAATAAATACTATGTAAGGACGGAGCTGCCTGTCTGAACTCTTTGCATAAAGTTCAGTTTCATAACATCCTCAGTCGTGGCACCTCCTCGCTTGAAGGAAGCTCTCTCTAAGAAAAGGGACTGGCGGTGGCTCCATATGAAGAAGGGCAGTTTCAAAAGATGAGGCTGCACTGCTTTAACACTTCATCAACTGAACCGAAAACCAAATACATAATCAAAATAAAAAGATTCATGTAATTTGTAAAAATCACAACCTTCTTTGTCCTTTTGCTGGAATACTTTGTTTATCTTTAACTTCAGTATCATGTAGGTTTGAGAGCAGCTCAGCAGAGAGACAACATGAAAGGTGTGTTAAGGGATTACGATGGGCAGCTGGTCTCATATTCATATCAATGTCTGTCCTGCTTAAAACTCATGTGTGACTGATCTTTACATTTTACACTTATATGTCAAATATTCCTACTTCAGATTTTGTATGCTGCCTTTGTGGTGTTGGACAGCTCGCTCTGATCAGATGTGAACTGGAGGAGACACTGAGGCTCAAGAGCTCACTCTAGTGGGGAAAATCATCATCATCATCATCATCATCATTATGACTATTATTATTATTATCATTGGTCTCAAACGGAATGATGCATCTTTACATCCTTGACACATCCAAGCGGCAGAGCAACTTGCATCACCATAATAAAGTTGAAGTGAACAAATTGAGCGGTGGACACGGCTGAGGTCAAACTTTGTTTTTGTATTTGTCCTTTAATTACTGTCTGCAAATCCTTATTTCAATTAAATATTCATACATAAATGTATGTATGTATGTACGTACGTATGTATATAAGCTGTATGTTGCCCTTAAACACAAAGTGATTGCTTTTACACATTGCTTGTTTTTCACTTTTGTACAGTAAACCCTGAAACAACTCAGCAGAAAAGGGGAATCTGAACATGACTCAAGCACATTATCAGTGGCATTCAGTTTTTAATCATTTGACAAACTGTTTTAAGACTTTCTCAATCACACAACATCTCATTGATCCTTGGAGCACAGCAAAACAAAGATACAAAACTGATTTTAACCTTCAGGGGAAAAAAAAGGTAATTCCACACAAACAGGTCAGTATCCTGACAGCGTGGACACCGCCGGGTATCGTTTACGGTGAGTCATGCACTTGTCCCTCTCGATGAAGAGTGAGTGGGTTTTACAGTTTACGTCCTTCTCGAGGGTAATGCGTGACTCCTCCAGGTGGGACAGGGAGCGTCTGGCCTCACTCAGCTGCTGGTGCAGAGACGCCACAGTGGCATCAATCTGCCTCACCTCCCCTTCCAAACTACAGACACAGAGAGAGAGGGCAAGAGTGAGATGAGGCAGGGTGTAAGTGTGTGTGTGTGTGTGTGTGTGTGTGTGTGCGCATGCGTGCGTGCGTGCATGTGAGTGTGTGTGTACCTGAGCTGGGGTTCATCTCTGCAGAGCTCCATGTTGGGTCTGAGTGAGCGCAGGTACAGTCTGGACTGAGCTACTCTCAGTGGAGCCTCTTTGTTGTGGATGGCCTGCTGGAGAGCCACAATGTTCCTTTCCTGGGCCCCAATCTGCTCCAAGATCTACACACACATGATCATACAGTAAATAATCAACCAGTCAACCAGTTTATGTGCCTGTTTCTACCTGTTGAAGCTTCATCTCCTGCTGGGTCTTGGCCTCGATCAGCTCCCCACAGCGCTGGCTGAAGGCTCGGTCCACGCAGGCGCACTGGGCTCTCAGATCCTCGGTGGTGTCCTGCAGGAGCTGCTCCACCAGCAGCCTGACGCACACAAACAGCATCACTGTGTTTAGATAAAGCACCACATTGTCAGACCTGATTCTGTGGCAGCTTGAACACACTGACCTGAGACTGTTGGTAGCCTGTTCTTCCTGCAGGGCCTTGGACAGGTTGTCCTGAGTAAACTTAGCCCACGATGTGCAGTTACACACCCTGCAGCAGACCAGAGGACAAACTGTATAAAAGTTTTCTTCACCACTTTGCATTTTCTAATCATAGATTTATTTTATAGGAGTCTTTAAAATGATGTTACACATATAGACTCACTGGTCCTGCATGGTGGCAGAGCTGGGGTGGTGCTGTGTATCCGGGCTCAGGTTACTATATCTCCCACTGTGGTCATCAAAGTTGTAGGCCTGGTACTTATCGGACCAGTCCAACTCTAACGTCTGCTTGGCTTCTCTGTTCATCCTGACACACACACATGCAGACACAGCATGGGTGAATACGTGGACGTGCATGTCAGACGGTTTAATACACAGGAAACTTTCAGGTTTTTGACTCACTTGATCTGACTGACGGCCTGAGCGATGGTTCTCTTCAGAAGAGCCTGGACGTTCCTGATCAAGTCCACCTCCTACAAAACACACAGTCACACTGTGAGTGAGTGTGTGTGTGTGTGTGTGTGTGTGTGTGTGTGTGTGACACTGGGCCCTCTGCTGGTGCTGTTTCACTGTTACACTCAAGTCACTAGTAGCATTTGAACAGGGCTGCAGCTAATGATTATAACAAATATTGATTGATCTGCAGATTAATAGATGAAAGGTTTTAGTGCTTTAACACTAGAAGAAAAAGTGAAAAACAAGACAAATAAAAGCAGCCAATGCTCATATTTTTAAAGCTGGATTGATCAAATATTTGACATATTTCCCATGAAAATGGACTTAGTTTAAATAACAATATTCAATGAGTAATTAAAGTGATTTACGAAGTGCTACTAATTGTGGCAAGTCAGTTATTTCAATTTGAAAAAGTAGTTCCCCAGTTATTAGTTTTAAAGTGTACATTCCCCATTTAATAGTATCAATGCGCCAAGAGTTAACTACTGTTAACATTTGAATATAGTTACTGTCCTAAGTATTTTAAGACTTTCATCTATCCTGGGAAAATATCTGCTCTATATCTTTTATTTGTCCTATTAATTACGAATAGGACTAATTATTATTACACTAAACTTTATTAACACTGAGTTGCCACCATTGTCAGCTAAATTACACATAATCATGATATATTTTTTGTCCTATATAGACACACTCTCTCTCTCTCTCTCTCTCTCTCACACACACACACACACACACACACACACACACACACACAGCTCCACCATGTAGCACTAGTGTCCACCTTTAGCAGCTCCTCCTCCACGGTGTCTCTGACCAGGTCCGGTCCCGGTCTTCTTGTCCTGCAGCTCAGGTTATCGGTGGCGATGGCGTACGGAGCTTCTGTGGCGTCCAGCGCCTTCTCCAGCCTCCTCTTCAGCGCCAGCAGCGACTCCGTGTCGGCCAGCAGCTGCTGGATGTGCCGCTGCAGCTCGGACCTCCAGTAGTGGACGTCCTGCAGTCTCTCCCCCAGGAGGCGCGTTCCCTCGGCCTGGGTCTTCAGAGTGGCCTCCTCGGTGTCCTGGTACAGACTTTTGGACTCTCGCTGGATGCCCCGGGCCTCGGTGCGGTCGGCCCCGGCCTGCTGGAGGATGGTGTGGTAGTTGGAGAACCACTCAGCCGGCGTGTACTTGGCGGAGCGGTACCCCGCTGTGGCTGAGCCCGAGGACGGCTGAGGGAGCTCCCGCTGTGGATGGGACTCATTCCCCGGGACCCCCTGAGCCACAGCTCTGCTGTCATAGTGGGGCCTCGACACTAAAACCTCAGAGCTCATTCTCAGACAACTAAAGTGCAGCCGCAAGAGAAAAGAACCCTAAAAGACAAGGAGGAGGTGTAGATACAGATTTGGGGTTAAGGTACCAGCTGCAGTTTCAGCAGTCCTGAAGGAGACCTGAGCAAAGTGTTTGTTTGGTGTTGCCTGGTTACACATGTTGGCAGGAGCAGCTCTGGCTCAGGTGACCAACCATCAAATGAGCTGATGGAGACTAAAGGGCAGAGACTAAATAATTAACCACAAAACAGAATATATGACAGGGTCAGACGACACCAGAAAACAACTGATGCACTCCCCCCTTCAAACTCTCTGTCACCTCCATCCTCTCCTCCACTTTCACTTTGAGGGATCCACTCCAGATGTGGTCATCGTACACCGATTTTACCCAGCATCCATGAGCTGAAGATCAGAGATGGCCGCTGTGCAGACGTGTCTCTTTGTGTCATCGTGGATGGAGTGTATGTCCGTCGCCACGTCTGTTCTCTTGATCAGAACACCGTAGACGTAGCCACAGTCTCTCCAGCTGCATGGGTCAGTGTTTGTGTGTGTCAGCATGTTCCCTTTTGGGGACACAAAGCATGTCCCCACTGTGTAACTCATTATCATGACTATAATCAATATAAGACACCATGACTACTGAAGAGTATAGTATTGTCTGTGTGTAAATCTTTTTCGTCTGTGAGGTACACTTCCACTGTTGTCCAAAAACTATTAAAAACACATTTGCACTGGCTGACATTTTTTCACAACACACACATACTAGTTTACTTTGAGTCAAGCCCACATACAACATCCTGCTTCCAAAAATACACAAGCACAATAAGTCTGTATTAATCCACCGGTGAAAATAGTCCCTACAAATCAACTTTTTGGAGTCTATTTAGTAGCCCAGAGTTCCCCTGCACTATAGAATATAAGTGGAATATATTTTATTTTCTAAACACATATGTTAAAACACAGATTTATTTCACTTTTTCAAATTGAATGCAATGCAGTAAGCAACACTGACATGTTGCTTCAGTGATGACTGTGCTGTGTGCTCCCATAGTTTTGTTTATTCATTCACTTTTACAAAAGACAAATATGCTGCTAACTTACAATGTGGGGTATTTAACTGATAGAGTGCAGGTCGTTAAACTGTTATATTAACACTTAGCAGTGAAAAAGGAAAAGCAGTGAAAATTAGTTCAAGTAACTATAAACATGTTTATTGCTAATCATAAACCAATTATGTATCAATAATCACAAAGACCAACCTGGTCCAGACACTAGAAAGGTTTGACTGCAAAGGTACATGGATATGTGTTGGTCAGCTGTTTAATGAAACATTAAAAACACTGTTCAGGATCCCATGACTGAGCATGCGGCAAGTTCACGAATCTAAAAAAGTTCACTTCCTCTGACTTCACGTAGCCTCGCTCTGTCAAACAGAAGGAGCTGTGAGCTTGAAATGATCCAAGGCTCTAATACACATTTGCTTTTTTCATGTAACGTTTTCAGGCTTTTTATGTCTTTGTTAGTCTGGAAGCCTTTCAAAGCACTTTACAGCCAATTGAAAGCATCTTTATTCTTGACAAAGATAATATAACATATGATGTTATAGATATATGATATAATAGAATAGAATAGAAGAGAATATTATATACTATAATATAATAATTGATGATAAGACTGACTCACAACTTTGTGCTATTCCTCTTATTGCTGAGAAAGGTAACAAAGTAGAGTGGCGTACTGTAGGCTTATATAAGAACAATCAAACAATATAGAAAATTAATCTCATGACAGTTACAGACCTGGAGTGGAGGTTTGGCAAGTGATAAAGATGTTTTGTTGTTGTTTGTTTTGGTTTTTCACATTTTTTTGCACAAAAAGCAGAAACAGCACATTGATGAGGTGAAGATTATAATCATAATAATATATAATATATAATCAAACTAATATGATGTTTTATTCGATCATTTGAATTTTAACTATTAACATTTTTTTCAACTTATTTATCACATTTTGGAGGTCTGTCGTCATAATCAGAACGTCATCATTGCCACAGCTAACCTTGCACAAGTACTTCTCATGAGATTCATATCTCTCTTCGTATCGACATGAAACTTGAACTTCTCTCTCTTCATATCCAGACAGTTGGATCGATCCAGTTGCAATCCTCACACAACTCAGTATAACTACAAAGACGACAACATGAAATAAAAAATTTTTTGGCAGAAACCGGTATTCATTTCACTAACATGCTGTTTTATTTTCATAAAAACAAATAAACCTAAAATCCCAAAAAACCCAAAATCAAATTTTTTTGTCCCAGTTAAGAGAGTCAGAACTATGGTACAAGAAATAATTGTGAGCTGCTCAGAACATGTGTGACAGATGTGGTGTTTTACAAAAGCAAATGGCTGCACACAGCCTTGCAGAGTTCACACATCCTACTAATGAGAGATGGTTTCATTTACACTGGGCCTTGAGTTTGACACACGTGTCTTACAAATAGCATGGTACAAAATGGTGAGAAAATCATGTGGATAAACATCAACAGGGATGTCGAATTATCATATTGATGCATCTATCTGTGAAAGCTTCAGAATTACTTTCATTTACAATAATAATGTTTTTATTCAGTGCTTGATTCAGTTTAATCCTCAATCCAACTGATGATTTTTAATTTTTTAATTTGTATCTCCTGGGATATTTTTCACATTGTAGATTTTTAAAAAGTGAGTGAAACGTTGTTCAAACATGCCTAAAACATTGGGCTAGTTTCATTTCATACAAACAATAATGTTAAAGGAGAGTAAGTCAACTTCTAATTGGTCTGATTCAGACTGACTGCTGTAAAAGAAAAAATCTAGAAATAAAAATACATTAAATTGTGTGTGTGTGTGTGTGTGTGTGTGTGTGTGTGTGGCCAAGCAGTAGTTAGAGTTGGTGAATTTCTTAAAGAAAAGGACTGTGGTCTGTAAAAGTGTGTGACATTTTCTTTATTCATTCACCTTTACTGATGGTACACACAAACATGTAGGTAACCTAGATTAGTTTTTTTTCCCACAGTTATTTTCAAGGCGTGCCGACGTGTTAATTTGTTATATTAACAATGAGCAATCATAATGACTGTAAAGATAAAACCAAAGTTAAAGCATTATATATAAGCACAAAATATCACATGGCAATTATGAAACAAATCTGTACAAATAATGATACTCAGAGCATGAAAAGGTTGGACCACAGTATGTGTTGGTCGCCTGTTAACTGAGACAATACAAACAGGATCATTTGGGTACAAATGTGCAAAAATGCAAGCTCAGATCACAGACGTGCATGCTGTTCATCTCTTGGCTTTGATGAAAGTTTGATTACAGTAGATATCGTCTGCTGTGGTGTTTTGGTACACAGACTCATGATGGTCTTCACCTGCATCATCATAGTGGTGGCAGGCGCTCTGCGGTTTGGAGGTCCTCTGCTTTGATAACTCTACAACACCCTGATTTTCATAAATCTAGAAAAGAGCCAATAGAAATGAACAAACAAGAGGGTGACTTTACAGAGAAGAGAATTCGTCTTATTCATGCACATCTTTTGAAATCCACTTATCAGTC
This sequence comes from Pempheris klunzingeri, assembly GCF_042242105.1. Taxonomy (NCBI): domain Eukaryota; kingdom Metazoa; phylum Chordata; class Actinopteri; order Acropomatiformes; family Pempheridae; genus Pempheris; species Pempheris klunzingeri. The sequence goes on along the minus strand of NC_092014.1, from coordinate 21,082,156 downwards.
ATGACTAAAAAATGTGTTCTTGCAACAGAACCTTAAAAATTGGTTTACTAATCAGCCAGCTGGTCATTTTATTTGCTCTAGACTTTGGACCAGAGCAAGAAATCTTTCTACACACAGGCCAGGCTGCGGTGAAATTTGGTGTAAGTGTTCATTTGCCAAGACAAATGATGGCTATTAATTTTGGTGACACTTAGACCTTTCATCAGCACCACTGTCACACATTCATGCTCCCATGAGGAGGAACCCTTTCATATTTAGATCCTGAACTTTTCTAAACCACCCTGCTGAGCCACTGATGTCTAAACAGAACACAAGGTCGTCTAATAGGCAGACTTTGCTGGGAATGCTATCCACATTCATGATCTCCAGAGTATAAATGTATTGATTTTGATGATCCCTCTTCCTTCTAGTAGTGCCACCCATAAAATAAACTTTGCAGATTGAGGCCAATTGATAGTAAAATCACCAATAAGACATTCTGTGCTTCTTACATCCATCTCTTCCTGTGTTCCTGTTGCCATGGTTTTGCTTCTGTGCACGTTGACTCCAGTTCCTGGAAAGACACAGCATAAGAAATGATCACACAGTTTGTTTTTGTGCATATGTGTGTGTCTGTGTATGTGTGTGTGTGTGTGTGTGCGTGTGTGTGCGTGTCTGCGCATACCTTGCACTTTGTAACATTTGTATTTATAAACTATGACAAATGTCAGTATGAGCAGCAGAGCGGGCACAATGAAAATCACAGGGTGAAAAAGTGCTGCATCTGAAAAAAAAGCAGAACAGAGTCAAAAAATGCACTTCCTGAAAACAGGCATGAGAGCACACGTCTCATAAGTGTCTTATCACAATCTCAAAGACAAAAGCAGAAAACAGCAGAAGTAGCGGTATCAGAACTTCCTCCCTGTTCATGAATAGTCAGTGTGTGTTTTAACATAAGTGTTAGTTCAACACGTGCGCGCGCGCACACACACACACACACGTACTTTTGGTATTTTTGCCAGGGATATGTGTTGACTGTGTTCCGTCAGGTTTGGTCTGCTGTGGAAAGACTGTCAGAGAAAAGATTCCTTAGTGGACTTATTTCTTATTTTTAGTCATAAAAGCGGGAGGGGGGCTTTTACAGAAAAACATTTTACACTCGCATGACGTGCGCGAAATGGGAGATGGAAGCACCTTCAACGACTAAGTTATGACGTAGCAAACATTTATCTCTCATGACTGATGTTGTTTTCTCTGTTGACGTCTTGGCCTGTGCATCAGAATCAACGCATTTCTGTGTCTTCATCTCAGGACAGCATGAAGAACGGCTAATACTAGCTGACATGGAAGAACTATTAGTACTTTACTTTGAGTTTTGAGTGAAAGAAAGTCATCAAAAACTATTTTAAAATGCTGTGTACCCCTTCCTTGATTGATTATAAAGCATAGACTGTATGACATTTAGATCACCATCTTGGTTTCAGAATCAGAGGTGACATTCATGCCGTGAAGACCCCTGCATCTGATTGGTTAGGTTCAGGCATGACCCACCTGTGGTTAGTTAGTCCTGCCCTAAAGCATGCTCTGCTTTATGGTCTGTTTTGATAATTCACAAAATGAACATCATGCTGTATTGAAGAAGACTAACTAGAGATCGACGCCATAAACTCATAAAGAACATTTTCACTAAGTAATACAACATAATAATAATAATAAATAATAATGGTAATAAATTGAGTAAGAAGTTATTTTCATATAAAGACTTTTTGCAACCAGCAGAGTCGTCGCCTCCTGGCTTTTAGAAAGAATGCAGGTTTAACAAACTTCCACATTGGCTTCACTTTTCAGAACCAGAGGCCACATCCACTTCTTTGATACAGTCTATGTTATAAAGATAGTTGTGCTATTATTATTTGTCGATAGTTTCAGGAGTTCAGAGGGAAGGAAGAGAGAAAATCAGATGACATGATGCACACCTGTGCTAAGTGAACCTGCAGGACATCAAGTTCTTACAGCAGGAATCAAACCTGGATATAATTACAGCTACATTCATTTTACTGTCGTATATTGAGCTGTATTCTCCATCTGTTGCTCTTTTGTAATCTTACCTACTTCCACGGTGATGGTAGGCGTCAGAGTGCTGGTCTGCTGTGGAAAGACTGTCAGAGAGAGAGAGATTCGTAGGACTCTGAATGCTAGTTTTTAAATCTCTTTCTTCCTTTTTCCACATCAACAAAAAGAAGAATAAACTGTTTAAATGTATGTTATTGTATAATCGATTCAGCTGCATTATATCTCTGTTCATAGTCTTACCTAAACTCAGGTGAATCTTGGTGTAGTTTCCAGGACTCCACTGTGAGTGTGAACCACACCAGTATGTCCCAGCATCCCCTTCTTTCAGCTCTGTGATCGTCACCGAGAAAGAGCCGGAGGAAACATCATCCTGCAGAGTGAACCTGCTCTGAATCGTCATCATGTCTGTACAGTTGCTGCGGTGGTCTCCCTTACAGAGGAACTTCCTGTTATCCCTGTGTTGTGGTGGATAGGGACACTGCACAGTAACTGGACGTCCCGCAGTGCTGCTCAGTTCGCTTGACTTCACGCAGCACCACTCTGTCAAACAGAAGGAACATGTGAGGAAAATATTTGAAGAATCTGCAGAACACAGTAGCCCGTATTCAGGTCAAATTAGAAATGGATTTGCATGGTTCGTCTTTCCTTTAAATAGACAAAAAGCGTAGAATCAAACCTTTGTTTCAGAATCCTTTTGTTATTTTTTCTCTCAATATATATTTAAAGAAAGATCTTTTCTAGCTGATTTGCATGCTGTGAAAAGTAATGTTTTCCTACAATGTAATGAGGTTGATCTGTGACCTCTCACCTTTGACTTCTAACTCAACAGCAGTAAAAACATCCAGGCCAGTGTATCTGTGGACGCCACAAAGGTATGACCCAGAATCCTTCTGGGTCAAGCTGGCAATGATCACTGTGAATTTCCCCGACACCTCATCATTAAGTGAGAACCGTCCGTTCTGTCTGCTATCGGAGGTGATTACTGCCTGCTCCAGACATGTGGAGGTCTGGTTTCCTCTGCAGAGGTACTTCAGGCTGTTCTCGTTCTCGTTCTCATACGAACAACTGATGGATGCTGAACCTTCCTCGTAACTTTGGACTTTAGTGGATCGGTCACAGCAGCTGTCTGCCAGAAAAAGAAACGACATTGCATCCTGTTACAAGCACTGATACAAGCATTCAGATTCTTTTCTTGAGTAAAAGGAGAATTATCACCATGTAAAAAAGTGAATCATGGAAGTATAGTTAGCTAAACATAGTGGAAGCAGTAAAAATGCAGAACACGCAGGCGGGATGGCCACTCTCAGTGATGTGTTAATGCTGCAGTACTGTTGCTGACGTATTTAAAAGTAAGCAGCGTAATAGTTAAACTATTTCTCTCACTGGTGGGCAGTTTAATCTAAACAAGGCATCAAATATTATTGTATGATCATGCGTTTTGTGTATAAACAATGAATTTGTAAAGAAACTGACTGTGTCAGATGTATTGTGTGTTATAGTGGAGGAAAACATACAATATTTGCATGTGAAATGTAGGAGTAGGAGTGTAAAACAGCAGAAAGTGGAAGTGGAACTCAAAGTAGATGCGCCTCAAAATTGTACTTGGTTGCAATTAAACATTGGATAAGTATAATGAAATAATCAATTTTATTTGACAATGTGGATATCCAGCATTGTTTTTTATTTTTTTATTTACCTACCTTGTTGTACTTCCAGGTTTACTTCAGTGTAGAGATCTTTTCCAGTCCTGGTAACCCCACACCAGTATTTCCCAACATCCGAAAGCCTCAGATCTGAGATGGTCGCTGTGAAGACTCGTTTACTTTTGTCATCATGGATGGAGTATCTGCTCTTCTTTGCTGCTGTTGTCATAATAAGAACGTCATCGCTGCCACAGTCTTTCCTACACAGGTACTTCTCGTAAGTTTCATATCCACTGTCATAGGGACAATAAACATTTGCTTCTCTCCCTACATATCCAGACACGCTGATCAACCCGGCTGCACTTGTCACACAGATGAAAGCAGCTGTAAAGAGAAGACAAATGTAAAAAGAGAGAGAAAAAAAACCACCTGAAAATGTGTCATCGTTACATCTTTTCATGTTTCTTCTTATCATTTCTTCACTGCACACATATGAACATTTGGATCTGCTGCGAGGTCAATAATGTCATTTTCATCCAAGCATAGTAGTGCTGCCACATCATATTTGCCGGACATAATCACTTATTTAATGAAAAGAGCTTACTGCACAGACAGAACTTGAGGTTTTGAAGGCTCCACATCCTCCTTCGATTGCAAACAAACAGAAACTTGAACTGTGCCTTACACTGGAATAATACAGCCTGCCAGTTAGATGTTGAACAGTTTCACTTCCTCATTTAGATCACCAGTGTTTTACCAACCTTAAACCATCACAAAAGTTAGTACGCCCAACTCATCTCTTGTCTTGTGAAAAACTTTGTAATGACTCACTTGTTTGCTCTAAAACTGTGACAGAGAAAAAGTTATTATCATTTATTTAATGGAGTGACACAAAGAAAACACATTCACCTGCACTCCAATCAGCAGGGTATGAATGAATGTTTGTATGAATTAAATTTATGCATCCTTGTAAGCTGTGAAGCACAAACAGATCCAGTCATCTAGTGTTCACATTACCGCCACAAAGGGGCACTCTGTCCAACTTTTATTCTCATCCAGTACTAACGATAACATGAAATCTGCCCTGTTCCTAAATAATTCAATTATTTGTCTTGTTTCACATATATATTTTCACACTAACGAATTTCATAGCATTCAGTGGCATATCACTAATTAATGAATACATTATTTTTCAGCGGAGCGTCCCTTTAAGTAGCAAGCAGGACACAAATTAAATCCTCCTCCTCCTCCTCTATATTTCTCATCTGCACCATCTTCCATAGAAGTTATCTTGCATAACATTCAGCCTGGTTTTGCGCATGACTTGTATTTTCTTTAAATAAACAGCTTGTGTGCAAACAAAGGTGATTTTTTAGAAACCTTTTTAAAAAGAATTATGTAAATCCATTCCCACCCGTGTATATAATGTTTCTTTGTGTACATAAGGTTTTCTTCTGTATATATTATGCTTATTTCATTTTCTATTTCTTTAACTGTGTGCTTTGTCTGTCCTTATCATCATTTAGTAGAATGACTATTTGGAGCTCTGATCTTTTCACCATTTTTTTGTTTTAAATAGTGTTTCTGAAATTGAAACTGACGCTGAAAACAAAACTTGTATTTAGAAACTTGATAAGACACCTCACTCCCCTTAGGAAAACACTGTAAATGCCAATAATTGTTACAGTGGCACATAGTTGTTATTGTAGTAGTGTACACTAAAAAGAATGTAAGATCTGCAGTTAAAAATCTCTATGAAAGTTTTCATGTGAACTTTATTGAATGCATCAGTCTCTTCATCAAATGTCTTTTTTTTCCCCCCTCTGACCCCCCCATAGTAACCAGACATACTTACAACCTAAAATATTGTGCCACTGTTTACTGACCCCACCCTGCATTACAACATGCCAGTGGTGGTATATGTGGGTGAAAGCACGCATGTATTTTCCCTGAGCTCAGCCGTTCCCTCGACTCCAGCTGACCGTTCAGCTGTGCCTCTCGCATACTGCAGCACAAACTGTTTCCATATCTTACACACTCTCACACTGAAAGGCTAACATTAAGACCACAGTGCAGAGGGATAAGTGTGTCCCGAATTAGCGAGGATGCCAAGGCGAGCAGGGCTGTTGCCCGGTTGGGTTGCCAAGGGGTGTTGGGTGTTGCTACGGTGGGTTGAGTTTCTGCAGTGTGGCCTGTTTGCATGTCGGCAGTGCGCAGGACGCGTGTGTTATGGTTTTCTCAAGCTACAGCCCAGGACAATCTCACACACACACACACTCATAACCCTCAATGTATATGGAGGGGAGACTGTTATACAGTGGGGCAAAAAAGTATTTAGTCAGCCACCAATTGTGCAAGTTCTCCCACTTAAAAAGATGAGAGAGGCCTGTAATTTCCATCATAGGTATACCTCAACTATGAGAGACAAAATGAGAAAAAACAAAAATCCAGAAAATCACAGATTTTTAAAGAATTTATTTGCAAATTATGGTGGAAAATAAGTATTTGGTCAATAACAAAAGTTCATCTCAATACTTTGTTATATGCCTTTTGTTGGCAATGACAGAGGTCAAACGTTTTCTGTAAGTCTTCACAAGGTTTTCACACACTGTTGCTGGTATTTTGGCCCATTCCTCCATGCAGATCTCCTCTAGAGCAGTGATGTTTTGGGGCTGTCGCTGGGCAGCACAGACTTTCAACTCCCTCCAAAGATTTTCTATGGGGTTGAGATCTGGAGACTGGCTAGGCCACTCCAGGACCTTGAAATGCTTCTTACGAAGCCACTCCTTCGTTGCCCGGGCAGTGTGTTCGGGATCATTGTCATGCTGAAAGACCCAGCCACGTTTCATCTTCAATGCCCTTGCTGATGGAAGGAGGTTTTGACTCAAAATCTCACGATACATGGCCCCATTCATTCTTTCCTTTACACGGATCAGTCGTCCTGGTCCCTCTGCAGAAAAACAGCCCCAAAGCATGATGTTTCCACCCCCATGCTTCACAGTAGGTATGATGTTCTTTGGATGCAACTCAGCATTCTTTCTCCTCCAAACACGACAAGTTGAGTTTTTACCAAAAAGTTCTATTTTGGTTTCATCTGACCATATGACATTCTCCCAATCCTCTTCTGGATCATCCAAATGCTCTCTAGCAAACTTCAGACGGGCCTGGACATGTACTGGCTTAAGCAGGGGGACACGTCTGGCACTGCAGGATTTGAGTCTCTGGTGGCGTAGTGTGTTACTGATGGTAGCCTTTGTTACTTTGGTCCCAGCTCTCTGCAGGTCATTCACTAGGTCCCCCCGTGTGGTTCTGGGATTTTTTGTTCACCGTTCTTGTGATCGTTTTGACCCCACGGGGTGAGATCTTGCGTGGAGCCCCAGATCGAGGGAGATTATCAGTGGCCTTGTATGTCTTCCATTTTCTAATAATTGCTCCCACAGTTGATTTCTTCACACCAAGCTGCTTACCTATTGCAGATTCAGTCTTCCCAGTCTGGTGCAGGTCCACAATTTTGTTTCTGGTGTCCTTTGACAGCTCTTTGGTCTTGGCCATAGTGGAGTTTGGAGTGTGACTGTTTGAGGTTGTGGACAGGTGTCTTTTATACTGATAACGAGTTCAAACAGGTGCCATTAATACAGGTAACGAGTGGAGGACAGAGGAGCCTCTTAAAGAAGAAGTTACAGGTCTGTGAGAGCCAGAAATCTTGCTTGTTTGTAGGTGACCAAATACTTATTTTACCGAGGAATTTACCAATTAATTCATTAAAAATCCTACAATGTGATTTCCTGGATTCTTTCCCCCCATTCTGTCTCTCATAGTTGAAGTGTACCTATGATGAAAATTACAGGCCTCTCTCATCTTTTTAAGAACTTGCACAATTGGTGGCTGACTAAATACTTTTTTGCCCCACTGTATATAGGTGACCCTCTCAAGTCTTCAGGGTCCATCTTAAACCTTCAAGCTATGTGTTAATGTCTCCCTCTTAGTCTCCTGCCTTCTCTTTCTCAGGTATTCATGCATATTTGTCAGCATTGTTGGCAGTAGAGTAAATAGTTTTACCTCACCAAACTGATTACTACGTCCACAGCTGCAAATATTCTTACAGAAAGCCCCTGTTACCAACCTGGAAGCCCAGCTGTGTGTGTGTGTGTGTGTGTGTGTGTGTGTGTGTGTGTGCAGTGTATCTCTGTGGCAGGTCAGCGTCTGACTTAGATCTCACAAGAAACTCTTCATCTCTCTGTTATTTCCCTCCACTCTGTATCATTTTGCCTCTTGTCTCTCTACATTTAGGGAAGTAGTGTCATAACTTTTTCTTGGTGTGAATCCCGCCCTCCCGCCGTGGGAGAATTGGTTTCACTCTGTTTTTTCACTCTCTGTCTGAACGCACCTTAAAAGTAAAGATATCTCTGCCTCTGCTGCTTCAGTTTTGATCAGCGTTTGTTTTATGTGTCTCTTGAGATTCTCCCAACTTTATGGAAGTGCAATAAAGAAATTGCTGATGTGCCCTTTTAAGGGTTTGTGAGCGTTTGGTGTGTTTGCAGCCATCCTGTGTGGTGGCATTAATTCAATTAGCTAATTAATTGTCTCGCTGCTGTACTTGCAAGATCCTGTGCAATACACACATGTATATATTAAATATTTTTTCGAATAATTTCATATTTGTATTCATTTTTATATTGTTATATCCCTTGTTTTTGTACTACTCCTGTTACTGACAGTTTGTTTCAGCACCTTTTCTGTCTCCTCTGTTGCTGTGATAAGTGAATTTCTGTGGTGTGAGATAAATAAAGACTCTTATCCTATCTTTTATCTTATTACTGCAGACTTTGGACAAAACACAACAGCAGATTCAGAGTGCCTGCATGCTGAAAACTATGCTTGTCAGGAATAAAGAAAATAAAGAATGATTCTGTGGCACAGCACACATGGTTTGTCTCTACACATGGAGCTGTGTTGGTGTGTGTGTGCGTGTGTGTGCGTGTGCGTGGGAGGGGGCATTTCACACATTCTTGTTCTTCCTGAGGAAAGAGGGAAAGCATTGCACACACACAACTGCTGACAGCAGGCGGAGGGAGAGTTGCACACACACACCCCTCAAAGGTCATTCAGACATCCGCCCCTTCTTTTAGCTCTCCCACCCATCGAACTCTAACAGCCTCATCCATCCATCTGACAGTCGTTTTCATTTCGACAGGCAAGTTTCTGTTGCGATCAGGCTACATTACTGAACTCCTCCAAAAAGTTAATCATGTCTGTCCTGTGACTTCCGCTATGTGCTCTAAAAGTTGTCTGTTTAGAGGGACACACACCCTGCAGTACCGAGGTAACAACCAACTTTTCCCCTAACTTAACAGTATAACAACAGTACATTAAATGAGCTGCTTCACTCATGCTTCACCATCCGTGGCTCATTCATCAGCTGCCTGGCTAAAAGATGAACAGTGACACCCAATTACAATTATATAGGTATACACAACAGCCCTTATGTGAAACTGAGATTATTACTGATATCTGCATCTGTAAATGCCCCTGCTAAGAACATGGATGTTGGTCTGAGTTGCACTTGTGCTCATAGTTTAAGCTTTAGAATAATTCAGGATTCAGGAGTCTGCTTCCATGAAACTCCAAGTGAAAAAAAACATCAGCACATTAGCTATCTAATTGGACCTGGTTGGCTTTGTTGGAAAATATAATTGCTTCTCTTGGCTTTCTCTCTCTTTCTCAGCCTTGACTGCATGAACACACACACACACAAACACACAGGCAAGAAGGATGCCAACCAGAACAGTGGCTCGTCAAAGCTCCACATGGGTAGTTACGCCAGCACTGACGCACTGCTGCTCTGCTGCCAGCTAATGGTCACTGAACACTCATAATGGTTTTTTTCTTTTGGGTAGTTAGGGGACAGTATCTCTTTGTTTGCATTCGTGTGGGCCAGAGGAGAGGCTGGTAACTTTTGGTCCTTCATTTTTTTTTGGTCCTAGAATTAACGTCATTCGCCATTTGTTTTTAATTATCTGCACCTCAACCACAAAGACACCCACAGGGACACAGGGGCTTGTTAATCAACCATAATACAGGGTCCCCACATTAGTACACTCTGGCTCGCTCACACACAGAGAGATGGATAGATAAAACTCATACCTTTCGTGAACAGGAAGACAAGCTCAAGTACGGCTTTTTATTTTCTGCAAATATATAAACCCTCTGACCTCATTGGCAAAACACACACACACTTAGTACATAAAGACTCACAGAGCTGCAAACTGTACACTTCTGTCAGAAGACTGCTAAATTTTACAGAAAGCTTTTTACAAAGCAAACTTTCATTTCAAGAATGATCACACAAGCAGCATTGTCATAAGAATGAAAACTTAATTTAGCTGATCATTCAATCACTCGCCATCTCACTCTTGCACAAACACACACACACAGAGCATACAATTATTGTATACAATCAGATGGGGACATTTTAGTTGAGCACATCTGCTACTCAAAGGTTCAAACCGTCTTTTCTGCTGCAGGGCAACAATAAGTTGCACAGCACTGAGAGGGCACTCCAGAAGTAGCCTCTAATGACGGATCTTTGAGTCTTTCTCACTGACTTTTGCCTGACTGAGAAGTGCTCCATCCTGTTTCACCCAGAACCACAAAGAAGTTTCTCAGTCTGTGTCCATTTGACAGGGGTTTGTTCCCGCTGTCTGCGCTCTGCTGTACAGCTCCAGGAAGTCCTTGTAGCGAGGTGCGCAGCCAAGCCAGGGCTTGCCAAAATGGACAGAGCCAGTCAAAAGGTACTCATCGCCTCCAGGATGCACACCGCACTGTGCGGGAACATTGATCTGTCCACTCCAGCGGCGCCCTCTAGCTCCACTCCACGCGAACACCCTGCTCTTCTGACGGAAGAGCCGAGTCAGAGTCACCACAACAGGGGAATGGTCCCCAGTACCTGATGCCACCCCTCGAAAGACGCCCCTGCCAGCTACAGAGCAGGACCAGGAGAGATAAAGACAAGGAGTCAATCAGTCATTCATGGATAGCTAAATCTATACAGCTCTGTGTAACTGTTGAAAATGTATTACATAATCTTCCTCTTACAAATCAAAAGTTGAATTAATGAAAAATTAAACATACAATTACTCTATTGAATAGACTTTTGCTGCTACAGCCTTACTTCGTCTGCTATGAACATGATGGCTAATGTTAGCAAACTTAGGATAGCTAATGTCAGTTTGTCACTGTTGGCCCCTGTGGCCCAAATGGCCAGTGCTCGTAAAAGTTTTGCTTAAGTTTTGATTTAGGGGAATAGTTGGACTTTTTGGGAAATAACTTCTTTTCCTCCTTGTTGAGAGTTAGATGAGAAAAAAACCCTTTTTTGTTTGTATGGTGAATATGAAGCTGGAGCCAGGTGCTGGTTAGCTTAGCTTAGCATAAAGACGGAAGACTTCCTTAAGTCTCTGCTGGTTGTCAGCTAACTGTTCCTACTAAGAAACAGTCTGATTATTAAACAAGATATAACGTGTTAATTGCTGAACTTTAGAGTCGCATGAAGGCTATTTTGTTTCCTTTGGACAAAGCCAGGCTAGCTGTTTTCTGTCTTTATGCTAAGCTAAGCTAACCGGCTGCTGACTGCTGCTTCCTATTTACCGTACAGGCATGAGAGTAGTATCAATCTTCTCATCTAACTCGTGGCAAGAAAGGAAATAAATATATTTCACACACTATTTCTTTAATACATTTGTGTGTATGTGTATGTGTGTGTGTGTATTTACCAAAGTCACTGGTGCACACAGCCAAAAGGACCTCCTCATCTGAACAGGGTTTACAGGTGACTACAATAGAAAACACGAATAAAAGAAAACATTAAACATTAAATACTTGAACATAAGAAACCACAGAAGTTACTTGTGATTAATTTTCTTATTGTCCCATAAGTTGTTTCACTCTTAGTCAGACTCCTGTTCTCTCTTTTTCTCTGTACTGATGACTGCTTACGAGACAAAAGACACATCGAGAGCATACGTGAATGAGAACAGCAGGTGAGAAAGGAGATGTAACCACTGAATTACCCCCCCCCCGACCCCGTCAGCTATAAAAACAGCTATAAAACGTGCAGACACACACACACACACACACACACAGAGGCCTAGACAGACTTTCCTCTGTCTCACTACGAGAGCAGTCCAGTCTCCCTCTCCACTCACGGTCCCTCCCCTCTACCAGACCGATTTGCTCATACGGGTGGGCTCCCCAAAATCCCTCACTTTGTGTGTGTGTGTGTGTGTGTGTGTGTTCTTGATTGACAGCTGAGAGACGATTGGCTGACCCTTGTGCTTGACACCATCGTGACCTTTTGATTGGCCTGCTTGTTTTCATAAGTCTGTCTGAGACAAGGGAGAGGGGGAGGAGGGGGTGTCAGAAAGGGGCAGCACGGAGGTGACATGAAGCAACAGGGGTGCAACAGTAATGTGGCCTATCATCACCTTCACTTTGTGTCAGCGAGAAGCCGGCCTGCGTCAGGTATGAGCAGTCTCACGACCCATTGGGACAGTTAATCTGTTTCCATACTGAGACTTATCCCCAATGCTCTTGGTGATACTGAAGCTGCAAGCAGTTTTGATTTTCATTAAAATCATTTACTTAAGTAAAAGCTGCAATACCACACTAGTAAAATACTCAATTACAAGTAAGTCCTACATTCTAAATATTAACTATATAAGTGAAAGTATGAAATATTAGCAACAAAATGTACTTAAACTATTAACGATTATTTAGAATGACTTATTTATGTTATATTATTGTACTTTTTATTATTTTGATGCATTAATATGTAAGCAGTCCTGTCATGTTGTTGTTGTTAGTCAGTAAAGTAAAGCTAATTTTAAGTTCTTCATATACTGTTGAGTAGTTTCATCTGAAACAATGCATCATATATAAAAAGCTGATCATGTATCATATTTTTTTTTAATGTAAATTGTAATCTTTAAGTAACCAGTAACTATAGCTGTCAGATAAATGTAATGGAGCAAAAACTATAATGTTTCCCACAGAAATGTAGTGAAATAGAAATATAAGGCAGCATAAAATGGAAATATTCAAGTAAAAGACAAGTATCTTAAAAGAATCTTCCAAGACTTGACATGCTGCACCGGACACCTGAGAGTCAGCTGCTCAACAGCCAAATTAATGCCAACTACAGAACACAAGAGTCCAGGACAAGTACGGCTGCATCTCCTCATCCTCCGTGTAATAAAACATGTGTATTGAATGGGTCCATGCATTCTCTCTTTACCTAATCCAGAGTGCAGGTATGGGTACATGTGTGCCCCCGGCCCCTGGCTGGGCACCAGCTCGTATTGGAAAGCTGTGATCCTCCGGCTGATGTCTGTCTGAGGGATGGCCTCCACAAAGAGAGCCCCCTCTGCCAGGCCAAAGCAGTGCACCGAGCCCTGAGCCTGGTCCTTCTCTGCCAGCAGCAGCGTCAGATCCCCGGCACGCTCCAGATACACATGAGAGCCCTGAACGTGGACGACCAGGAGGACACATATAAGCTCCGTCCAAATGCAACTTGATAATATAACTCTGGCCGTAAGCGTCTTCATACCGATGTCATACTGTACCTGGGAGTGCGTGTGGGGTTTGATGCACACATGGAGACCAGCCATGTGTCCTGATGAGGGCTCTGTGTTCGGCCTCAGGTTGACGATGATGGCCCCTGTGGGGTAGAGCCACTCCAGAGAGCCCTTGGAGCAACGGAGGTAAACCTGCTCCACGTCTCTGCGATGAGACTCATGGCTCAAACCACTGCAGATGAGAAAACAACATTTTTATTCACCTTTTTTTTTTTTTTTTAACCTAAAATCATCAAAATGACCATTAATCAGGAAACTTGTGTAGAGCCCTGAGAATGTCCCCGTGAACGTGTTAAAGAAACATGTGGGAGAGATTTTAAGATACTGCATCATTCATTAAAGAACAACTCTGATGCAGCTGTTCGTCTGCCAACAAGTCTTACACTTTGGACGGATGTGGTCGCTTGTCTCTGATGTGCATTAGTTACCTCAACACCGGGAACTGATTGGGCTATTAAGTCGTTAGAAGTCTGAGGCCTGCAAACTTTACAACGCAGAGTGCAGTGAGTCATTTTTTATGACTTGGGGACTTGGGGGAGTGATCAAAGGGGGCCGTAAAGCTGTATTTACTTAAGATAGGAACTGGAGCAGAGACATTCCTCTGAATACCTCTAAGTACATTTGCAAAATCTTAAAGGGGGCAGATTTTAGATGTAATACTATGTGAGGGACTCTGTCAGAAGTCAAATTAAAGCACCTCATGCACACACATGATGGGTTTTAGTGACTCATTTTACGTGCCGGAGAAAAATGACGATGATGTTTGTATGAATTACTGAGATCTGACATCTGAATAGTTAGTTAAGAGTAGATTTCTGAGTAGTAAACTCTGGCACAAAGTGGCCAAAACATTCCCACCTAGTTTCCACAGCAGATCTGCACCAGAATATGAAAGTTACATGTCTCAGTCTGACCTTTCAGTGCCCTTCCTGAGGGTTACATTAACTCTTAACCAAACACCCATGCCTCTAGTTACTCCTGTGAACCAGTTCAAAGACTCAACTTCCCTCTCACACGGGACTTAGAGTTCCATCCATGATCCCATCACTCCCCCCACGCAGTTTAATATTCACATTTTAAAGTCCAGAGTAAATGAAAGTGCAAAATCACTTGACAAAAAGCCTCCTATTTCCTTATGGGCTTCCTTAAGAAAACAATGACTGTAGCTTGCTTGATTTCAATGTGCTGTTTTTCGTCGCCTGGGGTAACATGACACTCACTGGCTATAACTGAGACAAACTGAGATGACCAGAAGTTCGTGCAGCTTCATCCTCACCTTCCTCGCCAGCTACACTGGTCGCTGGAGTACTGCGCCACCGCCCCACACAGGAGCACAGCTGAGATCCAGTGGGCTGCCCACGGCCGGAGCATGGTGGCCCGTCAGCCCGGCGCTCCCCGGATCCCCCCAAACCAAACCACACCAGACCAGATAGACCAGCGAGCCGCGCGCCCTGCTGCTCCTTGCTGCACCGCAAGATCCAGCCAAATATCCCCCGGAGCTCCGATCGGTCCTACATGACGGGTTCAGCCGAGACAAAGAGGCAGAGGAACATTGTGACCAGAGGACGGAGAAGAGGAGCGGTGTGCGCACAGTGCGGGACGGCAGACTGTTTAAAACACTGTGGCTGCGTGCGCTCGGCTTCACGTCACCAGGGGCGCGTGCCAGGAGCTGAGTCCGCTTGAATGACACGCGAGCGCTCGATCCAAACCACTCCCACCCCCTCTCTAAGGATGTGTAGAGAGAGGAAGCCCCCCCCAGACCAGCCCCCAGCGTAGGAAAAAAACATCTTTTACACAAGTTTTGCACAAAATAAACTGGACCTCACTGGTGTGGAGCTTCACCAGAGACACGTGTTAGGATCGTTTAGAGACCTAAATTATCCAGAACAGAAAGAAAAGTTAAATAAAAATAAACTTGACCCACAAATGCCCAAATAAAAATCGCATTCAGGTGCAAACATGCGCCTGCAAATGGTCACCTAATTACGCGCCTATAAAATCATCAGGCAATTTCTACTCTGTCAGCTCCTTGTATGCAAGTTTCAGTGCCAGAGAAAAACAGCAGAAGTGAATGAGTGAGTTGGAGTGTGTGTGTGTGTGTGTGTGTGTGTGGGTGTGTGTGTGTGTGTGTGCGTGTCTGCTGGCTTTCCCAACAGATGGATCATATTATCCAGAGAAAAAGAGCGCAGCGTGCAGGTTTGGAGGAGCAGCATCCTCTGACCTCTCCAGCGCCATCCAACACTCACCCAAACCTCTGCGGTAGCCCGTTTTAATGGTGTAAATAATGTTTCTGTGTCATTTCAGCAGTCGACCTCCTTGGAAAAACAAAAAGGCCCAACACAAACACAAAGTGACACATGTGCTCTAAACGCCTGTTTGGTTCTCGGGCAGTTTTCCCGTGAGAAAACAGTCGGAGCTGCAAGCATGTTACTGACTCGTCACATTCCCCCACACAGCCAGAGCTATGTAACGCATTTCGAGAAATACCGAAAGACGGACTCCTTTACACCCCCCCCCCCCCCCCCCCCGTCTCTCTCTCTCTCACACACACACACACACACACACGCACGCACACACACAGCCCTCTTACATTATGTCTGTCATAATGAGAATGACCAATACCAAGTGAAAAAATCATCATCAAATTCATGAAGACAACATTTGGGTTGCCAGGTTGATTAAAAAAATCCCTTTGACTTACCATGTGAACACATGGCCTCTGGAAAATGACATAAAAATAACTAATTGAGCATTTATTGATGGATTATCAACGCCTTTATTTGCATCACTACCTAATAAAAGAAACACCAAACACCCGGTGAACCCCAAAATGTGTTCTTGAGTTAACGTATAACTGATGTATAAAGCATTAGCACATGATTTATTAAGCATTCATAAAGCCATGAGTCATAAGCCATCGTCATAAGCCATCGTCAGAGAGCAGCACCCAGCATGATGTTTAAATGCATCCGAGGTTCAGTATTATGAAACGAAAACTGCAACATCAAGTTCAGCTTCAGTAACATTCCCTCTGCTGACACATGGGGTGATTTTCTACATTACTCCTACATCTCTCTGCACCGAGCAACACATCCCCCCCCTTTGTCCCTGCATTTGAAAACACATGTGAAGCTGTGAAGATCCGGCAGGCTGCAGAGGGAGTCTGACCCGAGTCTAATCCTGTCACCACAGCAGTGGAAGTCTGAGGTGCTGGAGTGCAGTTTGACCTCATGTGCTCCTTCACCACATCAAGTATTTACAGAGCAGCAGAGCCCCTGACCTGCTCCCCTCATACCCCCACAAATCCTCCCGCCGTCACCTGGCTCCTCTCAAGCGACCTGACAGGGGGAACGCTACGTCTGTCCACGCGCTGCCTCCTCACGGAGCCACACAAACATTCCTCTATCTCTGATTTCAGCCTTCATGACCTTTATTTCCTCACCACTCGCGTACAGCTTTTTAAAAACCTTTATTTACCCATGGGGGGCAACCAAGGAGCTCCCAACTGGATCAGTTGGGAGGTGGAGGGCCTTTGCTCAAGGGCAGCAGGACAGTAGTTGTTGAAGGAGGGGCAAGAACATCATTCATTCAGCTGGCAGCACTGACAACTTCATAGTAACTACAGAAGCAGTGACACTGAGAAAGCCATTTCTATTTTAAGGGTTTACGGGTTAAATCTTCATAACTGCAATGAAACCGACATAAACGATGCAGATACTGGACTGGAAAATGGCATCTGCACACACAGGATGTGTTCTTTGAGCTCTCTTGTCCACTTGTTACATAGTTTGCTGGTGTTTATCTGCCTGTCTACGTTAAATATTTACAGTACATTGAATTAAAAAATGAATCAATCTGCAATTTCAAACATTTTAAAGGTAGTTTAACTACACAGAGTCTTGTGAATTTCACTGAAGCTGAGAAGGCTGCTGCTTTGCTGAGTTTGTTGTTTGTATCGTGGTTTGATTTAGCTTCTGCTTTAAATAATATGATGATTTTTCTGCAGTAAAAACGGATTCTAAGAGGTAAGATTCTGGTCTTAACTCAGGTTTGACAAAATATGTACTTAATGCACTTTTGGCAGACAGTCTTTCCTTTTCAGTGACACACACACACACACACACACACACACACACACACACGGTATGTCTTGTAGGAGCGAGACGTTGAAACAAAGGAATGTGGTTAGTTCCAGGTGAATGAAAAAGCCTTCACAGTCTGACCTCTGTGACACACCCCGACTCTTATCGCTTTCTTTTATCAGATGCACTGCAGGAGAAAATGCAGCTGTGTAAGGGTATATATATATATATATATATATATATGTGTGTGTGTGTGTGTGTGTGTGTGTGTGTTTGTGTGTGTGTGTGCGCGTGCATTTTTCTCCTACACATATGCAGTGTTATATGACCAGAGGGCGAGCAGGCTCCAGGGTCAGGGTCATTCACTGTGTGTGTGTGTGTTATCAGGACTGATGTCTGCAGAGAGACAGAGTGTAAACACTGAGTAAAGCTCTGTTTACTCTCCTTCTGAGTCTCCTTCATAGATTCTCCATTAGAGCTCGCTCTGATCATCTACCAAGTGCTTTATCACGAGGGCAGAGTGGGTAGAGGAGACAGCTCGTATTTAGACAGAGCATGGTCTTACTTAAACAAATCACGTTGGTTCGTTCCATTCTAAAATATATGGTGTCCATTTGGTGGACATTTATCCAAAGCACCTTAAAGCTAAAGGACAGAATACACTCTGAATAGGAGTCTGTCAGGCCTGCTGTTTCACTTAGTTTTACAAAGTCTTCATCCCCTGGTGATCATGATTGTCTGTGCAAAAGTTTACACTTTAGTTACAGATTAATACAGATATGCATGTCCAAAAGATTGAAAGAACCGAAAGAGATTCATAAGTCGTTCAACACAAAGTTAAGTGTGTTTTAATATCCAAGAAATGAATTGTCAGATTATTAAATAATGGAAAATGCTCTTTTGCAAAGAAGCAAATCTCTGAGGAAGACGCCTTCTTGTGAAAGTGTTTGTGTGTGGAGACGCAGAGAGGGACGAGCGGTCTGAGTGGAGACCGGGTGCTAAGTGGATGTGATATTTTTCTCAGCTCCTGCGCAGTACTGTGCAGTGGGTGGCAGAAGACCGAGGGTTTTCACCTCAAACCCCAGACTGAATCAGGCCCAAACAGCCCCTCGAGTCGAGCCTCACGGCTGATATGGTTCAGTGAGTCTGTGCATTCACACCACTGTGAAAGTGTATGTTCAGTCTATGATAACAAACAAAGGTAGTGAAAATAAAACGTTTGCAGAGTTAAGGACCCCCCTCCAGTTTTTTTTACCACCACTGCTGCTTCCCTACAAACGGCTGCGGCCAGATTTACAGTAAGGCAGACCGCGCTGCCGACCCAGGAAACACAGGGGGAGATTTTGGGGGGAAAGGTCTGTTTACCTTTGGGCAGAAAAACTCCACACTCTGTGAGGTAAAATAAACTTTTTGTGTGTGTTTATGTATCAGAACTGTGCTCTCTTCAAGAGGTTATTGTTCTTTAGATTTCATAAGAGACCCGGGAAAGAAAAACAAATCTGTGCAGTATCCATGTTTGTACATTTGTAGCAGATGTGTGCGTGTCTCTGATTTTGTGTGGTTGCATCAGAGGAGGCTGTTAAGAAATCGGCGTAACGAATCACGGTCATAAAGCATCCCACCCTTTATGAGCTGAACCTTCAACCCGACCACTTCATAGCATACAGGTTTGCAATTACCAGTGTGAGTCCACACAGGATGGGAAAACACAAAAGTGTTTTGTTCCTCCAGTGGTCAAAAGTGGCAATCACTGTCCTCAGACAGGTAAAATAAAAGGGCCTAATACTCTCTTCTTTGTGGTTGAATTACCAAATCATCCCGCCAAGTTTTGTTTCCTGACATCTTTTTGACCTCTAGGTCATGTTATGGTTACCACTAGTAGCGCAAACACCCATGCTCAGCCTTTACAGGTCTCATATTTTAACACTTTTAACACATCTGTACTATTTGTGTGTGTCTATTAAACACTTCTGTAATGATGTTGACAGAACAAAGCTGATGATTCGATTCTCCTGCTTTTCTGAAGGCCTCCTTCTGTCCCTCACACACACGGTCAGATTTTGCTGGTAGGCGGATGTAAACTCCCTACTAGTAATTAATATTAATGAGCAAAACACTCTGATCGGCTAAGCACAATGTGCTGACACGTTAGCGCTGTCAACACGGCTGGTGCTGCTAGCCGCCGCCGCCACTTCGGCTCAGTCACCTCCGTGGTTGCATGTGACATCAGAGGTGAGAGCCGTGCCATGCCAGCTCAGGCACAAAATGGCGTCCAAGGCCAACCGGCCCTCAGCGCACTAGGATGAGTTCTTAAGAACCCGAGTTCTGCGTTGCATTTAGCAGTAGTATGCAATTTATTCTGCACCTTCGAGTTTATAATAAACAGATAACACAAACTGTTGTTCATGATATGGGACCTTTATGGACAAATAGTTGAACATTTTGGGAACAATTCCAATTTGCTTTACGGTCTACAATTAGACGAGCAGATCAATACTTGGCTCACATGTGTCAGTTAAATATAAAGCTACAGCCAGGAGATGGTAAGCTTGGGTTAACAAAGACTGGAGAGAGGGGCAAAACAACTAGCCTGGCTCAACCTAAAAGGTAAGAAAAACCCACATATGGGCAGTCCACTCAATAATTAGCACATTATATCTACAGTAGTTTGGTTGATTCATACAAAAATCAGTGTGAAAAGGAATAAAAACCTTGAGTAATCGCAGATGACAAAGAAATAGTCTTGCACATACCTAGTAAAACAGCTAAATGTTATTCATTAACATCTTTTGTATAAATAATTGTAAATATAAGTTACATGATGAGTTAATTAGTGAACTTTAGAGGTGCTGGTGGGTTTTGTTGCCTTTCTAGCTGTTCTGCCCTGTTTCCACTCTTTATGGAAGCTAAGCTGAGCGTCTCCTGGTTGTAGCTTCACATTTAATGGACAGATATGAGAGACCTACACATAAAGCATCTTTTAACCCCTTAAAATACAGTAAACCTTCTCTTTTGCCATTGACTCTGTCCTAATGTTCAGTTCACTGCTTTCCTGTTATCACCCTCAGTGTGTGTGTCTGTGTGTGAGTAATCCAGTCCTCTGCATTCCTGTCAGCCTGTTAAAGCCGCGGGGCTCCTCTTGTCTTCTCCATAACTCTGAGCAGTCAGTTGAAATGGTAATAATCTATTCCTTCCTTTAGCTGTAAAGAGTTGAGGTTTTCCTCCAGAACGCCTCCCGTCATGTCCTACAGATGAAACAACATGAGAAAAAGCATCAGGAGCAGAAAGCACGATGGAAGAAAAAAAATCCACAGAAACAAGCATTATATGAGGAGTTGTTTGCCCTTAAACTCTTCTATTCACTTTTGAATGAAGGTCTTCAGCGTTCTCTGCTGCGTGTTTTAATACTAATGAACTCAAATGTTGCACACAGGCTACAGAGATTCAGAGTCGGCAACAGCGCACGAGGTTTAACCGTGGAAAAATACAACCAAAGTTCAACCAAATTGTGTATTTGTTGATTAAAGTTATTTCACATCTGGATATAAAACACTTGTGTGATTGAGTCCAGGTGTTTCTGTGTGTGTGTGTGTGTGTGTGCCATGGAGAACGATAGAGAGAATGATTGAGTCCAGGTCTCCTTGTCCTCTGATTACTTCTTCCAATTCCCATAATTGAGCAATTAGTAGCCCCCATAGGTGGGGTCACTCCAGATTTGAGTCTGGCTAGGTGGTAAATACGCAATTAGTAATTTGTCTGCCAGAGCAGCTGTACGTGTGTGTGTGTCTGTGCTATTGTATATTCATAAAAAAATGAACAAGAGGAGAATGTCATTATCTAAAGAAAAGGCCATGCAGTGGCTAATTACAAGGATTTTGGAGTAAAAACATGCAAAACTGAACAGTGGCAAAAACATCAGATGTTTGTACAAGCATCATGTGATCAAAGATCAGGCTGCTGTCTCTACCCATTTCCTGACTGCCCTCTGTGTGTGTGTGTGTGTGTGTGTGTGTGCTATGTCCTGCGCCGGGCACACGCCCTTGATCATTATGTCGTTAACTTAGATTACAGACCTGAGGGACAGGCGGTCAGAAACGGCAAACATACAACACACAAACACGCTTTCTGCTCACCAGTTTAACACAGATAATGAAGGGGGCGGTGGCGTCTTTGTAGTGCTGTACTAGGACTTTTGGCTTCGGTCGTTGCTGCAGGGATATCAAAAGAAAGAGAGACACACAAACCACATGGCATTGTTGGTCACAGCTTTATAGAAATCAAATTCACTGGAAAAAAAGTGGTTGGGTGTCCATCAGTTTGAATCCTGCTTGCATTAAATCACAACAAACATGTTGTACTCAGTGTCCACAGTGGTTGATCTCACCTTTGAGTCTTCATATGTGTAAAAGCCTTTATGGATCTTGTTCTCATCGACGTCACAGAACGCCTTCACCTGATAAATGAATCACAATGGCAAGGAAAGCTGGTGTACAATCACATATCACATTCACCAGTTCAATCCACTGATTGAAAATAATTGGCCATGGCTGGAGGTAAGGTACCTTCTTCTGATTGGTTGGACTGAGGCATCGGTACAGCTTCCGGCCCTGTTTCCCAGCGTTCCATATGGTGAAGCTCTCCCATTGGCTGAGAACTCTCTCCTCCAGGAAGTCCACTCGCAGCTTCCAAATGGTTTCCCTGGAAACAAAGGAGATGAGATCAGAGGATGGACACAGAAGCAGGAGGCTTAAAATTAATGATGCTGTGTCTAAAAACAACGTTTCTGTCTGCAAAAGAGGAGCTCCTACAAAAAAAAAAATGGAGTCTTGTGTTGGGACAATTCGGAAACGGGCCGCATTCTTACAAAAGAAATAGTAATGATACTTTGAGAAATATGCTTATTTGCTCTCTTGCTGAGAGTTAGATGGGTGGATCAATACCACTCTTATATCTGTACAATGAATATGAAGCTACAGCCAGGAGACCGTTAGCATAGCTTAGCATAAAGGCAAGAAAAAAGGAGACACAGCTAGCACGGCTTTGTCTGAGGGTAACCAAATCTGCCTACTGGCATTTCTAAAGCTCATTAATCATTTACATATTATCTAACTAATCTCATCTCTACAAACACAGAAGTGTAAAACGACTAGTTGCTGTTTTACAGGGGTTATGTGCCTGACTATTTCTTGGGTGGTCACTTCCTGGAGTCTCTGATGGTTGCCTGGCAACCTCTCATCAACGACAACACTACAGGGGACTTCGATCTGCTCATCTAACTCTTGGTGAGTAATAATTTCAAGAAATGTGAAACTATTTCTCTAAATGACGTTTGGAGTTTATCACAATTAGGGTTCTCTCAGTAATACAGAGTAAATTTGTCCATTGCTGACATTCATCTGTTTAAATTTCAACTTTGTGGTTTAACACTGACTGAGTGTACTTGCGAAAGTTGTGCGTACACAGTTTTCCGGTGCAATAAATGATGACCTTTCAGTTTCACTCACTTTCACGTTGAACTCCAAATGGCCCGCTTTAGATCATCTGGCTAAATTGCCGGTTTGTTCACAGTTATACTACAGAAATAACACCCAAGGTGCAATAAATTCTAATTGTCTTTTCAGTATCAGACCATAATCTCCTCTTTAAATCTAAATGTCCAAAACTGCATTTAATAAAAACTATGACAATGAATTTTGATAAAGTCTGATACAGTTGGAGGGAAAGTGGAGGGAAAAATTGTGCTTGTTATGAATTCGCTTGTTTTCCTTTTGCCTGCACCTTGACTGATATGCACAGCTGTGCACATTCCTTACACACACACACACACACACACACACACACACACACACACCTATTCACTTTAATATATGTCTTCATGCTCTACTCATGTTCTTAACCCATTCCTCCTCACTCTCTCACACACGCAGGCATGCACTGATATTGAGTAATTATACGGACACATTCACAGGAGGTGCTCCATCCTCATCTCCTGATGTGAGCGTCTCAGAGGGTCTAACAGTGGGCCTCATATGGCAAACAAACCAAAATCCACCACCACCGTGAAGCGCGGGTGGTCTCCAGATCGCTTTTCTGTTCATTCTCTGCACGGGCTTTGATTCTAAGGCATGGCAGAAACATGGCAGAGATTAACTATAAACGGAATCTGTATACACACACTGAAGCCTTCATCCTCCTAATACCCTGCAGATGAAAAGGCAAACACACTTTCACGCACTCTGGTAGAGATTCACGTACACAACAAGTGCACATACTCACATTTCTAAACACAGCCTTTCTGCGTTAAGAAGCCTCTCATCTCAGTTACTCTTTGGCATCCTCTTGACTTTTTTCAAACACACTTATCACCTCACCAACATAGCCTCTATAATTACAGGGGTATGTGTGCGTTTGCGTGTGTTTGTCTATGTAAGAGATGATGGTTTCGTTTGACTGAAGAGAGGAAGTAGGTAGGCTGTGGATGGGACGGGGTGACAAGAAGTGGGGGAGAGTGGAAAGTAGGCAAGGCGAGCTTTAAATAGGCCTCCAAAAATAGACAGATGATAGATGAAGACAGAGAGAAGGGTGATCGGTGAAGGAGTGCGTCAACAGTGGCAGATGTACGAGCAGTGGACAGACGCAGGAGAGGAAGGAAGGAAGGAAAGAGGAGAAGAAGGATAACAGGAAAGAGGGGATGAAACAGAGGGAGGTATGGGGGGGAGGGAAAGCAGGAAAGACCTTCTCCTTTGGTGTCTTTTACATTTTGAGAAACACACACGCACCTGCAGACACTACAGGAACTTGCTGAAGTCCAGGCAAAAGGAGAAATGTCTCTCTCACACACACACACACACACACACACACACACACACACACACACACACACACACACACACACACACACACCCCTCAAACTCTCAAACATGGCTCACGACAAGATCCGATTCCCTCCCAACGGTGTCTGAGAGATACTAAACATTCCGCAGAGAAAATAAAACTGAAATTCCAGAGTCATACGATGGGAAAGTGTCTGGAATTCCGAAAACAGATTTCGGAAAATCTCAAGATTAGGAAAAAACTGCGTCTGTGTGTGCATATTTGTGTGTGAGAGCGTCGAGCCCTGAGAAAATCTGGGATGTCAGTGGGCAGCTGTGAGTTGGTGGAGGATCAACAGTTTTTCCAAGTATGTGTGCACGCTGAGTGGGACTGACTCTGTTACAGAGTGTGTGGTGGCGTTCTCGTGGTAACGGTACACCAGCAGACAGTGGTCGACTCTGGCCACGCCCCCTCCTTGACGAATACTCTGGTAGAAGAAGAGCAAGTCCTCCGGGACTCCCTGGAGAGGAGGAAGCAGAGCGTGAAGTAATGGTTGCAGATGTTCAATATGTGGTGAGGGTGGCTGGGTCCATTCAGGTGAGGACACAGTATGAATGAAATCAGAGCAAGTCCAAATTTTGTTGTTTAAATGAGCACTTTAGTAGCCTGATCATCACTTCTTTAGCTCAGGCTGACATTGTGTTCAGGAAAGAACAAAAACTCAAGGCTACATTAGCTACTACAAGTCTAAACGACCAGAATCTCTGACAAAGCAATCAGTGCTGAAGTTGCATTGTGGGTAATGTAGGCTCCAGGTTTTGACAAGGAAGAAGAGTGCAAGGAATAAAGATGCAATCTGTTTTTTTTAATAACTGTCCACTGTGATTCTGACAGTGTTACAGGATCCGTAGGGAGTTAACGATGTAACTATATAGCTAGCTATCTGTTTATGAAGATGGTGTCCCTAAACGCATCGATTGGTTCTCTGACTGGGGGAACAAGTGGGAATAAGTAGACCTTATTTGAATTGCTGAACTAATCTGAGGAATGGGCATCAAACCAGAGATCTGTAACCAAGCTAAAAGCCTAGATGTTCAAAATGAACATGGATGGATAATGAGGCCTAACTACTCTAAGGATGGAAAAGGAAAGCTGCACGAGAAGAGAAGGCTTTGGGAAAGCTTCAGGTGGGAATTCTCACCCTGCCTCCCTCGTCAAACGGTCCAACCTTCAGGTACCAGTCCCTGGAACAGAACCACGTAGGCATGATGACTGTGGGCCCATGTGACGTGTACACCTGAGACACAGGAAATAGTTCAGACTGTGACACAAACAACTTGGACGAATGCAACCAGTCAGTCGTATAATGTCGTGACGTGTGGACAGACAGAGAGTGTCTGTCCCTGTCACAGTGAACGGACAATTTTAAGAAGATTTTGTGTCATTTTATCGAACCCTAAAAGATCGGAGATGAATTTGTCGAGATGCTACATGCTGCTCACATAAAGAACTCAGGTTACATGTCTGATTTTATGCATCTAGCTCTATCTTCTGTTAAGTGTGTACATTTGGTTGGGGGAAGAACCAGAGAGATAAGAAATCACACCTGAAGCAAAACATACAGAGCAGCTTTAATGCTCTTCTTGGTAGTCTCTGAAAGCTGATGATGGTGGTGGAAAGCATGTCCAGCATGTTGGGCCAAAATCAGTGTTCAGTTGAGTTAACATCTGGAGGGTGTGAAGGCCATAGCACGGTTAAAGGGATGAATTACAGAAACATATCCTGGCCAAATATCGAATGGCGAGCAGACTGTGCGCTTGGAAGCTGCGATTAAATCAAATAGCACAGGGAGGATGAGAAAAAGAATAGAAACACGGTTGATTTTGAAAAACAGTCTAAACGTGAGTCCTCAGTAAATTTACAGGAGTATGGTGAGGAACAGACTCTAAAACAGTGGCGGGCCGTTCATTTTACACCTGAATCAAACCTACCTGAATCAAACCACCTCTTAATACCATCATTATGACGTCACGGCTATAGAAACCATCAATATTATACAGAAAGGCAGTATAACAGGACGCTGCATTGCAGACAGGTATCTCATGTTACGAGAATGAATGACATCACTAAAGCAAGAAACCCCATTAAAAGAATTCAACAAGTCACCAAACACTCTAACCACCGACTCAGCTCCAAACACAGAGTCGTTCAGTTGTGTGTGTGTTCAGCAACACAATTTGCTCCTTGGAGCCTGTAGGCCGAGGGTACCGCTCGTAGTTGGTGACCTGAAAGTGGCGGACAAACCCTTTTCCCGGCTGGGACAGGCTTGCTAGCACCAGCATTTCCTCAAAATGTCCAGCTTTTCTTGGAAAGTCCGCCTTGAAAATGGATTTCTAAGTAGATCTGTGACCAAATTCACATCTTCTCCTCCGTCAGCCATTGTGGGTTAAAAAAACTGCTATTAATACTTACGATTATGATAAAGTTTTAACTTGTGCAGGTCGCTACAGATAAGAATCGCTAGCTTTGGCTAAGCTCTCTGACCAGCCAATCAGAGGACGTGAAAATACTGACGTCATCGTACACCGGCTAGAAGGCCCTGGGGTCACCAACTCGAAATTTGATTGGGTAAAGCAACAGTTTCATTGTGATGTATTTTAAGCTACGGGCACCTGCACTTTTGATTCTGAAGGCCTCAGGGCAGATTTCTTTGACCCTGGCAACACATGATGGCTGAAATATGATTGGATAAAAGCTCTAATATAGACATACACTGCTGGAAGCACCCCAGCCCAGAGACGCGCTATGAAATGAAGAGCACAGACTATTAGGAATAATCTAAAATAATTAATGGGAAAATATTAAAACGTAAATCAGTGATTCTGAGTTTAGGCCAGCAGAGAAGGCCTTGCTGGCCCTGACGGCCCACCACTGCTCTAAAATAAGGTTGTAGAAGTGAGAAATACAGAGAAACTACAGCACGAGCAGTGCACCTGCAAACATAGCGTCCTCATGTTTCTGCACTTCGGCTTCCATAATCAAATCCTGCAAGTGTTACCATGAGATGTAACTATATTACTTCGCTGCAGTTCATCTCTCAACACGCTCTTCCTCTCTCTCGCACAAACACACAGTGCAGGAAACAGCTCGATTATTAGAGATAAAGGAACTTCTTGTCTTGGTTAGACAGCATAACATCCATATCAGCTAAAACCTGACCAGGATTTGGCAGATGGCTCGGGGGGGGGGGGGGGGTATTTCCCATTTGGCTGTCAGGAACAAACAGTCAGTTGGAGGAGGACTCTGCAAAAGTCAACTTCTAATCCTGCAAACAAAATAGGTTAGAGTGCAGCCGCATGTGCTCTCTTGCAGAAGTGTGCGCTTCCTGACGTGTGCAGGGGAAGGATGCGCACTTCCATCCTCTCACACGTGACCTTTGACTAATGAGTCTGTTTTGGCCTCTCTTTCTCTGTCTAACCACAACGTCTTTAATAAACCATGACCACATTCCTGCCTCTATACACTCAGTTGCCAATTTATTAGGTACAACTAACGCAGTCTAATGCAACAGCCCCACAAATCCACCCTTCATGACGCTCAGTTTTCGTTGAAACTGTTTTAGAGGTGTAGTTTGTAGTGCTGTTGGACTTTATTTTATTATACAGAGAGGTGTTTCTGCTACTTAGCCTACCCTCATTGATATAAATATGGTGGACAAAATAATAGAATCACCTGCTAGTATTAAAAAGTTTTAAAAAAAACGACACCCTTACTTGTTCCTCCTTTCATGTGTGTGTATATGAGGGTCATACCATGTCAATCTGTTTCCTCGCCCCCCTGTGTCACTGTGTTTCAGATGCTGTGTGTTTATATGTTTGTACACGTGCATGTGCGTGTGAGACTGATGGCTTGGTTGAAGCGTAATGCTACTGCATAACTGAAATTCATGAAAAACATCTGGATCCAGCCAGTCGAACAGCTGGTCGGAATCTATTGTGTGTGTGTGTGTGTGTGTGTGTGTGTGTGTGTCCGTCCACCTACGTACAACTCCTCTCCCTTCTGTTGTAACATTGCAACATTTTGCAGATGTAAGCTGTGGCCAAAAGCATGAATAAGAAGAATAAGAATGAGTTCTGGGAAACCAGAGGACAGAGAGAGAGGCAGAGAGAGCGAGTCGGCGTGGATGTGAGAAGTCAGTGGGTTAGGGAAAGTCTGGAATAACCATATCTAATGTCCTACAGATGAACACTCGGGGTCCAGCTCTGGATCAAGTTAAACGAGCACCAAAGTGAGTTAATCTCTGGTTTAACTCCGTTAGATTTTGTTTCTTTACCCAGAACCTGAAAGTGCAGGCAGATACAGTGAAGAAAGAGGAAGGGAAAGGGAAATGAGCTGCTATTAAGCCTGCAGAATCAATGCATGATCTCATTCTCATGCTCCATGAAACTTAATATCACATAAATATCCTGGAATGTCTGCTAAGGAGTTATGCAGACCGTGTGCGTGTGTGTGTGTGTGTGTGTGCGTGTGTGTGTGTGTGTGTTAGAGAGAGAGCGGGTCCAGGTTGTCTTGTATCCTTGGTGACAGATTGTTTTGTTCAGAGAGCAACCTCCATCTCTGCATAGACAGATATACAGCCTGCGGTTTCCCTTTAGTGATCAATGTGACTATCTAATATGGTGGAAGTAGATACAGAAGTCTAGCCGTAAAAGTGGTACATTAAAAGTTTTCCCTTAACATCACCTTTACATAATTCTGAGTTTTTTCTGATGTGTAAAATGTCTATACATCATCAGCGTCAGTGTTGCCAAATGCACTGTGATACCGCAGTACAATTACTGCATAGTATTGTTGTACAAAGTTAGCATGTACACACTATGCCAAGATGGGGACAATGTTATCAGTGTGGTTGGCTTGTGCCATTATTTTTGAGATCTGGTCTGATCTAGGCAACAATAGAGTCATAAATATTTACTGTGACTTGGCTGAGAGACATGGCAGACGATACTTGGCTCCGGACCCTTCACAGCGTGCCATCTTCATTCATTTCGCAATCTGCCACAGCAGGAAACTGTAGCTCCACCTGCTCTGGAGGAACAGCAGCAAGCTTTCTGTTTTGGGTCATAAAACAATTCTTATGAAATCCAACCTGGTGGTGTGCAGAAGCTTTGGTGGCGATGCTCTTGGTGATCATTTTAACAGTAATTATACTGTTGTCTTCAGTGATGTTAACATGAAGAAGCACAATATATCAAAACACCTACTGCATGATCAGGAAGCTCTCAGTACTTTTCTCTGTAAAATTAATGTTTCCACTGCCAACTCTTTCCACTATGGACTGCCCTCAGCAGCCAGATGGCAGTGTGACCGGTTTCCTCTGGTGGGACTGAGATGGACAGACGGGTCGGGATTGATGCTGCGTCCTCCATCCAGTCCACTGCCACATTTCCGTGGAAACTGGGGATGGCAGGTACGTATCCTGTCTCTGTCTGACCTGGGTGCTGCCTGGCACATGACCTCTCACACAAACACACTCATTCACAGACACGGTATGTGTGTCCAAACACACATGCCGCACCACGCTGCGTGTATCTACCTGTGTGGCGAGCTGCTCCTGGGTGATTGTGTTGATCCAGCGCGTGTAACGCTCAGTAGATCCCTCTGGAAGCCTCTGAACCTTACAGCCAATCAGCTGTCATGAAAACACACAGACACCACATGAAAATATTTTCCTTTTATGAGCCATTAAAAACATTTGCAGCAACTTTGGAAAAATGCTGCCACACATTTAACTACTAGGTTTTTCTGTCATGGGTCAGTTTAAACCTGCCAAGATCGATTCAGGGTTCGGTAGTAAACCTTCAAAACACAGTCTAGCAACCACACAATTCTTATTGAATTAGGAACATTTAGTTCAGATTTTTTAAAAGTTTGTTTAATCAGTTAGTGGACTGACAGGAAATTAATGTGCAACAATGTTGGTAATCAATTAAATGTTTAAATCATTTTTTTAGCAATAATGCCAAAAATTCACTGGTTCCAGAGTCTCAAAGGTTAATATTAGCAGATTTTCTTTGTTTTGTATGATATTGATCTGAATATCTTTCGGTTTTGGACAGTTTTTCTGACATTTTTAAGACTTTGGCTCTGGTTACTTGTGATGGGGAGTTTTCTCATATTTTAAAGGCCAAACAGCTCAATAACTGGCAGAATAAGCAGTGACTAAAACAGTTACAGGTCCTTGTGATGTATACAAGTTTTCAATATGACAAAGCATTTATCCAAAGGGTATCTGAGTCATATCAGTATCACTTTCTGACACATACAGGCCACATCTCAGATGAGAGTGGCCAACTGGGAAGTAAAGAGGAGCATACGCAAATGAGAGAGAACTTGAAAAACAAAACAGAGAACCACATTTCTACCCAGAACCATAAAATATTACAGCCAAAACAGAAAGAGGCAGGTTGTTTGCGCAGGGCAGCAAGCCTGCTGTCTCCATGCTGTCTCCCTTACTTCCCTCACACACACGACCTTTAACCTTTGACCTGGCAAGCCACAGAAAGCATCAACACCGGATACTCACACTGTTCTGCATGCCAGCAGCATGGAACACACACACACACACACACAGGCAAATAGGCACGCTCACACACGCAAAGAACATGAATATTTTTTATTTCAAGGGAGGTACTAGTCAGATGATCAGAGAAAGGGAGAGAGAGGGGGGAGGCGGGAGGAGAGAAGGCAGAGTGCAACACAGAGGGAAGGAAGTGAGTAAGCAAATACTTGGAGGAGAACTTACAGAGTTTGGGTGGAGGAGAGACGCCTCATACTGCAGACGAACTCTTTCAGGCAACATAATGTCATCCTGGAGTACAAAAAAGATAAATTCAAACACATATGACATATATGTGTACACACACACACACACACACACACAACAAATACACAACAAATACATAATAAGGTTTTTGAGGATTTCAGTTGTTTTGTTTTTTAGAGCACAAAACAAAACAACTGAAATCCTCAAAAACCTTATTTTCCTGGACTGTATGTTTTCTGAGAAAGCAGTCTAATTGTAATTGAGTCTTTCGTTATGGAGATGGTCTATTAGCAGAAAAGAGTCTCTATTAAACTGTGTGACTCAAGCAGTTATTATACAAAATAAATCTCCACAAATTCACATGTTTTGGCCTTTGATTTGTAGTTGTGACAATTCAGCTTTCGGACGAGCAACCACAAAGGACTGTGACAGAGCTGCTACTCACACAAACATACAAAATAAAGCACATACATATCAAACGCTGCTCTCGGCTCATTATTCATGTGTTCTGACGGGTCTGTCAAACAGTCACTGTGCCTCTATACAGCCTGTATATTTGGACAAACCAATATGATCTAATTACTTCTGACTCACTACTGTATGTGTTATGGAAGACATCTGGACAGTGAAATTACACATGTGCTGTCTGGCACACACACACACACACACACACACACACACACACACACATACACACACACACACACACACACACACACACACACACACACACACTTACCGCATCCTGAAAGCATAAGTATTGTCCACAACTCTGAGCTATTGCCTTATTCTTTGCATATCCCACTGAAAGACAAAAGAACAGTGTATGTTTATGTTTGTGTGTGCAAGTGTGTGTATGTTTGTGTGTAATTGTACCCTTGTATTACACATTTAATGCGGAACAGGGAGAACATCCACCATTCAGGCCATTTGGATGGACCCCACTGTGAGAACAATGTTTTTCTGAACTATGTTGTTGTTACTGAGAAAACTAAAAGTGTCCAAATATTTGTTTGGTGATGGTTACGGTTAAGGTCAGGGATAGGTTAGTGTTTTTTTTTAGTTACAGCATACATTATGTCTATTGGAAGTCCCCACAAAGATAGCGACACATACTGAGTGCGTGTGTGTGTGTGTGTGTGTGTGTGTGTGTGTGTGTGTGAAAGCCTCTGCGTGCGTGTTCACTATATCTATTTGGCCATGTGCTTGTAGTTATCACATTCAAGCATTAACCGTGTGACAGTGCTAGAAATAACAAAATGTCATTTTTCAAAATTGTTTTAAAATTGTTTCATTATGGTTCAATGCTTAATCAGAAGTAGTTTTTTAAAACTAAACTATAGACGACTACAACTCAATGCCAAGCTATTTAATGTTGTTCCCAAACAAAGCATTTTGTTTTTATTTTTTGTATTTGACAGCAAATGTTAGCAGTTGGCAGTTAAGAGTTTTGCTGGAACCAGACCAAAGAGTGCTATAAAAGTAATGAGCGAAACCTTCAAATCAATTCTAAAATCAACTGGAAGCCAAAGCAAGGAGACAATCTAAAGCACAAACATCCGTCACTCATTTTCCTCAGCCACTCCCTGACTTATGAGCATTTTTGACCACATAATCTTAACTCAATGTCCACTTACTATCTTTTTTTGAGCTTTTACCTTCATCTAACTGCCTAAACCACCTAACATACTAAATAAACTAAATAAACAGACCACAGTCATAAACAGTCTGTGAACAACACCAGACCAAACCTGCTCACTGAATCTACTGGGAAGGTGGCAGAATTTGGGGAGCTCATGAGCTCTCTCCATGTCAGGCCGGTGAAGCTGGGCTATGGTTGAAAGCACTGGAAAAAGCTAGTTAGGATGAGTTATTTCGTGTCAAATGAACTTTCATGCTCAAATAATATACAGATTTTATAGCCATTTGCCCCAAGAAGAGTAACTGTCTGATTCATCTGATCAGTTAATTTAATTTGTCAATTCTTTCATTCAGCGTGTCTGGAATTCACACATAAACCGAACAGCTGAAGTTATAGTGTGAACAACATAAGATAGTGGGGACTGGTTGCTGATCAACAACTTGAAAATCTACTGACCGCCTCTGGGCTGGGCAGAGTTGTGGCTGGAGATCACTACTGAGATGCCCCTCGCTTCCAGCCTCCCCCTCCAACCCTCCACCGCTTTCCTGGAGTCATCCTAAAGGGGACACGCACGCACAAAATACTCTCATATTCCACGTGAAATTACATATCATGTGTAAGTATGCACCCAAACAAAACTTACAGTGCTTGCGTCGTCAAAGACAGAGAGCTCCATGGTCCCAGTGAAGTCTTGGTGTAATATGGCCTGCAGACACTCGTCCAGCCAACAGGACGCATTGTACATTGGCATCACAACACTCTGAGCACAGCAAACACACACACACACAGATTTAACACATCAGAATATCAAGCAGAGTCAATTTAGGAACTTAGTTTAGAAACTAATTACTTTAATTATACTGCTGTGACACTTGATTTGTGGGACAAACTGCTTTCATCGTGGAGCACTGAAAAACTCCCCAATTTAGTTTAATAGACTAATCATCAGTTTGCCAGTGTTTACGAGAACACATAGGAAGTCCCGTTTCCACACTTGCAACTGAATGTGTCTCATCCAAATAACTACTACTACTGTGTACGGGACAGTGTCAGTGTGTCACCCACCACATCCACACCGCCCTCCGCCCCCTCCTGCCGCCCTCCTGTCGGCGTTTCCGCTTCATCTTCTGCGGTGCGGAGCCGCTTCGGCGGGTTCATGCCAGCCTGTGAGCCCCGGTCCCTCTGCCCGGACAGTCCCCCACTTATCCGGGCAACGACACAGCCGTTCACGAAGTTAGAAATGGCCGAAAACAATAAACCGAATGGACGCTCAGAAACACGGTCGGCGGACGAGGAGTGACCCACGCGGGCTCAGCGTGACCCACAATGTGAGTAAATACTTCATTTGAACTGTTCTCCAAATGGGTTTACGTCAACAAAGCTAAACTCTTGAAAGGTGTCCTGTACATTTTAGTGTCGGCCACAGTTACAGTTTTAGCGAAATGTGCAGTCAGGATGTGCTGCGTGGAGAAACAGCTTCATAACTTCCGCAAACAATGAATTCCAGACGCTCATTGGCTCGTGCAAAACACGGACAGACACCGGATTGGCTGAAATTCACCATCAATCATCCGGAATAGTAACGTCACCGACTGTGTGAATGAATAACCTCTCTGGCTTCATTTATTTATCTCCAATAGATATATTGATATAACAATAACTGGACATTGAAAAAAGCTCAGTGCTGAGTTTCCCCTTTCCCCCTGTATTCTGGTAATCAGTATTCATTATTTTAACAAACAATTCTTAGTGCAAGGTCCCCCTACTGGAAGTTTTCCAGAGCTTTCAGTCACATCTCACGGCCTTCACGAGTGGAAGGAGCTTGCTCAGTTCTCATGCAGATAGTTCAGTTGTTACGTGATCTAATTATGGCACTTTGTTCATCTGATAACAGGTGGTCCTATACAGCAGCATGAAATGTGTCAGGTGAAATATAGAAACAAATAACTCTACTTAAACATACCTGAAACACAGTAAAATTGACTAAAGCAAATACAGTTTTTAAAATATAGTGTGCATAATAATGTGTGCGTGTGTGTGTGTATGTGTGTGTGTGTGTGGGTCTGTTTCCAGCCAGTAGCAGCTGGCATGCTCCAGGCAACAGCTCCAGGTGCTTTATCACTACGTTTGAGTCATTCTGAGATAAGATGTATTTAAATGTACAATAACATTAGTTACTCTCACTGAAATAAAATAAGACCACAGCACTCATCTGAAGCAGGGATGATCCAACAGTTGAAGCGATAATCTGAGTCAGGAGTCAAAACACATCAGTCCTGGATTACAAAATATCCAAACTCTGTTCCCCATTAAATCTACAGTGCCTCAGACCACAGGTGGCCAAGCCTCCCTATTACTGCCATTTTAATCCTCATTTGTTCTTTTTTCATGTCCTGCTAAAACGATTCATGAGCAATAAAAAAGACAAAAGCCCAGAGGAACGTAAGCTGCTTAGCTTCTGTGTTACCCATTTTAGAAACACATAAACTCCCCTGGCTAAATTTTTAATGAAGTCCTGAATTTTATTACACACAGACACACACTCCTCCTTAATCAGGCCACCACTCAGACAGGATGTAGTTTAGAGATTGCTCTGCAGAATAATTGCTCCCACATTGCAGCAGCATCTTAATCAGACTAAGCTTAATTTATCACTTTGAGTATGTCTTTAAAATGGACGAATGCCTCACTGCAGGCCAGGAACAACAGCTCTGGGGTGGAGGGGGGTGGGGCAACAGAGCCGGGCCAACATCAGGAATTATTCTCTCATGCTTGAATGCATGATGGATGGGATCAAGAGAAAAGTTGGCCTGACTGCACAGATGTAACAGCACGCACACACACATGCACCTGCTAAACAGGACAGTCAGGGCTTTATGCTTGTTTGTTCTTATGGAAAGAGCGAACAAAGGCCTCACTACATTTGTGTGTTACTTTCTTTAGAAACACTGACTAATAGAGATTGATAGTTAGAGGCATCTGCGCACAATTAACTAAAAGACAATTGTATGATTCAGAAGTTTCAATTGTTGAGGTTCGGTTGAGGTTACGAGTCCCAATGAGTCATTTCTGCCTTTGGCTGTGAAATTTGCCCAGTTCGTTGAGCCGCAGGTCCACAGGGTCTCCGTTATACTTTTGCAATAGAAAATATTCTGCACTCACCCCCACAACTGTTCTCACAGTCAGTCACTGACGCCCATTCACTTCCCTTCCTCCACCAAATCAACACCACATGGCGCTGTTGCATTTCTGATGTGCCCACGAGTTGAGTTACTGTATCTGGAGGCAGAGACTGCAGCTGTTTGGATTAGTGATCATACTACACTTGATTTTGTTTGGACGGAAATGCCAGACATTAAAGAGAAGTGAAGTGTGTGAGTGTGTCTGGAAGTAAGGGCATAATTGGATTTTGTTTATCTTCGGGAATCGTGCGTGTTTGACCTTTTTGAGAGAGTTTGTGGTCGTTTTAATTTATCACGTGCAGACACACACAGACAGGAGACACGCTGCATGTTGACAGCTGAGGATGGCTCCATAGTGATAGCGGCCACAGTGGGCAATATCAGTATTTCACTCATTTCAGTTCTTTGTCAAGGGCAACAACTGGCCATCCTGCCATGAACATTTCCCCTAGAAACAAGACTTAAGTCCACAGAAAGTTCTATGGTCAAAACATCAGTTTGATCTGCTGATTTAATAAATGTCTTCAGAGCAGTTTGAGGTATTTTTCTTTCTTTTTTTTAACAATATACTGGACTTCTCTTTGGTGCTCAGAAGAAATGCTAGATGTGAAAGTATTTAAATGTGTTAATCAGTTTTCTTACTTCAGAGAACGTGAGGTGTGCTCATCATCAGCTGCTGGTGTGTTTGGCTGGATTAAAAAAGCATGCACACACATGGCTGGATGTCAGCTGTGACAATGCAACACCTCTACAGAAATGTCTGTGATATAGCTGCTGTTTACAGAACTACTGCTTGGCACCTAAAGTTTGCTGACTGCTGGTCAGCTGCACTACAGAACTTGTAATTGTATCCCAGGAGTAAAAACAGTGTAAATACTACCATCTAGTGGTCTCTGGGAAAAACTCATCACATCAACTCCATCCTCTCTTCAACACCAACACGCAACTAAAACCCCTGCTGTGGTCCCTGTTTGACGTGTTAGTGCACGTGTGTGTTTGTGACTGGCTTCCTCAATGAATGGTGAAGGACAATCCGAACATTTAATAGGATTTTCAATGTATTCACCTGTTTGTGGTAGTGCGATCTTACAGTCCTAACCTCTCAGGGATGTTGACATGATAACTATGGGGGTACTTCTGTGCCTAAAATGTATTTAAAGTGGCTATTATCGACATTTTTACACTAACAATGTAGCAAATGTCAATGTGAAACCCACTGAGAAATATTGCTTCAATCTGCAGCTCCCTTTGGCTTTACAGTGAGCTTGAGCCCATTGTTTAGTTGCCTGGGCCGGCAGCAACTTTATTTTTTTGGTTCACTTTCATGCCGGAGTATTTAGCCGGCAGAGAGACAGGTATTTCCTTCAGGAGCTGGTGGAGACCAAAGGTGGAGCTAAAAGAGGGAGAATATTGGACGGATATTAATCAGGTAGCCAGAAACATAACTTCAAATGGAGGATAATGTTACTCCATGACTGCTGGATGTGTAAATAAGCTAAAGAAGTATTTTATTTCAGACACCCAAATATGCTTTTAAAAGTTGGTCCAACTCATGCCTATGCAGTACACACCTCATTGTAAAATAAATGCAATGGTCATACTACAAGTGGCATTGCGAGGTTTTGCATTCGATTCAATCGATCAAGATCTTAACTGTTCTCTTAAAACTGAATTATGTAACTCAGTTTAATAAACAACGAAAAAGTATTAAGCTTTTGGAGCTTTATGGGACCTTTTCCCCTCAAACCTTGGACTAAATATGTTTATTTGTGTATATGTATATTCCTGATAAATTATTATTATTATTATTATTATTATTCGCTGTAATTGGATATATACATGCTGATTGCTGACATGCTGTTTACCTGATTTTTTAAATATATTACCCTTTGTTAGTTAAAAAAAGTACAGCAAGTGACACTTAATCTTGAGATGAGTCTGCAGGATCTGCTGACTCTGCAAGGGAACAGTTTCCTGAGGGCTGAAGATCACTGTCATATTATGATGTAAAAACTGCTGGCTGGCTCTTATTTTATGACCCACACAGTGTAAGAGCCAGACAGGGCTGACCAGCTTGCTACTTTCTTGGCTACACATACCGAAGATGTTTGGTTTGGCTTAAGAAGTTTGGGGACACAATGCTAAAAATACAACAAAATGTATTATTAAAAGTGAGACAGTGTAACTTTTGTTGAACAGGTGTGCTGTGTGACTGATGATAAAATGAATGAATAATCACTCAATTACACATATGAACACAGTAATCGTAATGCAAACACCATTCATTTATTGGTATAATATCCATATTACTTTATAGGTATCATTCTGTTAAATACATATGTACTAAGCCTGTGTGTATCTATAGGCAGGCATTTCTCATTCAAGTCCAGGTTCAGTGCAGTGATGACCAAACATCTCGCCTTGTCGGATTCTTTTGTTCCTAACAGAAGTGAACGAGGAGCCGAGGAGTTACACATCAGTGTATCTGGGATAATTTCCTTCATCTCTCCATCCCTCATGTCTACGCTCACGTCTGAAATAAAGTCACTGATCTCCCTGTCGTGTTTTCTGTGGACAAACGCGGTTCCATTCGCTAAAGGTTGATTCTCATTGGAGGAGGGACAGAGCGGTCTCCCTGAGGTCCTCCTCAATGGCGCCAATATCAACCAATCCAGAAATGCATTGTGGGTCAGCGGTAGAGACAGGCACGCGGGTCCGATAGGGTACAATCACTGATCAGTTTAGGTCCAGCTTGAGACAGGAAAGTCTAGCTTAGGCTGGTTTAGTCCAGTTTTTAATCTATCTGGATCCTTTAGGGGCTTCTGGCCTTAAAGGACAGATAACGTAACTAACTTAGGGCCAGATGCTATTGAGCTTGCAAGGTAACAAGGCAATGCAAAAAAGATATCACCACGTATATGTAGGGAGGACTCCCTGAGTCAACTAGTTCTTGAACAGTGCTGCCTTGAATGTTACAGGAACACACCTTTGGGCCTTTTCCAGTGATTCAATTGTGCCAATAAAGCTCAAGATACTGTTGACTCATCAGAAAAAAAACAGGATTTATTTGAAGAACTCATCTCAGGTGCAGAATAGAATAGTTTGGAGTCTCTGGGGTGGGATGCATTCATGCTTTTGTCGGTGAAGCAGCAGCTGTAAGGATCCTTGTGAATCTTAGTGGACAATCAAAGTATGTGGCTTCATCCCAATCCTCTAAGGGAACAGTTCTCTGTGGTCAAAGGGTGCTCGGAGTTGTATCTGTTGATGGGGGGGAAAAGGCATTGAGGGGACTGCTGAGATACACCCTGTTAGTTTGGTGGTGTGTGCATGTTTGTGTCTATGCACCCTTAAGTGCGCCTGAGTGCATATGTGTGTGTGAGTTACCTTTCTTCAAGAGTTCAGGTTATATAGCAGCTGTTGTGTCTTTTCAGGGACACTAATACATCCACTCCGAGATTGATCCGCTTCAAGTGTGCACAATGACATCAGACCGGGATCCGATCCGCAGTCCAGTTCGGGCTCATTTAAACTAGTCTCACTGTAGTTGATCCAAAAAGAGTCAATTCTGTCGCTTCCCTCTGCAAACCAGATGCGGGCGTCTCAGAGGAAGGGGTTGTGGCTGTGTGTCTGTGTCTGTGACTGAGTGCGAGGCGCCGGTCGCGGAGAAAGGGGCAGCAGGGGCTGCGGGAGGTTGGAGGGGAGATCCAGGAGTCCCGCAGGGGGTTGTGTGAGAGAGGAGGGGATAATGGGTGGATGGTGGGGCAGAGGGAGGGGCAACGACGGGCTGTAGGAGAGCATGTGGGGCGGCAGTGGGGATGTGGAGGATGGTCGCATTTGGTTGAGGGTGAGGCGGGGCTGGTCGCAGTGGAAGGGGTTGGTGGGAGATGGAGCACTCAGACCTGAGAAGACAGAATTGGGCATGTGAAAAAACTTTTCAACAACATGAAAATAATGTTTTTTTTGTCCGTACAGAGGGTGAGTTCTTGAATAGCTGTTTGTTACCTGAGAGGAAGGGGTTGTTGTGCATCTTGCTAGGGGGGTTGGGAGGTATCAGAGCGTCTAGATTGACCAACGAGGCCCCCGTAGGTCCCAGGAAGGCCTCAGGGGTTCGACACACACGTGTAGGCGGGGCGCTGAGTGGGGGCGCAAGCCGCGACAGGTCGAACATCTCTGGGCTGGCCGACTCTCGTCCATTCACCTGGGGTTTCACCGGAGGGTTGGCCCCGAATGGATCTGGGTTGGAATCTGCCGCAGCAAACGGGTCAGAGTCTGCCTTTACCCCGAACAGTTCAGCGTCTGCATCAGGAAAGTGAAACAATAGTAACTCCACTGGAGGAGTGAGCAGCTTTCTTCCAGAACATATCCCCTCATTGGGTGGTTTTGATGAGGTCTCCCTCCTTATCTCAACTAGCTCTAAATCTGGTGACTGGGAAAGCCATAGTCTGTTATTCACATCATTTTAAAACCATTTAGGGACCCCCCCCCACCCCGTACCCTGCAAGGAAGCTTATGAATTTATCATGTTTTTTCATTCATTATTCAGGTTTTTTCTTTTCAATTTCTCCCACATCTGTATAGGATAAGTGGTCGCAAGTGAATGCATCAAGGACTCCTTCCTGCACATTTTAATGCAACAGTAGTCGTAAACTAACCACCTCTGAGAAGCTTATAATGTTCCGCTTTTGTTAGGACTGGTTCGGTGTGGTGTTGTGCCACTATTGTAAAGTGTTCTTGTTATTATGTTCAACCACTTTAATGCTCTCAAATACAACAAACTCTATGTTTTTACTGAGAACCAGTTTTAAATAAAATTATTAGCTCAACAAAGGTAATATAGGCATTTGTTACAGCGCTGTTGTACTAGATTACATTATATTGTACAAGTGTTCGTGTCACTGTGTCCATCCCTGGAACATTTAATGCATTGCATTACAAAACATGTTAATTTTGAATCAATAAATCACCACCACTTTGGTTGTGTGTATATAGACAGTAAGCTGTATGCACTATAAGGGTACCAGTTGTCTGTGGGCTCATGCGAGAGCTAGACTTTTTTCTTTCCATAGATTTATTACTTCTGTAAGATCCCGATGCACAGTAAATCCAATACTGTTGTCTGTCTGTACTACACTACCTGTGGGACTAGCAGTTTGAGGAGAGGACACTTGAGGAACCTCTTGTTTAGGCTTCTCCTCTTCCTGTGCGGCAAACGGATCTGCCCCATCACCATCTGCATGCCAAATTGGAAAGTGCACAATCTTAACTATTTGGACAAAAATCGAAAACTAAAATGTGTGTGTATTTTGGTGAGGCCGTTGTCTCTGAGAGGTACCTCCGTCTGTTGGGCTGTCCCACTCGTGATCGACAGGGCTGGAGGAGACGGGCGCTGCCTCCCAGGGGTCTTTGCTCGAGTTGGGGCACGGAGCCCAAGGATTGGACGTGGTGGAGGATGAGGGAGGGGCCGTCCAAGGGCTACCAATAACAGGAGTGCTGGAGTGGACCGCTGTGAAGACAGACAGATGAAAAACACAAGTGTGAAGCGTTAAAAACACACCAACTTGCAGAATTCGAAGATGCAGAGATGGCACAGAAGGTCTTGCGTCATACTGGCCTTGTGTATGTGTGTGTATGTGTAGGTGCAGGTGCGTCTGTGATGAGCTACCCACCTACAGAGTCCCAGGGGTCAGAGGTAGCATTGCAGGTGGGTTGGGCCGAGTTCCAAGGGTCAGTGGGCGGCGCTGGGGCCTCAGATGAGGGGCCAAATATGTCCACCAGGTCCAGCATGGCTGACTGCAGAGGGAGCAAAAAAAAACTCTCTGTAAATCTGTGCTAAACATTCTCAGGTTTGCGTTACAAGATGGGTTTTTTTAACCAAGCAAAGCTCTTAATCAGAGCCAGACAAAACGTATCCAACCGCGAGGAGATCTGTGGAGGACAGTATGAAGACTGTGATTGCGTGATACGTGTGACAATTACTTTAAAACACTGTTTAAACATTTAGCTTGGCAGATCTCTGTTCAGTGAAGCAGCTGAGACAGAATTAGTTTTGTAAATGTTTGTGATTCAAACAGAAGACGATACTACGGTGAAACGTTTCCAGTTAAAACTTCAACCACCATTGTCCAATGGGAACCGTGCATCTCTGAATGTGGTCATTTATTTTTTTTCAATACTACACTGAAGGACTGAGTTTCTTTATGGGTTGAGAAAAGTCTTTAACTACAAAACAAACACAAAAAAAACACTAAGCCACAAAGGTTGAAAAGTTGATGTTTCAAGGACGCATGATTTTGCCAGAATAGTGGCAATTTACTCACACTGGCAGTGCTCTTTGTATTACCAAGAAAGGGTTAAAAACTGCTGTTTCTGTTTAGAATGAATATCCACAATTACTCATGTTTGTCAATCCACTGAAAATGCAAACAATAACAATGGGAGCATTTTTAAGTGTCCTTGTGAGCTGTAATAATCCGCTGGTTTGTTATTGTAGAGTCTGATTAATTAATCTAACAGAGAGCCACTACTAGGTAGCACTGATGTTTTGATATACTTTACAGGCCTGCTTTATCTTTTTGCCTGGTATTGTGTGCATGCTGTCAATGATGTAACATGACGTAATGCGGTGAAAAGTGCTTGAGGAAATTCGCAAGCGGTTTTCCCGGCTGCATGTGGGCTGTTCAGATCATTCTGCATCAGCTGGCAGAGCAGCATCTCACCGCAGCGTGGACAGCAGTGCAGTCTGCTGGCAGCGCTTCGTTCACGGTTTAAGATGCTCTGCACATGGTGAAAACACTTTGACACCCAAATTTGCAGCAGCCGCCGTCCTGATTTATCAGTTCTCAGCCTTTTGGTTATTTAAACACAAACAAAAATTTCACAAGAAAATAGATTTCATTTATCACACACTATATGTTAACGTATGTGAGGATGACGTTATCATGTGAGGGTATTATTGATCGTAAAACCCTTTCGAATTGCAAAGTACTACAGACCGTATGTGCATTGTGATGACGTGTCAACTGGGTTTAAATCAACAAACTAATTTAGACAGAAACAATAGATCCAAATACACCATTTAATGGCAGCCTCCACATATCACCACATACAGTATATTATCTCTCTTCTACCCTTTTTGGATCGCGCAACTCGACATTCAGCTACAAATAACTCTAAACTTCTTAAAGGAGAGCAGTCCTTGCGTTTCTATTCAATTAATCTGCTTCTAAAACTTACTATCACTCATATCTCATCAAAAACAGTGTGTTTAACTAGAAAGGTGCTCAGAGGGTGCAGTCCTCCGCCAACGCCAGGAGTCCACTTTTCTATGATATGCAAATTTGAAAGCAGAACCAAAATATTTGTCTGAATGTATTTCTACTACTTTCTACAATATGTCCATAACCTCATTGGCAGAGGTACAAAGAAGTGAAAAAAGTAATTGAGAATCTATATGGCAATTGCAGTAT
The DNA here is from genome assembly GCF_042242105.1 of Pempheris klunzingeri. Classification (NCBI taxonomy): domain Eukaryota; kingdom Metazoa; phylum Chordata; class Actinopteri; order Acropomatiformes; family Pempheridae; genus Pempheris; species Pempheris klunzingeri. The sequence continues at coordinate 21,038,821 of NC_092014.1, read as the reverse complement.
TTTTATATTTTTGTTTTTGTTTGTCTTATATCATTTCTTAAACATTTGTACATGCATATCTTTGTTGTCTAAATGATTAAAAGGGGCAAAACAAAACAGGCTGCAATAGATCCTTTGAGGCAACTGCGCCCAATCAAAGTACGTCTGACAACAGTATGTAAAGGAGAGAAAAAGACCTTTTTGTTAAACAATAAAATCACTCTCTTCAAAGCCACCAGACTCCATTGACAAAAACACTGATTTTACTTTGCAGAATATGGAAGTTGCTGGTCTACTGTTGCCTTGTGCGTTTTTGTTACTGTGTTACTTGTGTTACTATTGTTTTAAAGAGCCATTTTGGATCCAAACTAACTCTTTAACCCTTTCATTCATGAATTATGACCTCAGTCAGGATCTTTTTTACTAAGTGTTTTTTTTCATCTTTAGGCATGAAAAACAAGATATGAACTTTTTCTTTTTCAACCCAGATCTTATAAAGATATATTTGCATGTCCAGTAGTTGAAATATAGCTAGTGATGCATGATGTACAATTCAGTGGACATGTGATTAATCATAATTTCCTCCCAATATAAAATCAATCCTTGGAAAATTTAGCAATTGCATGACTCCTTAGATGTTACTTGATGTCACCATATTTTTCTTACCTGCAACAGTTTCTTTTTATAAAAGGTTTGAACTGAAAAAAATGAGCAACTTGGTGTTTCTGGCTGTTTGTTGACCATCTTGGTTTCACTCTCTTTTTTTTTCACTTGCAATGGCTTGGCACTGGGTAACAGTGTATGAGATGATGCAGTAGCATCCACTGTAGTGGCTGATGTGCAACTATGCAATCAAAACTCATGCATATACAAGAAAACACACTGTAGTGACCTCTATGCATGAAAAGGTTAAAACACCAACATCACACAATGTACTGTGTTTTGCGAGTTAAAATGACTGTTTCTGTCAATGGAGTCTGGTGGCTTTGAAGAGAGCGATTCAACAGCTGTTTGTGGTTCAATGTCTGACAACATTGAGGAAAGTTCCCTACAGAGATAGACCTTTTTGTCAGAGATAGGTTGTTTTATCCTCAAAAACAAGCACTTCTACTGGACCTATTCCAAAACTATTTGTACCTCTTAGTCAGTCAGACACAGTCAGTACAAATAGGGCCCAGGTTTAAAAAATACTGTAGTTCTCCTTTAGGGGATCTATATTAAGAATGTAATCTTGCTACACATAAAAGTCCTAAAGTTAAATATCATTTCAAAGTGTGTGTGATGATGTCATGACATGGTGATCCATGACGGGCATCTGACCTTGTGAGTGCGTCAGGAATTACATCAGTCAGAGAAGCTCATTTTTAATGTTTTTGTTTTTTTTCCCAGTGTTTTACGTCCATGCTTTTAGGGGCACCTGATATCCACAATAAGCAACACAATATAACCAATTACAAGCCACTGGGACCTTTACATAAGACAACCGGTGACTCGGATAGGCCCTCTGACAGGCCAATGAGTAAAGGAGCTGGTGTGCTACGAGATAAGGAGTATGCTTTCAGGGAAATGTCATGCTGAGCTCAAGGTTAGACAAGACAAAGTCATTATCATTCAGCAGACACCTCTTTCTCCTCTCTCAGCTCTCTAGTGTTACTCTCTCAAACCTCCCTCATTATGCTGATCTATGTCTTTTTGTCTCGTTTCCCTCCCCGTCCCACAGTCCGCACTATAAACTCCACTTCATTCTCTAAATGCCTGCCAACAACCACCTACAACTGCCCACCTCTTCAAGCAAATACACACTCAGGTAGCATGTATGCACCTACACACATACTGTACAGCAAACACACACACACACACACATTTTTAAACTCACCTCCTGTGTCGCCGACTGGCTCTCTCTCCTGCTCTCATCCAGGGCCTTCTGTAACAGAGACTCGTCTCCTTGGCGACAGCACTGCTCCTGCAGGGGCGGCATTGTGACATCATCAACATTATCGCCACGGCAATGAGCGTGGATGCACACACACACACACACACACACACACACACACACACACACACCAGCATTAGTGTAATACAGTCTTTGGTAATGGCCCAGCAAAAAGAAGGCGGCACTGGTGGCTGTTTTGTTCTGTTGAAATATTTAGTTCAGAGCAGACGGTGGATTAGAGCAAAGCAGAGAGAAAGAATGTGGTGAAGTTTAAACATTTAACCAAAGCTGAACAGCTGAAAAGCCAGTGGGTCATACAGCAGTCCTTGAAAGGTGCAAACTAGGAGAAAGTTAGGGAGAAAGTCGTTAGATGACCACAGAAATGGATTTTGAAGAGCCATATCATCAAATACACACACAGACACACCCTGCAGGGTTAAAGCTTTCACACTGAATGTTAAGGAGTGAAGTGTGTTTGTGTTTGTGTGTGTGCGTATTTGTGTGTGTGTGTGAGTGTGTGTGTACCTGCTTAGGCTGCTTTTGGCTTAAATCTGTAGTTGTGTGTCTTCATCCATCTCTATGGTAACAGGGGAAGGAAGGGCTGCCTTGATGAAGGTGGGCGAATATTCAGAATGTTTGTAACAAAATTTTCATTCTTGGAATCGTCAAGAGGCGATGAGACATGAGGACGAGAGCGTGTGTGTGCATGTGTGTGTGTGCGTGGAGGGAGGGTGTGCTGCCACACTAGAGGAGCTCAGGGACATAACACATTATCATATGTGTGCTTGATAGTGTGCGTACGCGTGCTGTTTTACCTTCTGACTCTCCTCCCTGCTCATGGCTAAGGCCAGCTGGAGCTGGAGCTCCTCCTCGCCGCTGGTCTGAGGTCGAGCCTGCTCCAGGTCTGAGGCGGCACGAGGAGACGAGGACGAGGCTGCAGAGGGAACGAGTCAGATTGACATGTGAGTAGCACGAGACAAGGAGCACAGGAGGTGTGGGGCTGATTTGAATATTTTCAGGCCTACGCTGCAGTATTGATTATCTATGTGGTGGATTGTCCAAAGTGCTGGGCTACAGCACAAAATGCATCTCATCAGGGATCAGCCGCAATGCAAGTGTGTATTTTTAATGCTTCACTCATTTATTCACCAATAGCCTACATATAAAAGCATAAAAGCCGGCCTGTGCTCCACATAAGTTCAGACTTTAAAGCGGCTATAATGTTTGGATAATGACAATGCATCAAATGATAATGTGAAAACAATGCGAGAGGGGTCACTCGTGGTGAGAAGTATCAACTGAATATACAGTTGTGCTTGGCTTTAAAGAGTTTTTTGTCAGAGCCAGTTCAGTGTTTAGCTGTCTGGTCCACAACTTTTATTGTTTTGGTTCACTCTCACTACTCTGCAGGCAGCTGTTTTCAGCTTAAAAGCTCTAAAAACCCTTTGCCCCGTTCTCATCCACTGCATGGGACACTGTCCCAGGAGGTCCCATTGAAAAGCAGCTGTGTGCTGCTCTTGGAGGTGGGGCGGTGAAACATTAAAAGTCTTGTTAAACCAAAAAACACAGATAGTAAACACTTCAGAAAAAGAGAGGTGAATGGAGTCACTGTTGCCCCTTGTGGCCGTTACATCCTCACCAACCGGCGAGTACCAGTGCATATTTCTGGCTCTCCGGCTTTGGCGGCAAATGTTAGCACACCACAATGAGGGCAGTGTGCTAGGATACCTAATTGGACGAGTGACACTTGGTGGTTTTCCTGTGCTCTGGTTTTTGACTGTCTTCCATGTAGTAGATGAGGCGGTCACAAGTGGGGCTATTAAAAAACCCACTGTACTGTGATCAGCAGCAGGCAGACATAGTTAATGAGTAACTGGTGAACACAATACAGCCTGTGGCAGCTAAAGAAGAAGGCAGCTCAGATATTTCCCTAAAAAGAAATCAGTTATTGCAGGTTGAAATAATCACAACACTCACAGTTAAAGGAGGATGGAGAGCCTCTGGAGCGGCTGAACTCCTCCCCATACAGCACCGCCATGCTGGGCTGGCTTGTTCGCCTGCCTGGATGGTAAGATGGGGGTATGCCTCCGTACACACCGCCGCCCCCTCCGCTGCCCCCCCCAGCCATTCGCTCCTTGGTCTTCAGAGCTTGACTCCTCTCCTGGCGGAGTCGATCCTCGTCCCGGAGGAGACACACCAGCTGGCGTGCTTTTTCTCTCACGTTGGCCCCCTGGTCTCTGCCATCGCGGTCCACGTACTGGAAGTCCCGCAGTGTCTGAACCATCCATAGACAAACAGACAAATACACATTTTCATGGTCTTTTGGAGATCAACACGAACGTTTAAAAGAACTGTAAAATTCAAGTTGTTGCTAAAGAAGATGCTCAATTATCGGATCTTCAGGAATGTAATGATATTGTAGTTTGACCAGAAAACAAAATCTAAATAAATATATTCAGGGAATTTATTAGGAAAGGATAGTTTGCCCGCTTTTTTTTTAAATGTTAATGCCTGTATTCTTATATTTTTAAGTCATCCAAATGCTAATTTAATCAATCCCCTAATCAATCTTATATCAATAATCTAAACTTTCGCTGATCGTAGTATATCTTGTTAAGCATGGACTTCAGGAAGAGTAGTGATTGCCAAAGTAACAGCTAATTGCTATTCCAATGAACAATAAACAGCAAACCAGGTCTAATTCTCAGAAGCTCAGATGACTGAGGTTGTTCTTTGCTTGCAGACCAGTACCTGAATAGTGAATGCGTTCTCGCGGCACTGCTGGGCCACCCTCTCTGATCCCGTCTTCAGCAGGTAATCCAACAGAGTCAGGGCCTGGAGGCAAAGCCTGATTACCTCACTGACACTCTCTAGTAGTTCCTTACATCTCTTTTCTACACATTCTAGTCATAAAACAAACACATACATATTGAATAACAGAAGTACAGTGTAGGGATAAGTGCAATGAGATGGTTATATGAAAGAATGGCACAGCAAGACTAAGACTCTGTGGCCATGCTAGTGAGGCTGTGCTTGAGCTAAATGCTAATGTCAGCATGCTAACATGCTTAGATGTTTAGCAGGTGTTATGTTTACCATGCCCACCGTGTTCGCTTTTGTTGTTAGCATGCTAACATTTGCTAATTAGCAGTGAACACAGTGCTATTGAGGTTGATGAGAATGTCATTAGTTTTGTAAGTATGTAGAAGTACTGGACAAAAATGATTTTGACAAGTTAACGGTCAGGGGAGGTCAGCGTCATTGGAATGCATCCTCTGGGGACTTTGAATATCTGTTGTAATTTTAATGGCAATCCATGTAATAGTTGTCAAGATATTTCACTCAGAACAATAAATGTCAATCTCACAGCGGTGCTGGAGGAAAAGTCAGGGAATCACCAAAGTCATCAGGGCTCATCCTCTGTGGACCATGAATATCTGCACAAAATCCCACGTCAATCCATCCAATAGTTGTCAAGCAATCTCAGTCTGGATCCAAGTGGTGGACTGACCAACCCATCGACCATCCCGCTAGTACTTCCCCAAAACTTAATTAAATTTGCAGATCTTGAGACAAACGTGAGCAAAGGATGGAGCTGGAGGACAGGGCCAGAGAGGGTCAAAAGAACAGGCAGCAGTAGACAGAACTGTGAAGGTGAAGTGTGTTTGTGTAGAGATAGAAGACAAGTAAATAGATTATTAAGGACGGGAAAGGTAAGAGGGAAGAAGAAAGAAAGAGAAACACATATACAGAGAGAATTTATAAAATCTGACAGAAAACCTGTGTCACCTTGTAGACGTGCCTCCAGTTCTTGCCGCTGTCGTTGAGACGTTTCCACACCATGCCCATGACCTCAGCAAACGCCACCACATTGAAGGTCAAGTCGGCGATCTCTGACATGAGAGACGAGGACGGGCCCCATGGATCGTTTGAGGTGGCTTCACGAACCTACACGTCACCAGCAGAGGAACAATGAGATCCATTTCTTCTCATATTTACACTTCATGCACAGAAAAGTGAAAGATTACAAGTGTCAAAGCATATTCATCACAGAGAAGTTCCGAGTCAAGAAATAAGCGGCAACAGAGAGTTTTGTGCTCTTTGATGGGACATGACTCAAGATCAGAAGTTAATTTAAAAGAGTCCTCAAAGTCTAACACATGAAAGCTCTTGCACCTCAATGACAGGCATTTCATTTGTAATACCTTGATCTCCGCTTCAGAATAGTTGTGAACAATATTCTTCACCTGCCGGCGCAGGGCTGAGGTTGTCATGGTGACAGGGGATGGAGGATGTGGAGGGATAGAAAGTGAAAAACAAACGCTCAACAGGTAAAAGAGGGGGTGAAAGGGAGAATGTGGACTGGGGGAGGAGAGGAGAGGAGAGGAGCGGTAGCTATGGCAATGAAGGCTCCTCTTCTCTGTCAGGAGTTACAGGACGCCCCTGTGAGGAAGACAGAGAGACAACTGTATGACAGAAAGTACAGTCTAGAAGTAACTTAATGTAATTATCATTCTTTTAATACTGATTTCATCAGTATTAAAAGAATGATAGCAGCCATCATCAGCTAGAAATGCTTAGACTAGATCAGGGTGTTTCAAAGTGACATCAGGCCTCACACTGTCAATGGGACTCTCTGAGCCTCTGTAATATTTGGAACTACGGTTGCCATGTTGCTTTGGGAACAGTAAGCATAATGTTGCTATGGATTCATTGTGAAATACTGAGGGCTACAACATGGCCCATTTTTTACTCTACATTCATTTAGATTTTGGCAAACTGCGACCTTTAAAAGTATGCCGAATTATCTGTTGGCACTTCCTCTTTGCAGTGTACCCGAGGATGTACAGACAACTGTCACTGGAGTACTTTGATACTGAAGAAAGCATAAAAATGTGACGCTTTTCAGGCAGGTTCTGGAGTTCTTTTGGCTATAATTTCTAACTCATAATGATGTTCTAATGTTTATCATGTTCACCATCTTAGTTTAGCGTGTGTGCATGTAAAGCAGATTTATTTCGTCACTATGAAAACATCAGTATGAAAAAACTGAGCAGTGTCAACGATGACTGATGGTAGAGTCTGGTAGTGCTACCACGCAGGAAGTAGGTCATACAAAAGCTTTGGCACTCAGGTGTCTGATGGAGCTTCTTGATAGCTTATTTTATTCAGGCCAACACACACACACACACACACATGCAGCTTCCCATGTACACACAGACACACACACACACACACAACCCATTTTTCTCTTCCAAATTCATATTTCAGACAGAGCACGAGGGAATTGATCATTAAGGGTTCCTGTGATACTCCTCCCTCTGCCTGCGACTAAGCCGCCACTGACACAGAACGTGCTTCAGCCGCTACACCAAAGCTGAACGACGGTGACCTCACTAAAGTAAAACCCCTTCGCCGCAGCCATCGGCTCACTAAACAGAGCAGCAGAGGTTACATCCCGAATGGCGAGGTCAAGCTGATGCATTCTGGGTGCCTCGGGGTTATGTCAGTAAACTTTGCACATTTTAGCCACTTGTTTCTATGTTTCCCATCATTTCCTATGGCATGTATGAGTTACATCATACATTATAATTCATGAATAGAAATTATCATTTACTTTTTACTAAGTTTTTGCTCAAGACTTAACCACAACAAAGTCTCTGACAATCAATAGTGTCATACTTGACTTGAGTCTCTCTAATAAATTGTCCAGAGCTATATTGGCCAAATTGAGCTTATCACATACAGTGTAAAACTGTATCTGTGTATATTTAGGCCACTAAGCTCAAATCTTGCTTTGAATACATAAAAACACTTGAAGGGTTCCTTATCAGAGGTGTTTGTTTTGATATTTTATTATGTGTGTCCTGTAAAAAACAGATGTAGCCCATGTAGAATTATTAAGACTTTTAAAGATTTTTAAATCTCTTGCTAACACCCCAACATTGGTCCACTCCATAATAGTACTCTTTAAAAAGACCCAAGCCATGGGATTTATTGAGACAGTAACAAAACAAACAACGCTGAAATTAAAAAGCACAAACAAGCTCTAAATAACACTAAGACTAAAATCCCAGGTATAGACGCAGCAGGATGAGCAGTCTGCACCTCAGAGCCCCCCTCTCTGCCAATGGAGCCTGGAGCATTTATCCTCCTCCTTTCCTGGGCCAGGTGCACCTCATTTGGGACTAATCGGGTATGGAAGACCTCAGGAAGACAAATAGCACAGGGAGCTCATACAGCTGTAACACTCTCAAATATCGGTATATCAGTATTGGCCTTAAAAGAAATCCAGCATTAGTCAGGGGGGAAGACAAAAATCTCTCTATACTGTGATGAAACTCGTGTAACAAATGAGATAACACAACAACATACAGTTTTATTATATCAATCAATATTTCATAAAGTGTGCAGTGTATTATTATTATTTGGTGATGTTATAATAATAGACCATTAACCAAGAGAAAGGAGGAGAATATAGACTAAGTCCTGTTTTGAAGTGATTATTTATTTATGCTACATTCACATTAAGACACAAAAAGGCACAGACCCGTAAAAGGTCTTCCCTCTCGTCGCAGTATTTGGTACTTTTTTCCAGGATTATTTCCTGGTTAACCAGAATTTAAAAGAGCCGCTGCACCTGAAATCTGTGTTTTGAATTCATTTAGATGTCACTGTCTACTGCAGCTCCGTAACAGTTCACAGTCACAGGGTGCCTCATCCTGCCGAAAAGCAAACATCAGCAGAAGCACAGAGGAACTGAAATGCACACAGCAGGGACACTGAGAGACAGAAAGCTGCGAGAGGAGGACGAGTCTGAGAGTGTTTGTGCTTGTGGGAGAGAGACAAAGAGAGAGAGAGAGAGAGAGAGAGAGAGAGAGAGAGAGAGAGAATGAAGGGCATAAAGAAGAAAGTGAAGCTCAGCAAGTTCAACCAGTATCACCTTTCTGCAAAATCATCTTCAGCTTTGTGTTCGGACACACACACACACACACACACACACACACACACACACACACACACACACACAAAGGTTATTAAAGGAGGGTGCTGTCTTCCGTATGAGGTATTAGAAGCTATTTTCTTTTCATCCCTTTATCTGACCCTCACACCACAACAGATCATTGACATTGAGGGAGCAATATGATCGTTCTCTGTGTGCATAATAGTTCTTAAAAAAAAATAAAAAAGAGGGAGGAAGCCTACATGATCAACCATTATTGTGAGCCCTGGTCCAAGCATGTGCCGCCGGCCCCCTCACTGCTAACAGTCACTATTTGACAGAGGCGGAGGAAGTATTCAAGTAATCTACTAGATTAAAACCAATCTCACACTATAGAATAATCTATTATTACATTTTACTGGTGTAGCTGCATTAGCAACAAAATGCACTTAAAGTATTCATTTTGAAGAATGGCCCCAGCTAGTGTAATATTATTTGATGATTACTGCGATCGATTTATAAGATGCACTTTAATATGTAGTTGGATCGAGATGGCGCTAACTTCAACTACTTTATATATTGTAGTTTAATGTATAATGCATCACATTCTATGAACTGATTTAATCGGAAAGAGGACAAGCCATTAGGCTGTTGGATAATTGTAGTGAAAAGAAGGCTACACAACAAAAGTACACCTCTGGAATGTAGTGGAGTAAAAGTATAATGCAGCATAAAATAGAAATACTTATGTAGGGAGTATTTCAAAGTTAAGTACAGTACTTGAGTAACTGTCCTGCTTCCCACCTCTGCTACTTGACTTGTATTATCCATATCAACAGTGACTCCATCAGTCCTATTAGGAATCCAACTCGTCCAGGCTACTTCCCATCAGATAGAAACTACATTTGGCATGCCAGTAAACTACAAAACTGAGTGACAATTTCATATGTGAATCCACGAACACCTCTAAACATGTGTGTAAAATCCATCCATCCTACATTGTACAGCTCACTTTTAAAGGTCCCATATTCTGCTCTTTGTCAGGTTCATACTTGTATTTGGAGGTCCGACTAGAGCAGGTTTACATGGTTCACTGTTCAAAAAAACACATTATGTTTTCTCATAGAAGACGTGGCTGCTGTAGCTGTTTTCAGCCTCTTTAAGAAGAACAGACACAATATGCTGCTTCGCTCTTGTCTTCGATGTCTTCGTGTTATAGGGAGCTGGTTTTAGAGGGGAAAAAACAATGGCGGACAATGGTGGATTCAGGTTTTCAGTGGCAGTCAGCCTGCTGAAGGGCTAGATGGGGTCACATGATCAACAGATCCCCCCTTATGACATCACAAAGGGAGCCAAATCTAGACGGAGCATTTTCACACAGATTTACTGAAAGATCGAGCAGGAGAAACGGAGAGAGGATGGCCTTTTCTCATAGTTAAGCAGTTTCCAGCCACATATTTACGTTGAAGATACATTAAAAAGTGCATTTTGCATAATAAGGCACTTTTAACGTGATTGTAGAGTTTCGTGCAGCACAGAGACAGACAGTGGGGATGAAGTCACGCAGGGAGCTGCTGTGCGAATAATGCAACAACTCCTTGGACACGATGACAGCACCCATGGTGGTTTTACTGATTCACAGCTCCAATCTGAGCATTCACATGATTCATCTTGGTGTAATAAATTAAATTCTCACTGGGCCACAGTCACTAAATCATCTGATGAAATCATCAGCTCGAGTCGTGATGCTCAGCTCCAGGGGGACAGCTGTCTGTGAAGCATGAACCCCCTGAATGACACAATGCCTGATTCTGCATCAGCTCTATTACCGTAAATCTAAAATATTCCACCTTCCTCACGACTGAGACGATCCAGTGAGTGAGAGAGTAGTGATTATGACCCGAGAGGAGCCGCTCTGATGCGTCAAAATGCTCAAACGCACAGAGCTCACGTCAACCCGTCGGCCACGTTCGTGGGTGCGCATGCGTGCTGTGGAGAGGCAGGTGTACTGAATATTTCAGGTGGCGACGGGGAAGAGGAGGGCGCCTATGGTGGGTCTGCATAATGCACTACACGACACCCCCCCACCCTCCTCCCCGCACACACACACAGAGCACACTTGCGGTGGATTTCCTGCCATGTGTATTACAGATTCCTCTGCAAGGCCAACTGGAGTTAAATGTGGGTCGCCAACACAGATAAATACACTGTAGACTGCGTGTACATAAATATATAGACACTGAGAAGAATATTTACTGGCCCAACAAGCAGAGGAACTAAGCTTCCCCGGTCATTTCAGCAGCATGCACCTTACCTTGCCCATCGCTCATCTCCCGCCTTGCTCACTGAGCATCCTCTCCTCTCTGCTGCCTCCTCTCCAGGTCCCGATTATATCCCCTCCGCCGGGATCGTCAAAGCAGGGCACCCACAATTATCCGCCCCGCACCTTAATCCACCGAACCCGACAGAGGAGCCGAACACCGACTGTTTCTGGATCCCTTGAATGGAAATGTCAGCGTCTAATTCCCGGCCTACCCTGGGTGATGCGAGCCGCCCGGACAGGCAGTCAGTGGTGAAATCCGCATAGGACAAGGATAAAGCCACAGCTCACTCACTCCCTCTCTCACTCAGGCAGCCCCCAGTCCACACACGCATACGGCACCGGCAGGCCACGCGCGCGTAGCACACACGGCAATCACAACGGGGAGCGTAAAAGAGAGGCAGGGACGGGGGCGCGTCGTTTGCAGAGTCAGCGGTGCTGTGAGCCTACCGTCATCCAGCCTACTGGTGATGAGCGTGGAATAAGACAGAAGGGATATTACTCCAGATGCTCTGTGCCAGAACAAAAACTTTATTGATTTCACAACCAAATCAGGCATAAAAACAGTGTGACACGTTTTCTAACGTTTAGTTGTGTGTGCAGTCAGTGTCTCTCATATGCTGATTGTGTGTATGTGTGTGTGTCCTGCTCATCTCCCACATTAAGCTCATCCATCAGGTCACACAGGTTGTCAACCAGATCCTCCATCAGAGCATAAACCTGCCAGATAGATAAATATATGTAGACCTTAAAAGGGAACTCCAGTTATCTCATAATGTTGGGGGACAGATTTAAAAAAAAAAAAAAGAACATCATAATCACAGCAGCAGAGGCAGAGACACTCCGACTTTTATGTCCTGCTACGGGTCAAACCCCCCAAACACAACATGCCAAAAAATGCCCACTTCTTTCAAACACCTCCAGACTGTAATACGGGCTGATGTTATCATTCAGTTTTTTTTTCTGAAACTTTGGAAAACTCCTCCAGAGCCACAGCAGACATTATTCAACTGTTTTCACAGGTTGAGTACTACTCCCATGACAAGTCAACTTAACCTGGTGTTTAAAATCAGTGGAGTGCCCCTTCAATATAAAACCACATGGAAAGATAATCATAAGACTTGCCTTTCTGTGAAGGAGCCTTGTGTAAAGAGGTTTTTGACTGATGGAGGTGTCTGTCAGCAAGGCCAATCCTTTCCCATGCTTTTCCCTAGTGCGTTTCCCCGTTTCCTCCCTTCTTTTGCCCTTCTTTTTGCTCTCCTGTACACGGGACGGATAGATATGAGACATACAGAGTTAGATAGGGCAAATGACTGAAAGATATTAGCATAAATCACTGAGCTGGCTTGGTAAGTGGTTGTATGGATCATGAAAAACTTCCTCCCACATGTGTCATGGCCTTTAATATACTGGATATCCTGTGCTGTTTGAATGAACCTATAGCTGTGTGTGTGTGAGTGAGTGTGTGTGTGTGTGTGTAACACAGATGGCTTGGACCGGTCCAGGTGCTATGAATTCACACCCTGGGCACACAATTGGAGAGCAGGTGCACATTTTCACACAGTGTTCTGTTACCATGGTACCCTGTGAGTAATAGGCTGTACCTTACCTATGACTCAACCATCACACAGAGGAGATAATCACTCAGCAAAATATACAGTCAGTCGCACACGCAAGACTGTGTCTCTAGTGCATTTCTAAATTTAATATTCCATCTTTTTTTCTTTTGCCTTTGATGGCTGGCAACGGAGACGGGAACCATTAGATTCTCAACCAGAGCTAGTTTATATGACGACCAACTGGTCACAGCGTCTCATCTATATTGGGGCAACACAGTCAGCGTCCTCAATAAAGTTCTCAGTCCCTGCCTGACAATGAGAAGTTGCTGAAATTTGTGTTTGTGAATAGGACGACGCAAAGTGGCTGGGTATAATGAGAATGGGTGCACGCTGGATGGGTGAAGGAAAACAATCATCTGCATTAAAATAAATAGGTGCTAACTGGTGGGTTAACTTGTTTTTTTTTGCTCTTTATCTCACCCAAACAGTCACACTGCCAAAACATAAAGTTTCTATTACTAAGCTGCTATAATGACTTCTCTGGGGAACAAAATGCTGGATGGAGAGCATTAGCTTCCTATATGTAGAGGGAAGACTAACTGCAAGTGGCTGGTTTAACAAACATATCAGATGGTTAGCATATTATGCACACTCACAAGCCCACAAAGGTGCATATATACTGAAGGTTGGTGCTCCTCCTATAAATTAAACCAAGACTCAGTGGAGAGCACAATAAAACCTTTTAGTGCTACGGAGACCAGACCCCAGTGCCCACACACCATGACACTGTTTCAGAAAACTAGCCTATAGAACATATCATTATCGGTATATGTGTTATTGAGGACCAGGCGGTAGGTGGCCATGATGTGTGGAGGCAGTCAGTAGTAACAAGAAAACAAGAGCTGTCTTGTTGAATGGCAGATGAATGACTGATGAACTGACAGCTTGTTTGAATGATGGCGCTGACTCATTGTTGCATTCGCTGAAAGTCAGCCCAAGTGATGTGTCACGTCTTACAAAACATGATACTTAATTTGTGCTCATGACTCCAATATATTTGAATCTGCTGCCACTGAGTGGCGAAACAGAGGCAAGTCAGCTACACCAGCACCTTATTTCCCCTCACCTCTGTTGATTTTTCAGTTGCTGCAGACTCTCCTTTGTTGTCATCTTTTAATCGGGCCCTGGCCCCGCTCCTCTCCTCTTTAGCAGCTGCTCCTCCCTTTTTCTCACTCTTCTCATCTTTGTTATCGGCCAAGTCTGTGATGTAATAACACAGTAGGGACCAGCATGAAGTCAACATGAAGTCAACCAGTCTATGCCTGAGTGAATGAATGTCTGAGTCTCACCAGCATCAGAGATTTGGGGTTGTTCCTTATTATCGATCCATGTGTCTCTATGTGGAAGGCCCAGCAGGTTTCTAAGCAAAGTGGCCTCTCCAGCCATTGCATCCAGCAGTTTCCTCCACAGCTGCTGCCTGCAGGGGGCAGCACACACCACCATAACCTGCAGCTTTACTACACTGGCTGTGCAGGTGTGTGACAGAGATGCTTCATGACCCGTGTGTTTATGCCTCACCCGATAGCTTCTGCTCTTAAATAGTGGTGTTTCAGCTCAGGAGGTTCAGAAAGCTGCAGAAGCAGGGAGTTGAACAGGGCCAGGCTCTTTTCCTGAGCTGACTGAGCTTCCTGAGAGAGCACAACCTTGAGTAGAGGAACAGATGAACATAATATAGAATAACATTTTACAGATGGGTACACATGCATTCAAAGAGGACTTCAGTGTGATGTTGGATCAACTAACTAAATTCACTGCTGCATGGTACTTTCTTACAAGTCCTATTATGCACCACACCGATAATAATGATGTCCCTACCTGTCGAAGTGTATCAACAGAGAGGTCCCAGGTGCCTCCTGGATTTCCTTCCTGCCACAGTCTCTTTAGTTCCTCCACTGCCTGACCAAGGTACTGCAACTAAAACCACGTACAGACCAGCATTTTATGTGAGGAGTATAAACGTGGCAACAAGACTCATTTAGAGAAATTACTGTCTCGTCACCGATAGTTATCCTCTAACAACTACAGTGGGAACACTGCACACTCCTCAAGGGGAGAGAAGAAATATGGGTCGAAATATGTGTGTCATCCTTTGTGGTGGTAGGTGGTATTGTGACAATGTGAAAGGTCAAGAGAGCTGTAATCATACTAACAATTGGTAATGACAGGCCTCCATTTATCCCAATTACAGGTTAGATGACCTATAATTAGAGATAATTTTTCACTCTTGATGTATGGTTACACTTGCCAATGTTGTTTCTAATGATTCCTTCCCACATCTATTGCTATTGTCTATAATATCTGAAGAGAGAGCCAGAGACGTGTCTAACCAGATTGTTAATTAACCAGGTTACTGCACTGCACTGCCATGGCAACATAACCTCCTGTGTACAGCATAGAGGCGACAGCGATTGGTTTAAGATATTACCAGTTATGATGTGTTATTAGTTAATAAGCTATGAGCAGTTACGATGGCAGCAATGTAACTGTGGGGTACAAAATGAATGGGGACTAACATAAAATCTAGGTTGGGAAGGGGCAGCCATAATGGGCTGATCGTGCTCTTGCCAGTGAAATGTCAAAAAGAACAACATGATGAAGTGGGCTATTAACGGGACATGTGAGACTGAATGAGGTGGTTTGACTAAGGAGACTCCTTAAAGAAAAATGCCTGATACATCAGTGATAGGTGAAATCGAGCCACCCTGATGTATGATGAGTAATGCTTAAACTACATGTGAAACTTCCTCAGCATTCTTCTCAGTAGGCAACGCTGAGGTGCTAAGGTGAGAATAAACTCTACCTCTACCTGTAAGATTTGTTTACCTTGGGGTTTTTTCTTAAAAACTCCTCCTCCTCAGTGATGTAGAGCTCTGCAGGGGACCTGGGTCTCTCTGGGGCGTGGACCCCCTGCAGCACCTCATACACAATTGACCGGCACAGTTTTAAAACCACTATCTTTTCGAGCTTCGCCTGCGTGCGCACACACAACAGAAACACAGACAAAAAACATATTTGTTTCTGTTTATGAAAACCTTGAAAACCAGACACACAGTGTAATTATGCGACACCTCTATAAAAAGCCTCTGGTCTGCGGTGTCGTCCTGGTACAGAGCCACCCCCCTCAATGCCATTTGCATGGAGGCGCCTTGCAGCAGCACAGGGTGGGTGTTGAGCTGCCATAGCTCAGTTTTGATGCCTGGCTCCTCTGACTTAAATATGAACTCCACCCTCTTGGTGTCACCAGGAAGGATCACACCTGGATGGGAGGGGAAGCAAAACAGAAAGCAGAAATAGTGGTTGAGCACCCGTTGAAAGACGCACTATGATGGGCTGACACGGGAGCAAACAGAGTATGAAGTGAGAGTGGTGGCAGCAGGTGTGTGATTATATTTCTGTGTACCAGAGGAGGAGTCGAAGTAGAAGTGCGGACTCTTTGTTTGTGATCGCGGGTTAGGAAAGCTGCTTGGCACGGGTCGCTGCTGCCAGCTGTAGAAGATGGCTGTGCTGCCCTCATTGTGCAGCCCCACATAGGATGAGGCTCTTTCTCCAGCCAGGACCTCAAAGATTATTGTGGCACTGATTCCTACTTTTCCCTGATCAATGAGTGACACAAATCAAATTACCTATTTATAGATGTGTATATCCATGACAGGAACACATGCAAATAATACGACACTAATACAATACGAACACTAAAGGCTGGGCAGAAAAGAGGCAGGTGGAATTCACCTGTTGCCTACTATACAACAGCTAACATGGTAAATTTAGTGTCATGTCCATTTCCACAGCAGCAAAGTCAGGTTAGACTCACCACTTTTCATAAACATTCTCCTGATCAATGTTAAGCTGCACTCAACAAAACACTTCCTGATGTTTTTTTCACATTAAAAGCCTACCCATAATGGGAGGCCTGCAGGGACTTTTGTAAATTCTGGAGAAAGTGTTATGTTTCGCTCATTGTAGCTTAATATTGTTTGGGAGAGACACAAAGTACTGATGAAATTAGTGCTGATATAACTGAACAGGGGGAATAAGAAAAACAAGCATGTCTCTAACATAGGCTTGGTTTTGTCGGAAGTAAGTAATAATATTTGTTAATTTCTGTGAGTATGTTTTTTTAATTCATGCTCTTCATTCTGTACCTGGTTAGTGGTTGAGTTTCCTGTCCAGCTAGCAAGCTGACCACAGAACCTCAAGGCAGGAATGAGCAGAGCATCATCATAGTGTGCCACTGGGTCACTGTGGAGGACAATAAGACAGCAGTACCACTCAGTCCATGGGCTAAACAAATAGTAAATGAGCATATTAGTCATTAGCTCTGGCACAGTACAGGGGTTGGATCCCTCAAAGGACACAACCTACGAGCTGAAGACCAGATTTGTGTTTTTTAGCACCTTTAGTCCAGTTGGACTTTGTTTAGGAAGTACAACAGATATCTAATAAATCAGTAAAGCAGAGCAAAGAGTTTTTTTCTCACAGGGTCTCCTTCATCCTCTTCTGCTCCTTCTCCTTTTCCTCCTTCTCAAGAAAGGGACTACGACACACTGTGACAAAAGTAAACGGCTTGCTGGAGCCAATCACCTCCAGTCCGGTGATGTCCTGTAATCAAAGTGACAAAGTGCGGCGGTTTTGAAGGAAGAGGTCAGCTTTATATGTCCATTCAACATTCTGGTTCCTTTTATTGAAAGGTTACACCCAAAGACCTTTTCAGTTGAACGTCAACAGGCACGTAGGTTTGGTCCACTCGCATCCAGAAAGAACATCCAGAGAGGGAAAAATTGGGTATATAATGAAACCTTCAGTGTGACAGGGTGAGGTGTTGTGGAACAGACTGTACAGCTAAATCAAACCTTATAGAGATGCACCAACGCTGTCCTTCAAACTCCTCCAAATCAACAGTTTACATTCATTCATATCTTTAGTTTATTGTACTTGATTTACTCCTAACTACAACACACATCTGAATGTGTCCATGGACTTGTGTGTGATAGGCAGAGTGAAGCAGACACTGCAAATGCAATCTGTTGCTCTCCCGTCGTCCTCCTGCTCTGCATTTTTAAGTGATACTACAGGCTTGATTCTCTGTCACGGCTTACTCATCTTCTTCCCTTTCAACTTATCTCCCTTTCTCTTCTTTTCTCTCGTAATAACCCCTCCCTGTTCCCATCATCTCTCTCTCTCTCTCTCTCTCTCTCTCTCTCTCTCCCTTTGCACGAATGTCACAAAGCCGTGAACTAGTCAGCTGCTGACAGGACGATCTGTCTCTGTCTCTGTGTTTGTCAGAAGGTACTTCAGGCCCCAAATCACCTCAGAATCACATTAGCCACCAGCACGACAAAACACACTGCCACCATTTCCTCTTATGTCACTAATGCAGATGTTTGTGAGAGGGAGGGAGAGGAGGACACCAAGTGAGACCAGAAAAAAAAGATGTAATTTGAATAAACCTTCCCATAATCAGCACCTGTTACTTAGGATGTTAATGGGATTAAATGGGAACTGGCTGTGCAAAGACGTGCACATTTGTCTAAGTGTTTACCCCAGCATCTCCTGCCCCTGCTGATGGAGTCATTGCAATGCAGAGAGAGCAGTAAGGTTCAGCACCTTTTCCTGGTCTCCGTTAGCCCGCAGATCTCAACAGTGCTACTCTATGACTGGACACGCTCCAGATTTCATAACTGTACCTTGCCTGTGTTACTCTGTGTGTGAACAGACATGAGTGTTTATGAAAAGGCTGCAGTGATTGATTCATTCATCTTATTATGTATATGTGGCCTGAATGTACATTTTACAGGTAATGAAATAAGTTGCACAACAGAATCTGAGCAGTTTTGTATGGAAAGCCCAATAGCTCAAATACACACAATTTCCAACATGTTAATAACATGTTAATCACATGCAAACAACATGTTGTTAATGTGTTATCAACATACGAAGAATGTGCTGATTTTTCACACGCTGACAACATGTTGACAATGTGTGAAAAATCAGCAATTTGTTGACCACACATTGTTTGCATGTCATTAACGTGTTGTCAATTTGTTGAAAATCGCATGTATTTGAGCTGGTGGGCGTTTCACAGTTTGATCACGCATGTACATGTGCTGTAATTTGCTCCCTGTACAGAAAACCCACAACAGTGTACCCAAAGCTGGGCGATCACAGGCTGTTTGTGAAGAAACAGACTGATCATGAGCAGCTAGTAGATCCAACAGCTAGAGACAGAGTGTCCTGAGCGCGTGAGCAGCTTCAGTGGGATGTGTGGTTGGACAGCAAATGGTTCAATAATGAAGCTGCTTGTGTTAAAACGAAAGACGTGCAGTCTAGATCCGTGCCGTGTATATGACATTCGGTTCTTGTGCATTCAGCATACTATGAATAGAGCCCATTTACCAAAATGTGAACAAATACAGGCTGACAAAAAGGTGGAGTGCAGTTATTGGTCAAGCTGTAATAACAAACCTTTGACCTTTTCAACCTTTTACATTTTTATCCCGCATTAGAAAATGTTATGAGCAGTGTGAACAGCATTCACTGTTACACTTTGTATGCTTGGCTTCAAGTCTGGAAAGCAGCATGTGTTGACTAAATTTGCGTTACCGGCTTTTTGATGTCCACGTCGCGAATAACCTTTCTGATCTCTTGGCACTGCCGTTCCAGGTACGCACTCTGCTCCCAAGTCCGAGAGGCTGGACGCGGAGTCTCGGCACGAATTATTCCTAGAGCATGGAAAATTTCCCACAGAGAGAATACAATTACTCTCAGTAATCAGTGAGGCTCTTTTTCTTTTTATGTTGTCTGAGTGCAACCGGTCACATCCAGTTGGCGCTGCTTTCGAGAGCTTTTTGAAGAATTTTCCTTGATAACAAATGTGGCTTTTAAGAATTGCTCATCAGAGATGCATGGAGCTTTCAACTATCACTTCACAGAGCTTTTTTTTGTTTCATTTGGGACACCACTAGGTTTCAGGTGAACGCATAATCAGAGGGCACAGGTTGGGGAACAAGGATGAAGCGAAACATTAGGACATGGCATACTGTAGGTGTCTGGGTGTACCCGATTCTTGGCGTATGCTTCTCGGTTGTCCTACATGTGTGATAGGTTCCCATCTGCCCCTCTCTGTCTGAGTCAGAGTGGCTGTGATGCCACTCATCTCATCTCCATAACGCTGGGGAAGACTCCAAAACTCACTTCCCACACGGTAACCCTAAGACATAAACGCAAAGACACACATTAATGAAAGTATGACAGATGATTAAAGAATCAGAAGACAAGAGAAAGCAACTGTGTGTCATACATATCCAGAGTGGATGAGTGGCATGACTCGGTTTAGAAATTCCCTCCGCTCCTGAGTTTCTCTAAAATGGTCAGCTTGGTTCATCAGTAGGTTTTCGACAGGCCTGTCAAGCAAATCTTGAAACAAAACATTTGCAGTTGTATAGAGGTTAAAGCTGTAATAATAATGCTCTCTCTCTGCTGCAGGATGCTGTGCTCCCTGATTGGCTCACCACATAAGAAGTCCTGCTGCCGTCTGCGCTGCGTTATGTGTGTATGCCAATGCTGCAGGGCATTACTCTGGATGTTTCTGTGGCCTGAGGGGAACCCACACCCATTTCCCACAGCCTCACAGCGATGCCTCCCCGGGGCCTCGGATAGAGCATCTCTCTGGGACATTGGTATTCGCTTCACCAACTGGATGATGGACGGTGGATAAAAGGAACCAGAGGTGAGTATTTCAATTTTTATTTCTTAGTTTTAAGAATTTGAGTTGCTTTTGGTTGAACACTGTATGTCAAAAAGAAAATTGGTTTTTTTAGGTGTCCTCATTATATTTGTTCTAAGTTGACCTCTGTCTCCCCTTGGGCCTCCAGATAACTCCTGAAATCTTCTAAACTACCCAGGATGCTGTGCGGAAGAACCATCCCTTGGTCATCAAACCTAAACCCTTCGGATCCTGATAAGAGAAGAATATGGACAGAAAAAACTATTTTAGCTGTAAGGATGCATATTATGACTATATTATAACTACAGGAAATCTTATAAAAGGCTACTGTATGGTATGTAATTATAATATAGTAGGGCAGAGGAATACAACCAACCTGTGTAGTTCAGAGGTTGAGAGTTCACTGGATTAGCCTCCACCTCTGGCTGTGTATTACCCACACGATCCATGAGCACTGGTTTTTGACGGCCCTTGGGTGGCTGTGGTGCATGAGGCTGCAGTCAGAATGATATACACAGTTACACATACAACTCAGAACATGTTTTCCGTCACACATTCAGTACAGTTTTTCAGATGAGTGTTTTGCCTCGCCGGAGGCTACAGATGCCCTTGGCCCTTGAGGGAAGAAACTGCTTCAGTGCTTTTATATGTTGTTGCAAATGAATCTATCAAAAGCCAGCGATACTTACCTGCTTTCCTGTTTTCACGCCTTTGTGTATTCCTCCCTCACTTTTAAGGCATCTGAGCTGCATAGATTCAATACATCAATACTTCCCATTGTGGTTGAATGCAAATAAGTGTATTTACCCAAGTAAGTGCAAGTTTGAGATACTTGTACTCTATGACATTTCCCCTGCAACATGTTTTAGATAATTTTACTAGTTACTCTGCAGATTAATTTTTATTGAAACAAAACATACTCAACACATACACTTTAATATATTACTATAGGTTAAGATCAGAGCTATCCAGCAGCACATAAAGTAGTTAAAAGTAGTCCCATCTTTACCAGCTGCAGCATTTAAGTGAGGAAAAGTGTGCATAAAGACTGCTGTTACTTTTGATACTGCTTTGATGCTAATCTTTCTGTATTTGTTGTTGACGAACTACATTTTGAATGCAGGACTTTAACTTGAAAGAGAGCGTTCACACTATATGGTTTTGCTATTTTCACCAAATTAAAAGATGTGAGTACTTCCTTCAGCTAGCAGCTAGCGTTAGCCTGCAGGGACAGACCGTGGATGTTGCCAGAGAAATAAGGTTGTAGCTGACCTGCGTGACTGAGAGGTCCCAACTCCTTCTCCTTTGACTCCTTTGACGGCTCATTTGGTCTAGCAAGCATTTAGGCAGTAGATATGAACAAGTAATATTAGTGCTAGTTGGCAGTGCTAACCAAGCTAGCGCTGCAAATAGCTTCAGGTATGTTGTCCTCCGATTGTTGCCATGGCAACGGACGCCTCAAAACCATGAAGTGGTTGAACTGAGAAAAAGCTCTTTCTTTCTTTTCTATTATGAAATAACATGCAGAGCAAGAAAGAGAACAGCTATAAGACAAAATATGAGCAATAGTTTTTTTTTATAGAAAGGTTGTCAAAACAGCCTACATATTTTCAGGTATGTATAACCTATTCAAAAGACAATTTAATAACAATAATAATAATAATAATAATAATAATAATAATAATAATAATAATAATAATGAAAAAAGAAGTGTGTTTCACGCACACTTCAGACTACCAAGGGGCTTCAGAAACATGTCAAGGGCTAAATAAGTGGACCACATTGTTGCCTATGCTCAGCCGGACAGCCTACATCGTGTCTCCTCTAAACACAGTGTTCTCCTGAGGAACACAACAACCCCTTCTGTCAATCAGCATGACGCGGCAGAGCCACGGGGGCTGAGGGGAGCCTATATAAAGACAACTGACATCAGCCACAGACGAGCCTGAGGAAGCCCATTAAAGCGCCAGATCACAGAGTCTGTCCACTGTTTGCTTGCGAGGAACCACCAAACCACCTCAAGGCGATGGAGAGAGGCAGCATCTCCACCGGCACGCAGACCACCTCCATCCCCGCACCCCGCAGCTGCTCCACCGCTGATGGTCCGCAGCTGCGCGGTAACATGGACGGGCAGTGCGCCGGGTCCTCCAAAGTCTTACTGGCTTACAAAAACGCATCGCAGCACCTGAGTTCATCGGGAATAAAAGCGGGCTTGGGCATACTCAAAGTGGCCACGTCTCAGTGGAAACAGGAGAAGAAGACGCGTTCAGGGACAGCCGTGAGGCAACTCTCCGCTGCCAACAGCAGCTATCCCTGCAAGAGATCCCCGCTGGATCAGCTGGCAGCTCTGGTTCTCCACGGTCAAACCCGCCAGCGCCAGATTGGCCAAGACCCCCTCTACTCCACCAAGCCGCAGAACTCTAAGCGCATCGTGGTCCTTGGCGCGCCACGGGTCGGCAAGACCTCCATCCTGAGAAGATACCTGCGGGACGGATTTGTGGAGGAGTACATGCCCACCTCCGAGGACTTCCTCAGGAAGCTGTTTCGCATCCGCGGAGAGACCTACCAAATTGACATCCTGGATGCGTCCAGGGAAAGGGATTTCCCAGCCAAGCGGCGGCTTTCAATCCTCACTGGTGCGTATTGGCTCTCTCATAATCTCTGTCCTGCAAACATTTAGGACTGCATGTCAGTTTTTATTTGTTCACAACATAAGAACCAGTGCAGGTGATAGGTGCATGCGTAAATGCTCAATTCTCTCTCTTGAAGAATGCGACGATGTGCGTAAAAAGCAAGTATTGGAGGAAAACAAAATAAATGATTTATCTCCATTTTATTACTTTCGCAGGAGATATATTTCTTCTAGTATTCAGCCTAGATGACCGGAGCTCTTTCGAAGAGGTTTGCGCCCTGCGAACGGAGATTCTGGCTGCCAAATCTAAGCTCACCAAACCCTCTGTGCCAGAGCAGTGCGCACGGCCGCATGTTCCCCTGGTGGTCTGCGCCAACAAGGTGGATCTCCTGGAGTCTGAGAGAGGAATATCTAAGGCAGAGGTGCTCCAAGCCCTTGGTGATGACTGTGCCTATTTCGAAACGTCTGCAAAGGACAGCACAAATCTAGAGAAAGTCTTCGAGACTTTAGCAAAGCGAGGCGGGCTCCCGACTGAAACTGGCCCCTCTCAGCACCGCAAAGTCTCCATCCGTTCGTACCAGGCCATGCGCACAGGCCGTGTGCCAGGGAGAGGGAGCCAGACACCGGGGCGCGAAGATGCCTGTGGCGCCCTGTACCCACTGGCCCGGCGGCCGAGTTTTAGCACGGATCTCCGACAAGTGATTGGGCCACACACGGCAAGAAAGCCAGCCGGCAAAGCGCTGGAAAAATGTCAGATTCAGTGAGAGACTAGTAGAGAATAAGACGAAGTGTTACAGAGCGAATAAAACAACGAATATGAATGTATATTTGACGCGGTACCGCTATAAATGCACTTGAGATGATGTTTTCAAAATAAAATATTTTTAATAGCATAATGGCTTGCCTATCTATCTATCTATCTATCTATCTATCTATCTATCTATCTATCTATCTATCTATCTATCTATCTATCTATCTGTGTGTGTGTGTGTGTGTGTGTGTGTGTGTGTGTGTGTGTGCGCACTACCCATTCACACAGTTGTGAAGGAAAAAGTGGGAGGATGTTGAGTCAGGAACTTCATCATTTGATTATTGGATGACTGTATGATTGCATAACCTTCACTCAGAAATCTATTAGATAGCAACTCTTTCTCTCGCCCACTCTTTTTTTTTTTCCTTCTCTTCCTCGAGTGTGTTTGTGTGTGTGGGTAATGATGGAGTCATGATTGCCAGACGTCCCAAGCCTGAATCCCACACATCCTAAATGGCCAGATTAAAGCCAAGGTTTCCACCTGGCACATACCTTCCCCTCCTACACTCCTACACTCCTACATGATTGTTGGCTCATCAGAGATGAAGTGGCGAATGGATGTGAGGCAGGTTGTTGGTCTAATCACATCTCACAGTGAAGCAGTGTAGCACTGAGACATGGCCGTCTCCACTCACCAAACAACATGAAATATTATATGTGAGAAAGAAAAGCTACTAAACTATCTTCTGTTGCAACGACTGATACGGCCAAATAGTCTAATCACTAGATGTTCGTAACAAAGACTGCTCCACATCTATGTTTTAGATGTGGAGCTGTGTGGAGATGGATGTTTTTCTGAAGTGAAGGTCATTCACTCTCCATGCTTTTTATTTCAATTGGCACTGCTTTTGAATTCATATTGAGAATCTTTTGTGCAGCAGACCACTCAGACTTTGCATCTGCAGCAGACCTCACATGAACCCAACCTATGAGCAGTTTTTTCCCCATTGTGACATACAAAATAGAATTACATACTTTTCACGGGCAATGGTTAATGGATTAATAACACCCTTCCCACGCTGTCACCTAAAAGTAGGCCTAGTGGTAAAAGTCCAGCCTCTTCTTTACGTATTGAAAGTGATAATCACACCCTGTCACTTGGTGTATTTTTCTCAAAAAAGAAAACATGTGAGAGTAGTTTCTTTACTCACAGTGCTCAAATTGGCTGCCATTGGTGTGGATATGTGAGTCATGATGCCTGAAAGCCTCAGAACAAAGCTTGTGGCAAGGTCAGGCAGAGATGGGGGATCACACACAAAACCTATTTTTGGAGTTAAAAGGATCTTAATAATGGTCGTATGGAAGAATAAAGCTAATATCCACTAAGACTTAAGTTCACTGGACTAAAAGAATGTATAATCATCTGAAGACCTGTAGCCTTTTCCCAATTATGCCATTCAAGGGATGGGTCGTGAAAGTGGCTCCCCATGTCTGCAAAGCAAACTCACTCATCAGTTCATCAGTATGTATTATCCCTCTGTTAAGTGTACACTTCATTTAAGTATATTTACTATACAAGTGATGATGTACTGACAATAAATTTAATATGCTAATGATGTGTGTCGATAGTGCTACTCAAGTCATACCTTCATACAATTGAATGTACTTGATCATACTATTTTTACTTAGATACAACTTTTTTATTCATTAATGCTGTACTTTTTAAAAATAAACTTTTTCCCAAATATATTTCAACTGGAAGGATGTTTTAATCATATTTAATTTGCTCGTGAAAGTCATTAAAATTCAGTTAAATTAAATTGAAAAAACATATAGCATTAGTGCAAAATATATACTTAAGTATATTCAAGTGCATTTTAATGGTGTCTTAAAGTAGTACAATCAAGGACATTTAATTGTGTTTAGGTATGTTTTTAGTAGCACTAATGACATATTGCTTGCATATTAAGCAGATTTTAGTACACAATGAGTAGGCTTCACTGATCATTCACGCACATGAAAGTATAAAGAAAAGTCATCATATTTTATCAGAGAAGAAAATAACATCTGACTGTTGAAGCTGATTTAAATAACATCTGTGAAAATGTGATACAAATAAAGAATTGACAGTGAGGGAAAAGTATTTTGCGAGTGAAAACATGTTTCATGGAACTGATTTGGTAAATTGAATTGTTTAATTAATGTTGTTTGATCGATCTGTGTTTAATGGCTGTTCCTTCGTGTTGTGTGCCTCTGCAGTGCAGCAGTCTGAACTTAACCTCGCTGCTGTCGCGTGCTGTGAAGTTCACATTGCAGGAAACTGCGGCCACTTTCACTCCTGTGTGGCCCTGATGGCTTTACAGCACGTGCAGTGACACACAACAATCACTGCGCACACAAAAACACACATACAGCCAGACACCTATGAACAGATGCGCCTGCCTCTGTTAGCACGTGGGGAAGATTCACATGATGTTGTTTTTCTATTCAGCCTTGTCCTTTACTAGAACCATTGTTGTTCTGCTGAGGCTGCTCACAATTGTAAGCTCCCCAGTCCTACAAACCCGATGTATTGCTTTGCATTTTGTTTTTTATACATTGTGGATGCTTGCTTTTGCACACACAAAGGGGTTCATAGGCCATTTATGTTGGTCTATGAGCAGAGTTTGGGGAGTCTAGGTTAGCGGAAAGATAAACTTATACTGCTTTTTTATTAACTTTTTGTTTTTGTTTTTTGTGAATGTAAAGTAATCTACATTGTTTTTCTCCAATCTTCCCTGTTCACTGATATTCTAAGGTGTTTTGACAAGTTTTCCTTGATTCAGTGAGACCTTGAACTGTGTTGGGAACTGCAAACCCAACTGAGACACATGTATGACTTGTAATGAGCAATATGGCAAATAAACTATTGCGAAAAACTATTGTCGTGTTTTTCACTGTTACCATATTGCTCATTATTAGTCATATTCTTATTGTCAGTAATATAGCTGCTGTTATTATTGTGGTTGTTGTTTGATGTGCACCATGTGGCTCTCTCTCTCATTTAAAGAGTTTGGTCTAGACCTGCCCTTTATGGAAAGCATCTTGAGATAACACGCTATATAAATAAAGATGAATTGATTGATTGATATTGGGCTGTATGAAATAAACTTGTCACTTCTGGCTAGTTTGTAAAGGTCTCATCTGGGACGCTTGTCAAAAAACATACAAACATCTTGTCACCTTGTCCTCAACTGCCATCTCTGATCCCCTGATGTTGCATGCACAAGGCCAGTAGGATCAGAACATCCACTACTGCGTTCATCATGTCATTTCCTGACTTTCTGTGATTTCAAACATGAGGTGGGAATGTGAGCCTGTCTGCACCTAGTGTACGGACAGTTATGTTTGTCATCAGTCCAATCAGTCACTAGTTTACAGCGGCTCATGCCATGGAGATAAGGATGGAGGGAGGCAGCCGGCTTGTCACGCAAGTCGATGACAGATAAATGAATGGTATTGATGGAACAAGCACACACACACACACACACACAGGCACCTGCCAGGGGAGGGCATGTTAATAAGCCTCTTCTGGTTTGCCTCCAAGTTTAATCATATGACCAAATGATTTAGGGCAATTTTTAGTTCATGATTTCCATTCTAACTGTAATGTTAAACTGATTGTTGTGGACAATGTAATATTTGGTTAAGCTTTTCTCTATCCTTACCTTTTTGCAAGGTTTCTGTACTTCTACAGTTACAGAGATGCCATGAGGAAAAGCTTGGATGCCTGATTTCATGCTGCTTGGTCTGAATACATTATGTGGCTAAATCCTCAGTGCTCGCAACCAAGGCCAGCATGAAGGTACAGTGCATTATACATACAGAATGAAAAAAAAAAGAGCTCAACGTCATTGGTGCATGCTGCCATGCTTCCTAATGCCCACTAGAGGGGAGAGTTCAGTTCAGGAATCCATAAAAGTTTCATTTTATCGAGTCAGACGAAATATCTTTACTTTTTTGGCTAATCTGAGAGTGAAACACACACCTCCTGTTATTCTAATCAGCGACCCAAGTGATCTTTCAAGAGTCCACAGAGAGGGCAAAGGTGGGAGACAGCGGTAAAAAAGACTCAGACCACCCAGACTGGTGGTTTCATGCCTCTTGGACTTGGTGTACTTTATTGTAACATCATTAAAATTACGTGTAATGTAAATGTGGTAGGACGAAATTATGGCTGCACTAAAGTAGTGCCAATGTGCACTCAAGGGTAAAGACACCATCCATGACCTGCAACGTTTCCCACCTCACATCCAGCTGAGTACCTTTGTTGAATGTCTATCCCCATCTCCTTCTCCCCTCATTTCCAGTTCTCTCACTATTGACTATGTAACCTATCTAATAAAGACGTAAAATTAAAATATAGTTCTTAGAAAGCGCTTGAAAAAATATCACCAAATGGCAACATGTAAAAGAAACCTGTTCTAGCAGGACCTCCAAACACAAGTATGAACTTGAAAATGAGCAGAATATGGGGCCTTTAATGCATCATCTTGGACTGCTTTATGTATATTCACAGATGAGACAAATGTAGCTATGATTCTACAATAAGAAATATGACAGTAAATTAAATCAGATACATGAATTTAAATGTAGATTTCAACAGCTGAAATTAGTTTAAATTTCTAAAAGTATAGCACCTGTCTAGTCATCTCGACTACTCAAAGCGCTTTTACATTACGTCCTCATTCACACAGGAGGAATCTAAGTTGAAGGAGACTATTCACACACAATTGCACACATTCACACACTGAAGCCGACGGCCTTCCAATTCATGGACAACCCACTCTTCCTCTGAGCCACAGAGCCTCTGTAACCATGAAGGATTTACAGTACGAAGTACATACCATCATGAGTATCAAACTAATATAATCTGCAGGCCTGATTAGGCACAAAAGGTACTTAATCTGCCTCAGTTCATGCTTGATGCCAGACAGAGGGTTACTGTATTGATTATCTGATGAACTAATGATAATCAGGTGGTAGTTAATGCAGCACTATAAGTCCAACACCTGAAGGCAAGTGACTGTAACTCAACTGAGACTATGTCATAGAAAATTAAAAATAGATACATCTCCTCACTCTGAATGTACATGTTGTTATATATTATTATTAGTAGTGGTATTATTATTATTATTGTTGTTATTATTATTATTATTATTCGTCATTATTCTTCGTCTATATTATCTGCCACGGGAGTTTTTACATGTTGTCATGGTGACTGTTTACATTCCTCCTTCTGCCAACCCAATTTCGGCGTGTGACGTCATCCACTCTGCCATAGCCCGGGTACAGACTCTACACCCGAGTGCATTCATTGCTATCTCGGGTGACTTCAACCATGTCACCATGGCAAAGGCACTGCCCAACTTCACCCAGTACGTGAACTGTTTCACCAGAGAGGAGAGGACCCTGGACTTGATGTATGCTAATGTGAAGGGTGCATACAGCTCCTCTCCCCTCCCCCCTCTGGGCAGGTCTGGCCACAATCTCATACACCTCAGTCCCACTTATTTGCCTCTGGTAAAAAGACAGCCTGCGACCACAAGGACAGTGAGGAGATGGTCGGAAGAGGTGTATGTGAAACTGCAGGGATGTTTTGAGGTCACAGACTGGCAGGCACTCTGTGAGCCAAATGGAGAAGACATCGACGGGCTCACAGAGCGCATCATGGACTATATCAACTTTTGTGTAGACTCCATTGTTCCAGTAGAGACTGTTCACTGTTGCCCTAACAAGAAGCCGTGGGTAACAAAGGACATTAAGGCCCTCCTGAATGATAAGAAGAGGGCTTTCAGGGCTGGCAACAAGGAGGAGATGAGAATCACACAGAGACACCTGAAGCACAAGATCAGAGAGGCTAAGGAGGAATACAGGAAGAAGTTGGAGCGGAAACTTCAGCAAAACAACAACAGAGAGGTCTGGAGAGGGATGAGAACAATCACTGGTTTTAAGTCAGCTGGTAACAGTGGAGTTGAAGGCAGTGTGAAATGGGCCAATGAACTCAATCTGTTCTTTAACAGATTTGATGCCCAGGCCCCTGCACTCCCTACAGAAATCACCATCAACACGTCGATTGTTCCTGCCCCCAACAACACCTACTCCACTCTCTCCCCCTCACCCTCCTTGCAGCCTCTCATCTTCAAGGGAAAGCCACCCTCTCTAAAATTTTGGGAGACAACTCTCAATGGTTATTTACCCAGTGAGTTCTATGTCCCTTATCAGGTCAGATTAGCTGTGCTTGGACACTTATTCTCTTTTCCCTCACATGGGACTATGTGATTTTGCACTTTACTTGTGACCAAACAACATTTCAATGCAATTCTGCTGTACTCAGCTTGATTAACACTTTAGCGGTTGGAGGGACAACATTATTCAGACAACTTTCATTTAAATATAGCCAATATGCAGAAATTCTATCTCAAAAGGTTTTCTGCTTACCATTTTCTCAGGCGCGCCTTGTAGTTGTCTGAAAAAGTTTTCTCTCCAATCCCTCCGGGGGTCCTCAACAGGACACCATCTCAGAGTCTGCCAATCCGGGTCACGGCACCAAATTGTTAGAAACTTTTTTGTCCGGTTCTTATATTGGCAGCTCAAGAACTCAACGGAGGTTTTCAGTCTGGTCTCACAAGCAGTTTATTCTGGTCACAGGTCACAGGTAAAGTACTCACAGCGCTTGGCTCATGACGGACCCCGAAGGGCCGGTCAGAGGAGCTCCCTCTCGTGTGTGTGTCCCTCTGGTGTGTCCTGTCCCGTCTCTGTTCTTGTTTCCAAGCATCTCATGTTTAAATGCTTGTTGGATATCATAAAGTACGTAACCATTTCAGATTAACTGTTTAGGTTGGTGCGTCACAGACAGCACGTTCCTGTAGTGATGTTATGGTAATCTAACAGTTGGATGTTGGTTGCAAGGCGTGTATCTATAATCAAACTTCAGAATATGTTTTGCACAACAAAAGCACCACAATCAAGGTCTGTCTGGTACATTCTGGAGGTCAGATTGACATATTCTGTTCACTCTCATGAGGAGAGAGTAACTTTATTTGAGAAGGCCTGAAACATTCTCTGGTCATATTAAATTCTAATTCAACACTCTCACCTCTACCCCTACGCCCTCACCCCCATCTACAGTGATTAGGTGTTAGAAGACAGCTGGGGAAACGTCACTCTGGCAAAGCTGCAGGCCCTGATGGTGTCAGCCCCAGGGTGCTCAAAACCTGTGCCATCCAGCTCTGTGGTGTTCTTCAGCATGTCTTCAACATGAGCCTGAGTCTGCGGAGGGTCCCGGTGATGTGGAAGACGTCCTGCCTAGTTCCTGTGCCGAAGACGCCGTGCCCCAGTGACTCTAAGGACTACGGACCTGTGGCGCTGACCTCCCACATCATGAAGACCCTGGAGAGACTCATCTAGGAGCAGCTCCGGCCCGTGGTCAAATCATTTTTGGACCCCCTACAGTTTGCCTACCAGCCCCAACTTGGAGTTGAGGATGCCATCATCTACCTGCTTGACCGCGTCTACACTCACCTGGACAAGACGGTGAGCACTGTGAGAGTCATGTTTTTTGACTTCTCCAGTGCTTTCAACACCATCAGCCCAGGTCTACTGGGTGAGAAGATGACAGCGATGCAGATGGACCCCGCCCTCGTGTCCTGGGTTGTGGACTATCTGACTGGCAGACCACAGTATGTGCGCCTGAAACACTGTGTATCAGACAGAGTGGTCAGCAACACCGGGGCCCCGCAAGGGACTGTCCTCTCTCCTTTCCTCTTCACCCTCTACACCACAGACTTCAACTACTACACAGAGACCTGTCATCTCCAGAAGTTTTCTGATGACTCAGCAGTGGTTGGATGTATCAGCAAGGGTGATGAGGTTGAGTACAGGGCTGTTGTGGACAACTTTGTCACATGGTGTGAGCAGAACCATCTACAGCTCAATGTGACAAAGACAAAGGAACTGGTGGTGGATCTGAGGAGGACCAAGGTGCCAGTGACCCTTGTTTTCATTCAGGGGGTCAGTGTGGACGTTGTTGAAGATTATAAGTACTTGGGAGTACACATTGATAACAAATTGGTCTGGGGGAGGAACACTGATGCCCTTTATAGGAAGGGCCAGAGCCGCCTCTATTTTCTGAGGCGGTTGAGGTCCTTCAACATCTGCAGGACTATGCTCAGGATGTTCTATGAGTCTGTGGTAGCCAGTGCTATCTTCTATGCTGTGGTATGCTGGGGCAGCAGGCTGAGGGTAGAGGGCGTCAGTAGACTGAATAGACTGAATAGACTGATCCACAAGGCCAGTGACGTTGTAGGAGTGAAGCTTGACTCTCTGACGGTGATGTCAGAGAGGAGAATGCTTCACAAAGTGGGAGCTATTTTGGACAATGTGTCCAACCCACTCCATGAAGTGCTGGTTAGATATAGGAGTTCTTTCAGTGCCAGACTAATTGTACCAAGATGCACTACAGAGCGCCACAGGAAATCATTCCTGCCTGTGGCCATTAATCTATACAACTCCTCACTCTGAGTGTACATGTTGTTGTATGTTATTACTATTATTATTATTATTTGTTATCATTATTATTATTATTATTATTATTATTATTATTATTATTATTATTATTATAATTCTATAATACATCTCCTCACTCTGAATGTACATGTTGTTATATATATATATATATATTATTATTATTAGTAGTGATATTATTTATATCATCATTATTATTATTATTATTATTATATAGTACAGCTCCTCACTCTGAGTGTGCATGTTGTTATATATTGTTGTTGGTAGTAGTAGTAGTGGTAGTAGTATTACCACAACATACTGGTGAGGCACGGAGCACCATCTGGGAGTCGTCTTATTGGGCCTGGATTTATTTTCCAAGAGGACAATGACCCTAAACATTCTCCTAACTATTGCCGGAACTACCTGCGACAGAAGAAATCTGCTGGAACATTGAAAATGATGGACTGGCCCCCTCAAAGTCCGGACCTCAACCCTATCGAGCAAATTTGGTGCGAGTTGGAAAATAAACTGGACAGATCTATTGTACATTCAAAGGAAAGCCTTTGGCTTGAGTTGCAGAAGGCATGGGATAACATTAGTGTTGAAGTTCTCAGGAAATATATTGGCACTATGCCAGAGAGATGTGCCGCTGTAATTGCTGCAAAAGGTGGACAAATCCAAATATTAAAGTTAAAAGTGGATAAAAACAGTAGGACTCACTTCATCTGATATTTGTTGTGCTAAGAGAAACCATCTACACATTTCATGAACATTATGATATGAAATCAAGTTTTGGAGGCAAAAAAAGTCTATATTTTCAGATCTATCCGGTGTTATAATAATTTTGGACACCACTGTATATACTGGAACTGTGTCTATCTGACTCCCTGTTTATCAGAAATAGTCTTCAGTCCCTCAGTGTTACCTTGGTAACCTGCTGTCTAAACAAATGTTGTATAGAATTTGTAGATTGTTTTTATTTGTTATATTTGGTTCTACTTGATTGTAAAAATACTTCAAACTGGCGTTTTTGTCTTTCAAAATGGTTATAGGATGTTCATGAATGTGGGTAAAACTATGTATATACCGGAACTCTGTCTGTCTGTCTGTCTGTCACTCCAACGGGAAAACTAACAGGCTCCCCTGACTTTGGTCCAAAACGGGGAAACAGCGCCACCAAATCGCCACTTGTGGCCACAAATGGTATTACACCGGTAGAGATCAGCGCTCCCATAGAGAAAGAATGGAAGAAGTTGTGAGAGTTAAGGTCTATAATTCAATCAAACTCTGCCGAGTTACAGTATCAGTAAACAGGACAATATGTGAGACTTTATGAAAGACTGGAATAATACAGCATGGTTGGATCGTGTGTGTATATATTTTTATTAGTAGTATTATTAGTAGTGGTATTATTATTATTATTATTATTATAAGACTCTGGACTCACCTGGTGCAGTAATTTACCTCTGTGTAATAATAATTTATAATACATCTTTTTTTTTAATTCATACTTTTATATATTTATATTTTACTTTGTGTTTGAAGTGTATTCTGATTCTAACTAGAGAATGCAATTTCTGAAGAAATTGCGGTGTGAATGCTTTCTGCTGAATGGCTAACGCCACGCTGAAAAGCTTCCTCTTGAATTGAAAAAGCATTGAATACCTGAATTAATGAATAAACTATTAATTGGCTTACGCCACACTGAATAACTGCATGTTGAATTGAAAAATCATTGAATACCTGAATGAATGAATAAACTACTAATCTCCATAGGTGAAAGGGTGAAGCTGAATGGCTTACGCCACAATGAATAGCTGCCTTTTGAATTATAAAAACATTGAATACCTGAATGAATGAAGAAACTACTAATCTGAATAGGTGCAAAGTTGAAAGATGTACAGAATCCATGTAGGAATAGTTTGAGTGGTGAAAAATCAGCTGATTTCCTCTAAAGTGCACTAATGTACCATCTGAGGCATTTTATTTTGAAAATCTGGCTGGCTGTCATTGTGTGTGTGTGTGTGTGTGTGTGTGTGTGGGTCAAAGGTCACAAATCAGCTGATGTCCTCCAATTGAGCATCTTGCTGTGAGTCAACACTTGTAGTTGTTTGTATGTCTGTCTGCATGTCTCTGTGTGTGAGTGAGTGACAGTTGACTGATCAGCTGATTTCTGTGTGTGTGTGTGTGTGTGTGTGTGTGTGTGTGTGTGTGTGTGTGTGTGTGTGTGACTGTTGACTGATCAGCTGATTTCTGTCTGTCTGTGTGTGTGTGTGTGTGTGTGTGTGTGTGTGAGTGAGTGACTGTTGACTGATCAGCTGATTTCTGTCTGTGTGTGTGTGTGTGTGTGTGTGTGTGTGCTGATTTCCTCCAGCTGTCCGGTTGCCGTGATGACGTGCCAGCTGGTCCACACACAGCTGTTTTCATTGAGATTTCAGCTGTGACATGCCTCTGAAAGTGCAGGTTTTGCATGGGCACCGTAAGTGTCAGAGCTTTGGCGTGTGGACCAGTGGACAGAGGAGGGTCTGCTGAACACACACGTGTAGTTTGAGGTCTCTAACTTGTGAGATGAGAGCTCTGGAGCAGGTTACAAAAGTGGTTGCGTCTGCCTCCCTCCTCAGCTTTGTGCATCAGCTAACATGGCAGTTTTCATCGATGTCTCTGTGGGTCAAAGGTCACAAATCAGCTGATGTCCTCCAATTGAGCATCTTGCTGTGAGTCAACACGTGTAGTTGTGTGTTTGTCTGTATGCATGTCTCTGTGTGTGAGTGAGTGACAGTTCACTGATCAGCCGATTTCCTCCAAACTGCACCAATTTACCATCTGAGGCATTTTATTTTGAAAATCTGGCTGGCTGTCATTGTGTGTGTGTGTGTGTGTGTGTGTGTCTCTGTGGGTCAAAGGTCACAAATCAGCTGATGTCCTCCAATTGAGCATCTTGCTGAGTCAACACTTGTAGTTGTTTGTATGTCTGTCTGCATGTCTCTGTGTGTGAGTGAGTGACAGTTGACTGATCAGCTGATTTCTGTGTGTGTGTGTGTGTGTGTGTGTGTGTGTGTGAGTGAGTGAGTGACAGTTCACACTGATCAGCTGATTTTCCCCAAACTGCACCAATTTGCCATCTGAGGCATTTCACTTTGAAAATCTGTGTCTCTCTTTGGGTCAAAGGTCACAAAACAGCTGATTTCCTCCAGCTGTCCGGTTGCCGTGGTGACGGACCAACTGCCTCCCTCCTCAGCTTTGTGCATCAGTTAACATGGCAGTTTTTGCGGCAGTTGGTCTCACTTCCCGTCGCTTGGAGGCTCGTAGCGCGGGTTGCGTGCGTTTCTGTGTGCCCGAAGTCACATCGTTGCGACCGGGCCGAGCAGGCCTACGTTTTGATGTATGAATCGTGAGTCTGAGTGACACCCTGTGGGCGTGAGAGCGAGCTAAACACGATGTTTTCAGACGATTTTTCTGCTCCTCTCCACTCTAGCTATGCTGGCCCCCACTCTAGGCCCGAACATTCCACCACACACACACTAATGTTAAATCTGAAAAAGGGGTGGAAAACTTTTTTTTTTTGAAAGGTGAATGTGGTGAAAGGGTGAATGGGACGAAGTGGGTTGAATGATGTGCTGAATGAGGAGAAGATGTTGAATTTTTTGAAGTTTGAATGGAGTTTGTGGCTGAATGTATGAGGAAGCTGTGAAGGCTTGAAGTTGGTTGAAGTTGGTTGAAGAAATGGGAATTTTTGAAATTTTTCCCATTCATTCCTATGGGGAAATTTCCGGGGAAAACGTTGAATATTTCGGAAGTTTTGAATGTCATGGACGTGAAAAGTCATAGCCCTCGATTCCCGAATAGGTTGAATGTTTTGAAGTTTGAATGGTTTTGAAATTTTGAATGCTGTGGAAGAAGAAGCGCGGCGAAAAACGCGGCGGAAGAATAAGAATAATAAAGTCGAAGAACATATGTTGTGAATGCTTTCAGCATTCACACCAATTAGGGGGCCGCTTGCAAGCAAGGCCCACTATTGTGCCAGCTATGCAAAGCATAGGGCACAATAGTGGGCCTTGCGAAGCAAGGCCCACTATTATTATTCTCCATACTTATTAGGGGGCCGCTTGCAAGCAAGGCCCACTATTGTGCCAGCTATGCAAAGCATAGGGCACAATAGTGGGCCTTGCGAAGCAAGGCCCACTATTATTATTCTGTTCGTTTATTTGACTTATTATTCTTCTTCCGTAGCAAAATTTCACGGCGCTACTCCTCCCAGAGCTTTCGCACCACACACATAAAAAACGCACCAAAACGTGCGGCTCGGTGGCGGTCGAGTTGCTATGACTTTTCCAAGCAATCGAAAAGCACGTTTTGGCGCAACGCGGCAAAACGTGTGCCAAATTTGCCATAGAAAATGAATGGGAAAAATTTTCAAGAGCCACATTTCTTCATCAAACTTCAAGCCCTCACAGCTCCCTCATACGTTCAGCCAGAAACTCCATTCAACCTGTAAAACGTTCATCATCTCGACCTCTCTCAGGACATCATTCAACGCCGGTCGTGCCATTCACCGTTTCTCCACGGTCGTATCTCAAAAAAAAAAAGTTTTTGACTCCGTTTTCAGATTTAACATTAGTGTGTGTGTGGTGGAATGTTCGGGGCTAGAGTGGGTGATGTCATCGCTAGAGTGGAGAGGAGCAGAAAAATCGTCTGAAGATTTTGTGAAAAACTCGCTCTCATGCCCACAGCGTGTCACGCAGACTCACTATCTATACAGAAAAACGTAGGACTGCTCGGGCCGGTCGCAACGATGTGACTTCAGACACACAGAAACG